>NC_057861.1:181314103-181630631 GCF_019393635.1 Dromiciops gliroides | reverse complement strand
ACCAATGGATTTGGGTGATGCTAGCCAATTAGCTTGAAGCAGTGTGGAAGGACAGCCTCTTTGGAAGCAGAGGAAGTTTGGAACTGGCAGTTCATTGCATGAACAGGCTGGTGGTGGGTGAAGTTGAGGATGCTAGGCTAGATAGGTCTTTTCTTGGCTTTCTGACCCAGGTGTTCTCTTTTTCACTAATAAATGCTTAATGCCAAAACTTGGTGCTAAAGCTTCTCATTTATAAGTAAACCCTAGCTAGTTTTCCCTATACTTGGGACAGAAATAGACCACCATATATTTAATTTTAAATGTCACAGCCAGTACAATATTGTTTTGATAATTACCAATACAGTTTGAGATCTGGTATTGCTAGACTGCCTTCTTTTGTATTTCTTTTTCACTGATTCCCATGATATCCTTGAACTTTTGTTTTTCCATATGAACTTTGTTATTATTTTTTCTAAATCTATAAAATATTTTTTGATAGTTTGATTGGTATAGCACTAAATGAATTAACTTAGGTAGGACTGTCATTTTTATTATATTGGCTCTGCCTACCCATGAGCAATTAATATTTTCCCAATTATTTAGATCTGTCTTTATTTGTGTGGAAAGTGTTTTGTGGTATTGGTCATATAGTTCCTGTGTTTTTGTCTTGGCAGGTAGACTCTCAAGTATTTTATATTTGCCATAGTTATTTTTAATAGTTATTTTAAATAGAATTTATCTGTTGTTGCTGGACTTTGTTGGTAATATTTAGAAATGCTAATAATTTATGTGGGTTTATTTTGTATCCTGCAACTTTGCTAAACTTGTTAATAATTTCAAATAGTTTTTTTAGTTGATTCTCTAGGATTTTCTAAATATAACATCATATCATTACAAAGAGTGATAGTTTTGTTTCCTCATTACCTATTCTAATTCCTTTAATTTCTTTTTCTTCTCTTATTGCTATAGCTAAAATTTCTAGTGCAATATTATATAATAGAGGTGATAATGGGCATCTTTGCTTCACCCCTGATTATACTGGGAAGGCTTCTTGATTATCCCCATTACAGATAATGTTTGCTGATGGTTTTAGATAAATACTACTTATTATTTTAAGGTAAACTCCTATGTCTACGCTCTCTAGTGTTTTTTTTGTTTTTGTTTTTGTTTTTGTTTTTTTGCGAGGCAATGGGGGTTAAGTGACTTGCCCAGGGTCACACAGCTAGTAAGTGTCAAGTGTCTGAGGCTGGATTTGAACTCAGGTACTCCTGAATCCAGGGCCAGTGCTTTATCCACTGCGCCACCTAGCCGCCCCTCTAGTGTTTTTAATAGGAATGGGTACTGTATTTTGTCAAAGGCCTTTTCTGCATCTATCGAGATAATCATATGATTGCTATTGCTTTTGTAATTGATATGGTCAATTATGCTGATAGTTTTCCTAATATTGGACCAGTCCTGCATTTATAAATCCACCTGGTCATAGTGTATGATCCTTGTGATGTATTGCTGTAATATTTTTGCTAATATTTTATTTAAAATTTTTGCATCAATATTCATTAGTGAGATTGGTCTATAATTTTCTTTCTCTGTTTTGGCTCTTCCTGGTTTGGGTGTCAGCACCATATTTGTCTCATAAAAGGAATTTGGTAGAACTCCTTAACTTATTTTTTCAAATAATTACTATAATATTGGGATTAATTGTTCTTTAAATGTTGGATAGAATTCATTTGTGAATCCATCTGGTCCTGGGGAGTTTTTCTTAGGAAGTCCATCGATCACTTGTTCAATTTCTTTTTCTAAAATTGGGTTATTTATCTTATTTTTTTCTTCTGTTAATCTGGGTAATTTATATTTTTGTAGATATTCATCCATTTCATTTAGATTGTCAAATTTATTGTCATAAAATTAGGCAAAATAGTTCCCAATAACTGTCTCAATTTCCTCTTCAGTGGTGATGAGTTCATATCCTTTCTTTTTTTGATACTAGTAATTTGGTTTTCTTCTTTCCTTTTTTTGGTCAAATTAACCAATGGTTTATCTATTTTACTGGGTTTTTAAAATAAAACCAGTTTCTAGTTTTGTTTATTAATTCAATAGTTTCCTTACTTTCAATTTTATTAATCTCTCCTTTGATTTTCAGGATTTCTGATTTGGTGTTTAGTTAGGGATTTTTAATTTGTTCATTTTCTAGTTTTTTAGTTGTATGCCCAATTCATTTATCTGTTTTTTCTCTATTTTATTGATGTAAGAAGTTAGGGATATAAATTTTTCCCTAAGTACCACTTTGGCTGCATCCCATAAATTTTAATATATTGTTTCATCATTGTCATTTTCTTTAATGAAATCATCGAATTTTTTTATGATTTTTTTTCTTTGACTCACTTGTTTTTTAGGGTCAGATTATTTAATTTCCATTTGATTTTTATAAATCATTCAATTGTCCATCATTGAATGTAATTTTTATTGCATTATGATACAAAAAGGATGTGTTTACTATTTTTCCTTTTTGTATCTGGTTGTAAGATTTTTATGACCTAAACATGGCCAATTTTTGTGTAGATCCCATTGTACTGCTGAGAAGAAAGTATATTCCTTTCTATTCCCATTCAATTTTCTCCAGAGATCTATCATATATAACTTTTCAAGAATTTTATTCACTTCCTTAACTTCTTTCTTGTTTATTTTTTAGTTAGATTTATCCAGTTCTGAGAGGGGAAGATTAAGGTCCCCCACTAGGATAGTTTTATTATCTATTTCCTCCTATAACTCATTCAATTTCTCCTTCAAAAATTTAGATGCTATGCCATTTGGTACATAGATGTTAAGTGTTGATATGATTTCATTGTCTGTGGTACCTTTCAGCAAGATATAGTTTCCTTCTTTATCTCTTTTAACTAGATCTATTTTTGCTTTTGCTTTGTCTGAAATCATGATTGCTACCCCTGCTTTCTTTGCATCAGCTGAAGCATAGTAGATTCTGTTCCAGCCCCTTATGTGAACTTTGCTTCAAATGTGTTTCTTGTAAACAGCATATTGTAGGATTTGGGGTTTAATCCATTCTGCTTCCATTCAATGGTTGAGCTCATACCATTCACATTGATAGTTACGATGATTGTTTATTTCTCTCTATACTATTTTCACCTGTTTATCCCCCCAACTCTTACTCCCCATTTTTTCCCTCCTCACAAGTGTTTTACTTATGATCACTGCCGTCCCCAATATCCCATCCCTTGTAATAGTCCCCCTCTTCCCCTTCTAATATCCCCTTCCCTTTTTAAACTTCCTTATAGGGTAAGATAGATTTCTATATCTAACTGAATGTGTTTGTTTTTCCCTCTGAGCCAACTTTGATGAGAGTAAGGTTTAACCTTTGCCCATGCCCCCCATCTTCCCCTCCATTATGATAGTTCTTTCATGCCTCTTTTGTGTGTGTGTGACAATTCATCCTATTCTATTTCCCCCCTCCTTCTTCTTCCACCTTATAACCACACCCTCTGTATACATATACTCCTAATTATTCTTATAATAAAGTTGTTAAGACTTACAAATATTATTGTCCCTTCAATACCACATTATGATCACCTCCTCTCTCTACATACATTCCTTCTAATTGCTCTTATAATAAATGTAAGACTTACAAATATTATCATATAGAAATATAAATAGTGGGGCAGCTAGGTGGCGCAGTGGATAAAGCACCTGCCCTAGATTCAGGAGGACCTGAGTTCAAGTTCAGCCTCCGACACTTGACACTTAACTAGCTGTATGACCCTGGGCAAGTCACTTAACCCTCATTGCCCCGCAAAAAAAAAAATGTAATTAGAAATATAAATAGTTTAACCTTATTGAATTTCTTAGTTTTTCTTTCTTGTTTCTTTTTTACCTCTTTATGTTTCTCTCAAGTCTTGTATTTAGAGGTCAAATTTTTTTTTCCACTCTGGCCTTTAAATCAGAAATGCTTGAAAGTTCTCTATTTCATTAAATGTCCATTTTTTCTATGAAAGAATATATTCAAAAAAAGAAAAGAAAAAAAAAGAAAGAATATATTCAATTTTGCTGGATAGGTGATTATTAGTTGTGAACTTAACTCCTTTGCCTTCCAGTATATTAAATTCCAAGTGGGGCAGCTAGGTGGCACAGTGGATAAAGCACAGGTCCTGGATTCAGGAGGACCTGAGTTCAAATCTGGCCCTCAGACACTTGACACTTACTAGCTGTGTGACCCTGAGCAAGTCACTTAAAGCCAATTGCCTCACCTCCCCTCCCCAGAAGAAAAATTCCAAGCCCTGGGATTCTTTAATGTGGAAGCTGCCAAGTCCTGTGTAATTCTGACTATAGCTCCACAGTATGAATTTTTGTCTGCTTGCAATACTTTTTCCTTGATCTGTGAGCTTTGGAATTTGGCTATGATGTTCCAGTGAGTTTTCATTTTGGGATCTTTTTCAGGTGGTGATTGGTGAATTCTTTCAATTTATATTTTGCCCTCCAGTTCTAATATATCAGGGCAGTTTTCTTTTATAATTTCTTGAAAGATCCTGTTCAGGCTTTTTTTTTTGTATCATGGCTTTCAAATAGTCAAAAAATTCTTATATTATCTTTCCTGGCTCTATTTTCTAGGTCAGTTGTTTTTCCAATGAGAAATTTCACATTTTCTTCTAGTTTTTTTGCTTTTTTGCTTTTGTTTTATTGTATCTTAGTGTCTCATAGAGTCGTTAGTTTCTATTTGTTCAATTCTAATTTTTAAAGAATTATTTTTTTCAGTGACCTTTCATACTTCCTTTTCCATTTGGCTAAATCCGTTTTTTAGGGAGTTATTTTCCTGAGTAAAGTTTTGTATTTCTTTTTCATGATTCTCTTACATTACTTTTATTTCTTTCCCCAGTTTTTCTTCTACTTCTCTAACTTGCTTTTTTTCCCACTAGAATACAAGTTTATTGAGTACAGCAACTATATTTCCATATTTTTTTTTTGCAGGGCAATGAGGGTTAAGTGACTTGCCCAGGGTCACACAGCTAGTAAATGTCAAGTATCTGGGGCTGGATTTTAACTCAGGTGCTCCTGAATCTGGGGCTGGTGCTTTTTTCACTGTGCCACCTAGTTGTTCCTTTATTTCCATCTTTATACCTACTAGCACTTATCCTAGTAGGCATTTAATTAGAATGGAATTTCTGGAACATTCTATATACTTTTCTGCTTTTAAAAAACAAAAAGTGGCTAACAATTCAGCTTTTTCTTGATTCCTTCACACAACAAGAATTTATTATATGCCTAATATGTGATGTTACTGGGATTACTTTGACAAAATGAAAATGATCATTTCTAGGTATCACCAACCAATCAAATCTTTCTGGGCCTGAGACCAATTTATATTTTTATATTTATATTTTTAAATTTATATTTTTCTTTGAAGCTTTACCTGTAAGCAATTTTGTTACTATTGTCCTCCTCTATGTTTATGTCTTGATTTTCCCTGTCACTGTAGTGACTGTCAATAGTCAATTTTTTTTTGTTTTGTTCATTTTTGTGTCTTGATGTTGTTGTTTTTGGGGGTTTGTTGGTTTGTTTTGCAGTGCAATGAGGCTTAAATGACTTGCCCTGGGTCACACAGCTGGTAAGTTTCAAGTGTCTGAGGCCAGATTTGAACTCAGGTCCTCCTGAATCCAAGGCCAGTGCTTTATACACTGTACTACCTAGGTGCCCCTCCTTGATGTTTTTATGAGAGAGTTGGGCTCTATTCCTACACTGTCCCAAGTTTTTGTGCTGAGACTCTGGGTCTTACTGGTGGCTTTCACTGGGCTTCTGGGTTAGCTGCTTGCTTTTCTCTGTAGATTGGTGTGCCTCCCCTGGGTGTGGGATGGCCTTCTCCAGGGGTGGTGTCCTACTGCTGTGTTGCTTAAGATAACAAAGTCTTTCTGGTTGCTGGCCCTGGAGGAATGATCTTATTGTTGGTCAGCCCCAGGAGTGGTGCCCTGCTACTGGGTTGCTCTGTTAGGAGGGCCTTTCTGTTAGCAAGTTCTGGAGGAGTAATTTTGTTTCCTTTCTGCCCAAGTGTAGGGGTCCTGCTGCTTGGTTCCTAAAGTAACTGAGTCCCTCTGCTAGCAGACTCTGGAAGAGTAATTTTGTTGTGATCTTCTGAGGGTTGGATGCTGGTGTTCCTTGGAAAGAGTTTCTCTGCTTGGAGGTCACAGGAGTGGGAACTTGCTGTTGACTGGTCTTGGGTGGGACTTCACTACTGGTCAGCAATGGGATCAAAGCCTCCCTGGTGGTCTCTGCTAGCTGTAGGGTGCCCGGTGAGGGTCTTTGCTATGCTACCCAAACTGTTTGTTTACCCAGGAGCTGCTGGTTTGCAGGTGGGTGGAGCCTTGCTCATGATTTTCCCCAGGCTCAGAACCCTGCTTTAGGCTCTCTGCTCTGACCTTGGAAAGTACTGCTGTTATTGCTCCTGGACTTCTCTCCCTCCCAGGTAAGACAGACCTTTCCTGCCAGATTGGTAGACTGCTTCCCTGTTCCTGGAACGATTCAGGAGCAGTTTTATGTTGGTTTGAAAGGGAAATTTGGGAAAGGTCCAGAAGGTTGCTTCATCTTTTAGCCATCTTGGCATAGGAAGTCTGCCAAGACAGTTTTACCAGGGTCTAGTCATTGTACATGCTATAGCTTCCTGAAGTCATAGGTGAGAGCTGAGTGAAAGCTGGACATCAAAAGTGGATGAGCAGCCCTGAAAAGGGCTGGGCAATCTGTCACACCAGAGGTGCTAGTCCCCCCCAAACATAGGCATTATTATTATTTTTTTGATTGTTTGTTTTTTTAGTGAGGCTATTGGGGTTAAGTGACTTGCCCAGGGTCACACAGCTAGTAAGTGTTAAGTGTCTGAAGCCAGATTTGAACTCAGGTACTCCTGACTCCAGGGCCTGTGCTCTATCCACTGCACTACCTAGCTGCCCCTGAACATAGGCATTATTATACCCATTTTAAAGTTGAGGCTGTTACCCTACCATTGTGTCTATTTCACATTCCTCTAGCTCCCAACTTGGACTAGGAAGGAACTCTTCACTGCTCCGACTCTTCCTCCATTTGTGGGGGTACATGGTTCCCTGGTGTATATACTTCCTTCAAACATGTGGCTTCCTGGATCACATTTCCCTGAAGCTACCAATTCCTGGGCATATCTACACAGAAGCACTCAGTTATAATTCAAGTACAAAAGGCTTCAAAACAGGTAACATTTTTGTTTATCTAGTAAAGAATTCATATCATATCCCAAGAGAACCAACAGACTCCTTTGGTGAATCTCTCTCCCCAACCTGCACCCCCACCCCCCAAACAATGACCTACTATATAATCTTTATGATTCATAGTACTGTCCTGGGAGATAGGGTCCTAGCAAAAGTGAAGGCCTAGGGGTTCATATTTTCACATCAGTGTTCTACTACCACATTGCTTTTTCAATATTTTCTCTTTTACACCAATTCCAATCAGCACTGATCTTTAGCCAGCTTCTGTCTTATTGGTGGTCTAGGTTCCTTGTCTGGTCCAGGAAATAGACTTTGTAGACATTAGAGTAGATTCTCAATTGACCCTGTTACAGTTCTTTTTCATATCTTTGGGACAGAATGCCCCAAGGCTATTTAAACCTTCTATTGTTTGACACCAAAGTCTTATAATTTCACTCTCCCTACTGTGAGAATTAGAGTGCTACCAACCTGTTGAGAAAGATACTGCAGGGAAGCTCCACCATGAAAAGAACACAGGAAGTGACCTTTCTGGGGTTTCGAAGGTCAGATTGGTGTCAAGAAGTGGTCTGCCACCTGTGGGTCCTGTCAATCAGTGTTACCTGCCAATTAGCCTGGGTGTGTGTGTGTGTGTGTGTGTGTGTGTGTGTGTGTGTGTGTATGGCCCTGTTTCCTGTTTCACAGGAGGCTTCTGGGAGAAGCCTCGGAGGAACAAGGTCTTTTTGTTTCCGGACGGGGGCAGCTTGGCAGCAGAGACAGGCAGAATAGGGAGAGTAGACAAATCTCATACTTTATCCACTTGTTTTTTTACTAACCCCTAATATACTTTAATAAATACTTAATGCCCAAAGATTGGTGCTATACATTTCTAATTTAAGGTGCCCACTCATTAGATTTTAGATAACACAGCTAGAATTTTAGGCCCTTACACTACAAAGGCTTCCCTTATGTGGCTATGGAATAATTCTGTTCTTAATAATTGTATCTCTACACCCCACTCTGAAATGAACATAGTCATTTATCTCCCCCAAACCTATTGGTCTCCTTACTCAGGCTATATCTCCCACTGAATCTTTTGGTTGTTTGGTACTACCTTACTACTGTGATGTTTAAAATCTAAATGTGTGGTTGCCTTAAATTAGAAGCTTTAGCACCAGTCTTTGGGCATTAAGCATTTATTAAAGCATACTAGGTATTAGTAAAAAGGAAAACATGTGGAGTTCAGAAAGTTAAGAAAAGGCCTATCTAGCCTAGAGTTCCAGCCTGGTCTGGTTCTTCCTCAAGTTTGCCACCACAAACCTGCTATAACCACGAACTCTCTAGCAAACTGTGGAAGGTTTTTATAAGTCCAGAGGAGAGGTGACCTTTCACATTGCTTCAAGCTGATTGGTTAGCATCATCCAAAGCTATTGGTTCACTGGACTTGAAGGTGGTCTCCTGTTGAGTTCAAAGTCCTTAGCTTCTGAGAACAATACCAACTTAAGGGCTGGCCAGCTGTGGTTACAATCTAATCAACTTTAAGTAAACTAATCAGCAAAGTCAATCACTCTCACTTACTTAATTCAATCAGTTTAGATTAATCTCCAGGTGGGCCTTTGAGTATCTGCCAAATCCCATTATTTTCTCATACTACTCTCCACCTCTCTATCATAAAAAAAAAGGAAAAAATGTTCTAACTGTACAAAAATATTCAGATACATTCATTTTAAAGTTTGTTTGTAATAGCAAGAAACCTGAGAGAATCTAAATGTGCAATTATTAAATAATAACTAAATATATTATAGCTTATGAATATAATATTACATCATATAAAATGAGAAATATTTCTATCAGGAAATATGAAAAAACATAAAATAATATAATGTGAGATCAGCAAAATAAGAACTATTTTATATGTATATATAAATTATATATATTTATATGTATATTGTCTATATGTCCATATATGTGTATATATATATTATTGTTTTATCTGTATATATTATACACACACAGAGAGTCCTAATTCTTGCTGTATTGTGACATAGAAATGATCCTAGAGCTAGGCTAATGAGCACTGGAAGGTTCTACCATAATGGAAAGGCTTTTACTATGTTCCTGACAACTGACTGTATGTTCCCAGTAATAGACTCCTTTCTAAGGCTCTGACTATCAAAGTACAGAGAGGCTCACCAACAATAGGCTGGTCACTTGGAGATGAATTCTTTGGCTGTGGCAACCCAGAAAACAAAGAAAAACATGAAATGGTCCTCAGACCTCTGAGGCTCCCTTTTGCTTTTTCAGTGTTGGTGGCAGAATAGCAGCAGCAAAAGAGACAGAAGGTCCTTGTCCCTAAGAATCAGTTGTAAAACAGTTTGTAAACTTTAAATAAAGTGTTGGCACTCCAAACGCAAGATCTTTGCTCAGTGAGGGTCTATATTACTGAGAGAACTAAATTGTATCATACATATTGACCACAACTATATATAAGTAAGAAGAAAGCCAAAAGAAGGGAAACTTCATAGAGACTTGGAAGGGCAGACAGAGGAAACCATTTCTTGATTGTATGTTAATTTTTTAAGACGACTTTGTTAAATGCTAAGGGCTTTTGTAAGATTTAATTTCATATTTTATATATTAATTTGATCATCTTTATTATAGTTATGAAGTGCATAATAAAATTTTTAATGAAAAATATTGGGGGGGGTCTAATAAGTTTATTTTGGAAATAGGTGCCATAGGCCATTTCAACCAATTAAAAAAATTTTTTTTGCAGGGCAATGAAGGTTAAGTGACTTGTCCAAGGTCACACAATTACTAAGTGTCAAGTGTCTGAAGTCAAATTTGAACTCAGGTCCTCCTGAATCCAGGGCTGTGATATATCCACTGTGCCACCTAGCCGCCCCTCAACCAATTTATAATGAAAATTTTAAGGGAACGTTTGGAACTGGAAACACCTTTTGTCACATAATATTCTATTTCGGTGATAGAAATATGTAGCTCATCACCTATTTATTATTAGTGGAACGATTTTCTTTTTTATTTAATCTGTGCTTTATATATCATCTAAGTCACTCCTGAAATGACACACAGGCCTAAGCAAACAACCTGTTTCCACTGCAAATCACCTTATGTTTCAATTAACAAAGGGTAAGGATCTTTTTCTCTGTTTCTCAGGTTGACTTGATTGAAAGGTATATAGAATATAAGACCCCACAGTTTGTTTATTTATTCATTGTTTATTTTTTTTTAAAGCATTTGATGGAGTAGAAAAAAATGCAGGTTTTTTTTTTACATTTTATTAATCGCTTTATTAAGTCTAGACAATCAACAGAGCAATACATCATGTCTTGACTTTTGGTGTTCTACCAATTTTTTTTTAATTAATAAAGTATTTTATTTTTTTTCCATTACATGTAAAGATAGTTCTCAACCTTTGTTTATACAAAGGAGGGAGAAAAATCTGAAAAAAATGCAGTTTTTAAAGTCCTCTTTAGACAAAACATCTCACAGAAACATAAAAATTGTAGAAGGCTCAGCAGATATAATTTCAAAGATAACTTTAACATTCTGAGTACTGAAATACTGCAAGTTCTAAAACCTGGAGACCATCAATCTGAGGTGTTCACTATTGTCATGGAAGATGATGTGTGCCAAATTTAAACAAAAGAATTCCCTCTTGACCCCATGGTTCTTTAAAAGCATGCATTCATAGGTGCCCAGGAATAATACAAAGAGTCCCAGCAAAATCCAAAGCAATTAAAGGAAGCAAAATGCTTTGGGAGTTCAGATATTAATGAGAGGATTCCTGGTTGGGGTGAGAAGGGGAAATCTCCATGGAGTAGGTGGCCTTGAAAGTTGGTTAGGATTTCAACAGGCAAAGAAGCTTTTTGACTACAGAACTCCTAGATGAAAATGTGGGTGTGGGAATATGGGAAACTAAATGATAGTTTATTGAATTTAATAAAGCAAACATTATGGGGGCTAAAGGGTAAGAGACACTGAGGAATATCAGCTAATTTAGTAAAAATGAATTGAGAGGGCAGCTAGGTGGCGCAGTGGATAGAGCACCGGCCCTGGAGTCAGGAGTACCTGAGTTCAAATCCGACCTCAGACACTTAACACTTACTAGCTGTGTGACCCTGGGCAAGTCATTTAACCCCAATTGCCTTACTAAAAAAAAAAAAAAATGAATTGAGAAATTGAAGGGGTGAAGGGAGTTAGTGTTTAATTGACATTATTTGGGATTTTATACCACAATCATTTCCCAAGAAAAACCCCACCATAACTTCCTTTGTGCCCCCCTATTTCCTCATTCCCCTGCATGAAAGAAGAGAAAAGAAAAGAAACACCAACAAAAACAATAGTGATTGTACCAAACAGAATCTGGTGAGGCCAGAGGGATGAGGCAATCTCTCTCTCAATATTTGATGTTAATCTTTTCTTTTTCCATTTCTCTCTCAGAAGAAGAAGAAGAAGAAGAAGAAGAAGAAGAAGAAGAAGAAGAAGAAGAAGAAGAAGAAGAAGAAGAAGAAGAAGAAGAAGAGTGGGGGGAGAAAAGAGAGAGAACATGCCAGAGGGTAGTCATTCTTTAAGATTCTGAGTGGGCCACTCCTCCTGAATTAATGACCAATTTTCTCTGACTCAGCTTTGAGTCACTTCAGCCGCGGGGTAGAAGATTGAGTTATGAGAGTTTTTTTAATCTTTTTCCTTCAGTTTTTAATGGAAAGGGGAGGATGGATTAAAGAAAGGACTTAGCAATAATGATGCCAAAAACAAAAGGCCATTGTAACATCTTTTTAAATGTCCAGAGAAAGATGTTTAGAAGGAAGCACAAACAAGCAGGGAAGTTTAAAAAATAACATGTAGAATTTATTTTATACACTTTAAAAATATTATATACTTTAAAAAATCAGTATGAAATGGAGATTCAGAACATCTAGAACCCTCTTTTCTGCTCTCTGTGTATGTAAATGCCCTTTTTTTTTTGGTGTTTTAAGTTCAGAATTTTAAAAGTTTAAAAAACCCCGAAATCTGGATGCCTTTTGTTTTCATTTACATTACTGTCCTTATTATGTATGTGTATTGTTCTTGTTCTACTTAGATATCTCATGTTTCTCTGGATTCTTCATATTGGTTGTTTCTGACTTGCATTACATTTATATAACGAGATTTGTTATGCTGCTTCTAATCAGTGGAGTGTGGCAGCTAGGTGGCTCAATGGATAGAACACCAGGTGTGGGGTCAGGAAAATTCGGGTTGAAGACACTTACTTACTAGCTATATGGCTCTGGGCAAGTCACTTAATCTATTTGTCTCAGTTTTCTCATCTGTAAAAAAGATATGGAGAAGGAAATGGCAAACCACTCTGGTATCTTTGCCAAGAAAACCTTAAATAGAGTCACAAAAAGTTGGACGTGGAAAAACAACTGAACAACAACAAAATCAGTGGGTAGCCATCAGTAAAAAACTAGAAAGAAGATGGGTACCCGTTATATATACATGTACATATGATGGTGTAGATATATTACATGTATATATCTGTGTATGTGCATATATGCATCTATGGCTTTTCTTTCCATCTTTTATTTCCTTAATAGTATATGCCTAATAATAGAAATAATGGGTCAAAGGTTATAAACAGTTTAATAACTTTACTAGTATAGTTCCAAATTGTTTTCCTAAACAATGGTACCAGTCCAGGGCTCTACCAACAAGGTCTTGGTGTTCCTTTCTTCCCTTAGCACCTCCAAAACTGACTGCGTTATTTTATCTTCTTTGCCAGTCTGATAGGTGAGGTATGCAACAGAATTGTTGTCGTTTTTAATTTGTAATTCTCTTAGTCTTGGTGATTTGGAACATTTTAAAAATTGAAACTGTAATTTTTTTAATATAGGGAGTTTTAAATTTAGCAATTCAAGTTGGCACCTATTTCAGAATTTAGAGTCTTAGACTGCTGGCTGGGCACCGAAAGGGTGGGTTATCCAGGATCACATAGCCAGGATGTGTGAAAGGATTGCTCTTCCTGATTCCAAGGCTGCACTTAATCCATTACATCAGGATGCCCTCAGCATTTTTTCATACAGCTGTTAGTTTGTATTTGTCCCCCTTTGAAAACTAGTTATATAATTTAAATCATTATAAATATGCTTATATTTATATTTAGTACCACATTTTTAATAATACAAATATATTTATATCATTATAGTCTTATTATATCAAGAGATCATTTTCCCTAATTCATAACTCTCTTATTTAGCTCCAAATTTCTTCTTGTAAAGGCTTTTAAATTTTAATTTAAGCTGCTTTGTCTTTTATATTTCCCTCTATCCCTTTTCTAGTCAAATCTTATTTGTGAAAGGCATCTTCTTCCATTCTCCTCTAATTTTTTATACTTAAAAAATATTTAGATTGCATATCTATTTAGAGATTACTGTGATATATAGCACAAGACGATGTTCTAAATTAGTTCTATGCCAAACTGCTTTCCAGTTTTCCTAGCACTTAGGTGGTATGGTGGATAGAGTGCTGGATCTGGAGTCATGAAGTCTCTCTCAGACGATTACTAGCTGTGTAATCATGAGCAAGTCATTTTTACCCTTTTGCCTCGTTTCCTCATCTGTAAAATGGGGATAATAATAGCACGTATTTTGAAGAGTTGTGAGAATCAAATGAGATATTTGTAAAGCACCTTGCACATAATAGTTACTTAATAAATGCTTTTCTCTTCCTCTTTTCCTTCTTAGATTTATTGAACACTGAACCACTGTTTCTAAATCTGCTATACCAAATAATCTTGCTAATTATTGCTGTATAATATAGAGATATTGTAAAGCTTATTCATTTCCAATTTCTCATTATTTCCCTTAAAATTCTTGACCTTTTGTTCCTTCAAATTAATTTTTTTGCTTTATTTAATTCCATAGAGTATTCATTGACAGTTTGATTGGTAAAGCACCAGGCTTATAAGATTTAAACAGAATTGTCATTTTTATTATACCAGCAAAGTATAATTATGAATATTAATGTCCTCTACAGTAATTTGGGTCTTCCTCTATTTCTGTAAACAATGTTTAGTGGTTGTATATAGGTCTCACACATGCATCTTGGTAGGTTAACACTCAGATATTTTATGCATTTTGTAATTATTTTGGGTGAAATTTTCTCTATCATTTCCTAGAGCAGCTAGGGGGATAATGAATAGAACACTGGCCTGGAATAATGAAACCTGAGTTTAATCCCAGTCTCAGTCATTTACTACCTGTGTGACCTTGGCCAAATCGCTAAAACTCTGCCTCATCTTTACTCATCTGTAATGATGGCATCTACCTTCCAAGGTTGTTGTGAAGATAAAAGAGATTTGTAAAGTGCTTTGGAAACCTAAAAGTGCTGTATAAATGCTTCTGTTCATTAGTTCACCTGTGTCTAACTCTTTTTGACCCCATGGACCCTAGCATGCCAGGCCTTTCTATTCTTCACTATCTCCCAAAGTCTGTCCTAGCTTGTGTTTCTTTCACCCATAACACTATCCATGTCACCCTCTGCTGTCCCCTTCTTTTGTCTTCAATCTTTCCCAACATCAGGATCTTTTCCAATGAGTCCTGTCTTCTCATTATTTGGCTAAAGTATTTAAACTTCAGTGTCAGCATTTGTCCTTTCAATGAATAGTCTGATCCCCTTGGGGTCCAAGGCACTCTCAAAAGTTTTCTCCAGCATCACAATTCTATGACACTTAGCTTTCCTTATAGTCCAGCTCTCACAGCTATACATCATTACTAGAAAAGCCAAAACTTTGACTGTATGGACTTTTGTCTCCAAGGTGATGTCTCTGCTCTTTAGTATGCTATCCAGATTTGCCATAGATGTCCTTCAAAGGAACAAATGTCTTTTTATTTCACAGCTGAAGTTGCTATCTAGAGTGATCTTTGGACTCAAGAATATAAAATCTGACAGTGATTCCTTTCTCTCCCCCTCTATTTGCCAAGAAGTGATGAGACCAGTTGCCATGGTCTTAGTTTTTTTTTTAGTGTTAAGCTTCAAGCCAGCTTTTACACTTTCCTCTTTCATCCTCATGAAGAGGCTTCGTAATTCTTCTTTACTTTCTGCTATCAGAGTGGTATCATCTGCCTATCTGAGATTGGTGATGTCTCTCCTGGCAACCTTAATTTCAGCTTTTGATTGATTCAGCCTGGCATTTTGCATGATGTACCTGGCATCTAAATTAGATAAATAAGGCAACAATATACAGCCTTGTTGTACTCCTTTCCCAATCTTAAACCCATCTTTCCATGTTCAATTTCAACTGTCATTTCTTGGCCCACATAGAAGTTTCTCAGGAGACAAGTAAGATGATCTGGTACTCCCATCTTTTTGAGGACTTGCTACATTTTGTCAAGATCCACACAGTCAAAGGCTTTAGTGTAGTCAAGGAAGCAGAAGCATTTGTTTTTCTGGAACTCCCTTGCTTTCTCCATAATCCAATGAATGTTGGCAATTTGGTCTCTAAATCCTCCACCTCTTCAACAACTAGCCTGCTTTCAGGTAATTATTGGTTCACATATTGCTGAAACCTAGCTTGCAGAATCTTAAGTATAACCTTGATAGCATGTTAAATGAACACAGCTGTTTGGTAATTTGAACATTCTTTCTCGCATTGCCCTTCTTTAGGATTGGGGCATAAACTCATTCATCTTTTCCAATCCCTTGGCCACTGATGAGTATAAATGCTAGCTATTATTTCCTCCTCATTTTTGTTAGTAATCTACATTCAATTGCTAAGCATTTATTGAATGCCTATAATAAACAAGGTACTTCATGAGACAACAGGCATACAAATACAGGATAGTCACTTTTACTGCAAGATATAACAGGCTCGTAGATAAGCAAATAAAATATAAATAAAAAAACAAATACAGGATGGGAATGGAGTGCAGACTGAGTGAATTAAGAATGGCTTCTTTAAATAGTGGCACTTGAGCTGAGCCTTAAAGGGAGGTTGGTGTTGGAAGAACTACAGTTGAAGAGGGAGAGCATTGTAGGCATGGGATCAATTTGTATGAAAACACAGGGACAGGAGGACCTGGAGCAGAAAGTGAGCTAATTAATCTAGAGAGTAGACTACCTAGGGGAGTGATGTGTATAGCCTAGAAAGTGAGACCAGAGTCTGATTATGAAGGGAAATACTAAACAGGAGTTTGAATATATACTAAAGGCAAAGGGGAGCCAAAGAAGCTTCTACTTGACTGACATCATTTTCTTCAATGATTATCCAGGATTATTTAAGTAAACTTTCATATCTTCTGAGGTATAATACTTTTCTGAGATAGGAATAATTCTGTCTCCTTTGGTCAATATTTGATCTTAATCTTTTCTTTTTCCATTCCCCTCTCTCTCTCTCTCTCTCTCTCTCTCTCTCTCTCTCTCTCTCTCTCTCTCTCTCTCTCTGCTAAAGCCAGCAGTTCTTGTACTCTCTCAAAAATAGTGAAGAATATGGTGATCTTTGATTTTACCCCTAAATTGAAATTGATTGAGAAAGCTTTCAGTGTTTATCAATTTTAAGTAACGCTAGTTCTTAGTTTTAGGTATATGCTTTTTCATCCTAATAAAGTACATGCCACACCTATAAGTTTTAGGCTTTTTAAACATAAAAAGAATACTGCATTTTTTCTTTTCTTTTGCAGGGCAATGAGGGTTAAGTGCCTTGTCCAGAGTCACACAGGTAGTGTCAAGTGTCTGAGGCTGGATTTGAACTCAGGTCCTCCTGAATCCAGGGCAGGTGCTCTATCCACTGCTATCCAGCTTCCCTAGCTTGCATTTTTTTTCCAAAGGATTTTTCTGCACCTATTGAAATAACTGTAAAACAGCATTGAATAGAAAATTAGCCTTGGTGTTTGGAATATCCAGGTTCAAGTCTCACATCTGAAACATATAGCCAGTACAATTCTTAACTTTGCAATGTCCCAGGAGCAGTTACAGATCTGCACTAGTATCTCACTGCATAAAGCACTAGTTAAATGGAGATAAAAAGATTTCACTTCCAATCTCAACTCAGATACTATGTTTGTTTCCTCATCTGTGAAATAGGAATAATAAAACCCACAGTCTCTCAGGGTTGCTATGAGGCTGAGATAATAACAAAAGATAACATTTACATAACACTTATTATATACCAATGATTATCTCATTTTGTCCTGGAGACAAGCCTGGGAAATAGGTGCTATTATTATCTCCATTTCAGAGATGGGGAAACTGAGGCAAACTGCAGTTAAGTGACTTGCCCAGAGTCACATAGCTAGTGTCTAAGGTCACATGAACTCAGGTCTGATGCTGGAACCAGCGCTCTATCCACTTTATCATCACCTAGCAAGTTTTTTTGTTTGTTTATTTTTTGTTTTTAGTAAGGCAATTGGGGTTAAGTGACTTGCCCGGGGTCACACAGCTAGTAAGTGTCTGAGGCTGGATTTGAACTCAGGTACTCCTGACTCCAGGGCCGGTGCACTATCCACTTCACCACCTAGCTGCCCCCATCACCTAGCAAGTTTTAAATGTCCACAAAAAAATTTAAAGTTTTTATGATTAATTAAATCAATTGCTTTCCTAATGTTGGAACTTTCTGCATCCCTTGTATAAACAACGAGGTCACATTTAAGGGCTGGATATATTGTTTTACTTTTATTTACACTTTCTTTCCCTCCATGTTCATTAGTGTTATGAACAGCTTTTCTAACAAGAGCGAGGAAGGTGGTTAGGACACCAGGATCCTTTGATGCAAAAGAAGTTAAATCTCTCCACCACATATTAAAAGCAACACCCCCTGCCCACCCCCCACTCCCCCCTAAAAAAATACAAGCACACTAACGGGGAATAGAATATTTCTCTTCTGAAGAAAATAGGTACATCCTCTTGGAGGGAAAGTTGTATTAGGAAAAGCAAGCTCGAGAATCTTGGATCTTCGATGCGTCAGGATCCGCGCCTCCAAGCTTCATTCCCTTACGGGGCACAGTCCAACCAAGTCTTTCTGCAGACGCACCCGCAGCGCGACCTACCAGGGAGTGGACCGCACGAATTCTGCCAGACGTGCGCAGGCGCCCCAGCGGCCTACTCCCCTACCCGCCTTTAAGGCGCGCGCCGCTGGGGTCCACACCCGGGATCTACAAGTCCCCCTCCCCTCCCCCACCCCACTCCACCTCACCCCGCCTTCCATCCCGAAAGCCGCCCGCCTCGAGCAGCCCTGCGCGCTCCTCACTTGTAGCGGCGAAGCCCAGCGACCTGCTCCGCCCTCAGCCCCTCCCAGCCCAGACGGCGTAGACCCACCCCTCGCCTTGCCACCTTCCACTGCGGGCCTCTCATTGGCCGCCGCATTCCCGCTTCCTTCCCGAACCGCCATTTTGAAAATCTGGTGGCTTCTCGGAGGGACGCTGTGCAGAAGCGTCACGAGCGAAAAAGGCAAAAGGGGTCCATCGCCGTTCCCCCACCCGCCAACCTTAGGAACCTTCCTCTAGATTCACGAGACAGGCAGGCCCCGGGCATCCCCGACCTACCGGTGAGGGGGCACGCGGGCGGCGGGAAGGGAGGGATAGCGGCTGGACGTCTCGGAGGCGGCGCCGTGCCCGCCCGGGAAAGGGGGAGGGTTGGCGGCTGTTAGGACCGCGGGACCGTGAGGCGCCGCCATGAAAGTGAAACCGCCGTTGACGCCGCCGGGCCCGGGCGGCCTGTGGAGTCGCCCCGGGCGGCCGGCCTCCCCTCCCGGGCCCCGACGCACGGTGGCGGTTGGTGCCCCTGCCTGCGGCGCGAGGGTCGAGCTGCGCAGAGTGCGCGGGCCCGGCCCGGCCCGGCCCGGCCCGGTGCCTTCCCCCGCTAGGGGGCGGGCGACCGCCTGCGGCTGCCTCGGATCCCCCTTCCCCGCCGGTGGGGGGGGGGGCGCGAGAAAAACACCGCGGGGACCGCCCGGGGGGGCGGCAGAGGGGCATCTCCCGGCCCCCGCGCTGAGGTGGAGACGTGAGGGGCGGGGGGCCTTTGGGAAAGCACGGATCCCCCATCCTTGCGGTCCCGATGCGGGGGGCCTGGGCCCTCTCCCCTCTTCCGGGGCGGTTGTGACGGGCAGAGGAGAGCAGTGGATCCTTTGCTGATGGCCCAGGGTCTCTTTTCTCTCCCGATTCCCTCCTCCGCCTCTGCAGGTTGTTAGCATGTCTTCGTCTCTCCCCACCCCGGAGGGGGAGGACCTTTCTTCCCAGCCCGCACCTAAGAGAGACCCTGAGGTGCCCGATAAGGAAGAGAGCGAAGAGGAAGAGGAGGAGGACGATGAAGAGGATGAGGAGGAAGAAAAAGGTGGGATAGGATTGATTGCTGCAGGCCGGATTCCTTTAGGAATCCTGTAGGGTGGTTGTACCCCGTAGTCCTTGAGACCATTAAAGAACCGGAGGTATGAGTGAAATGTGCAAGTTACCCTCTATGCACCTCAGGCTGCTGTCCAGAATTAGGGGTGTTGAGATGGTTTCCATCCTTCTTGGATGAATAGAAATGCCGGATAGTTTATTTCTGGTAGCAGGGGACTGCCAACGATGTAATTGAATTTAATAAAAGGAAACATGCATTGAGTTGTTACAGATTCTCTCTCTCCCCAGTTGTTTCCCCACATAGTGTATATATCCATGGACTTTCTAAAACTTGTTTTTAATTTAATAAAAGGAAACCTGCATCGAGTTGTGAGAGATTCCCTTCCCAGTTCTGATTCTCAATTTAGTGTATGTATCCATGGACTTTCTAAAACTTGTTTTAATTGAATAAAAGGAAACATGCATAGAGTTATAAATTTCCTTCTTGGTTCTGTTTCTCAACTTAGTGTATGTATCCATGGACCTTCTACGACTTGTTTTAATTTAATAAAAGGAAACATGCATCAAGTTATCAATTTATTTCTCAGTTCTGTTTCTTAACTTAGTGTATGTATCCATGGACTTCCTAAAACTTGTTTTAATTTAGCCTTAATCTTTCTGAAGGCTATTTACCATATGGGGTTGTTGCAGGTAGTTAAACACAAGATATTAGGGGTTTTTTTTTAAATGGTAGAATGGAAGATCCATTCCCCACCCACATTAGTAAAACAAGAGGCAATCTGTTTCCTCTGGAAGTTTAGGAAAGGGGAACTGCTTGGGTTTTGGTAGTATCTGGAAAAAAGAATATGTAGAAAAATTCTTGGTAGTTACTGCATATGAGACTTCATACCTGCTGAACTTAAGTAGAGGTTCCCCACAAAAGGGTCCCTTACTTGTTTCTGTTTCCCTCTGGCACAAACTTGAGGCCTTAGGAATTCAAATATGAATTGGGTGGTATCCTGTATAATTGATTTATCTTTTCTTGAATGAGTCCTTTCAGGAATCAATCTGAATCAATAGGCATTTATTGAGTGCCTACTATGTGCCAGGTACTGTGTGCTAAGTGCTAAGAATGTAAAAAAAAGTTTCCAACCTCACGGAGATTGCATCACCAGGCAAACAAATATATACAAAGCAAGCTATATACACAATAAATAGGAAATAATTGACAGAGGGAAGGTACCAGAATTAAGAGGGAAAGAGTTCAGGATCCCTGCCCTACCTCCTATACTTCTCTTAGATCTCTAACTTCAATCTCCTGCATTTTAGGTTTCTTTGTCAAGTTAGTTTACAGGGCAATTGGTTCTTTTAATGGAATAATATTTAAGGTAGTATTGGGCACTCTATTCATATAAAACCTATGGATGGCCACAGGTATGTCACTAAAGCTTGAATGCTGCCAGATGAGTTAGGGAGCAATTGATTTGAAGTCAGAAGTCCTGTTTCAAATTCCAGCTCTGCTGCTTAACTTCTTGTGTGGCCTTTGCCAAGTTTCTGGGTTTGTTTCCCCATATATGAAACAAGGGACTAGATAACTTCTGTGATCTCTTCCACCTTTAAACTCTGATTTGGGGTATCATGGACAGTTTGCGTGCACATTCTATACACTTAGAAAGTGTTCTCCAGTTATTCAAAAGTCCAGGTATTCTAAAGAACCTTAGCATTGTCATTATTATTATCTTGTTTTATTTAGCATGCACCTTGTAGTTTAAATAAGAGCTAGGAAGAGATCTGAAGTTTCTCATATTGTTTCAACCACTGAATTTTACTCTCAAGATGAGAGTAGGCCAAATAGGAAACATTTCAAGTTAGGTGACATTTACATCCATCTGAGAGGCTTTGTTTGTTTTTCTTCAGATAACTAACAGATAGTTTTTTATATTTTCCCAAGTTCAGTCTGTACAGTATGACTTTACTTTTTGGAGATTTGTGTGTTCCCAGGATATGAATGTATTCATATTTTAAGTACCAGAACTACTTGAACCTAGTATAGTCTGACCAAAGCTTTATTTACTTGACATGAATAAATATAATACTAGTACTAGAGAAAGACCAATGTAGCAAAAGTTTTTTGTTCCAAATATGCTTTTAGGGCAAGGATCTGCTACTTTTTTTTTTAAATGTTAATTGTCTCTGGGCTCCAGAAAACTGAAGGTCATACAAAAGTAAAAAAAAGAGAGACTTGGGGGCAACTAGGTGGCAAAGTGGATAAAGCATCAGCCCTGGATTCAGGAGGACCAGAGTTCAAATGTGGCCTCAGACACTTACTAGCTGTGTGATCCTGGGCAAGCAACTTAACCCTCATTGCCCTAACCGCCCCCCCCCCCCAAAAAAAAAGAGAGACTTAATGTGTTTCGGTGGATTTGAAAGAAAGGCATTGAGACAATATGGGAAATATAGCATGCTTAAAATATAACAGTAATAGCTATCATTTATAGTGTCTACTACTTACCAGGCATATGCTAAGTGCTTTATGCATATAACATCACATGATTCTTACAAATAACCCAACCTGGGAGATAAGTACTATTATTATGTGTTTATCCCCATTTAACATTTGTGGAAACTCAGGCAATCAGGTTAAGGGACTTGCCCAAGCTCACATAACATATCTAAAGTTGGATTGAACTGGGGTCTTCCTGACTACAGGCCCAGGGCTTTATCCATGGTGCCACTTAGCTGCCTCTATATATTTCAGTTCCATATTATAACGAGTTAGAAGAAAAAGGGAAAGAAGGAGGAGGTTATGGTAGGAAGGGGAGAAAGAGAGGAACAAAGTAAAAGGCAATTGAGGTTTTTTTAAGACCTGAAAAGAGCAATAGATCAACTAGTCATTTATTTTCTTATACAGATAAGTAAACTGAAAGCTAGAAAGGTTAAATGAGTTCAAGGTTATACCAGTAACACATTGTTTTTTGACTCCAAATCTAGTGCTCTTTTAATTGTACCATGTTTTGGGGTTTTTTTAATCAGTCTAGGCTATGGGTATCATAATAAAACCTGGGTTTGGGTGCAGGGGTAATTCTGTATCCTTTTGCTGTATCTGACTGCAACTGCCAAAGGCAATCCTCAGAAATGAGGTAGAATTAGTATTTCATTCAGCCCATGTCTGTCACCATCATCAGAATCTTGCTCAACTATAATACCTTTTCACTTGAGCAGTTTCTCACTGGTGTAACTTTTGCTATCTAACTAGATTCAGGAATGGTTAATCGACCATAAACCCTAGATAGAAAGAAGGTGATGATGTATTGTCAACATAATGGACAGCGTCCACTAAGTTAAACTCATACCACTATTTTTTCAGTTTTGGCTGATTATTACTATTTAAGCTCTATTGCTATTCTTTTGCTTAAATCTTCTGGATTATATTTGCATTGACCTGAGCAATATTACCCAGAGGCCAGATGAATTTAAGCTAAAGCCTGAAGCCACCCTCCAGTTTAGACATTTTCTATCCTTTTAGAATAAACATGGGTATTAGAAAGGTTTGGAGACAATCATACTGAAAATGTGGGACTTTTAAATTTTATTAGTTTTACACAAAAGAGTAACCTAATTGGGGCAGCTAGGTGGCCCAGTGGATAGAGCACTGGCCCTGGATTCAGGAGGAACTGAGTTCAAATTCGGCCTCAGACACTTAACAATTACTAGCTGTGTGACCCTAGGCAAGTCACAACCCCAATTGCCTTCTCCCCCCCCCCCCCCAAAAAAAAGGTAACCTAACGAAGAACTGAGATTCAGGTATCTTGGCAGTAGAAAGCCTGATCTAGCTAAATATAAATTACTAGTTGGTGGCAGGTTTGTGTTGGGTCAGGGTTGGTTGCAGTTAATTTTATAAACATGGCTACCAGACCTTGTGAATATTCTGGTAACTTTCAATCTAATTGGTTTCTTTTGTAATCCTTTGTATTTAATTTTGTTACTTAAAATTAAGCCTAATTCTGAGAAGGGGTCCTTAGGTTTCACTAGACTGACAAGTCCATGAGATTTAAGAACCCCTACTGTATACCATCTAAGCAAACATTAATCAAAAATCAATTTTTAAGTCATATTCCAGGAGCTCTAGGTTGTTCCCACACTTAAGAACATAGTCTTTTTTTGGTACCTTTTCCTTTTTTTTTTTTTTTTTTTGGTGGGGCAATGAGGGTTAAGTGACTCGCCCAGGGTCACACCCCTAGTAAGTGTCAAGTATCTGAGGTCAAATTTGAACTCAGGCCCTCCTGAATCCAGGGCCAGTGCTTTATCCATTGTGCCACCTAGCTGCCCCCAAGAATATAGTCTTATAATGTTTTTCAGTTGGCATTCACATATTTATTAACATGCATTGAGAATATTTCGTATGTATCTCAGCAGTTTTCAAAGACTTGTTGACCACTTTTGCAAAGCAGAATGCTGTTCACACCCTTTTTAGCGTTGAATGATTAATACAACTGACATTTTTGCACGTAATAGGTTCTCAATATTTGGTGGATTAAGACCAATGAGATACAAAGTTGTATTGAAACAACAAGAGATCAAAACAATGCTTTCAGGATTTATATTGATCAAAAAAACTACTCGTTTTTATTATTTTTTTAGATGAGATCTCAACCTGAGAACTATGTTAAATCTTTTCTTTTTAGAGATTAAAATTTATAGAATTGTTAATTTAGTTAGCTGTTAAAGTCTTAAGAAATGGGGCAGTGAATCTAATGTGATCAAATAGTAACCCTAAAAAAAGGACACATCCTGACATGCTTCTATTTTGTTTTTATAGAATTCTGTTTACCAGAGACAGATGGGTGTATTCTCACATTAGTCATAGGGAAGCAATAGGTCATGAAGAGTTGGTCATGACTAAAAAACAACTAAACAAAAAAGCAGTAGGAACTGAGGATGGCTAATAGTGGGATGAAACAACATGAGCTAATCCATGTTAATGTAGTGGAATATTTGGGGGTCTTATGTTTAGCTGATGTTTTCACAAGGCTTTATATAGGAGCCTAGGTTTGAACCCAGATGGGCAAGAAATAAGCAGAACATTACAACCACTTTAGGGCCATTATGTTAGAAGTGCTAGAGGAATTCAGGTTTGAACCTCTTTAGTTATCAGGAAGGAGGCCTGGTGAAGATCATTCCTAAAGCTTTTTGCTATTTAAGACAATTAAATTATCTTTCAGAAAAGAGTCTCATCGTAGAAGGCAAGAGAGAGAAGAAGAAAGTAGAGAGGTTGACAATGCAAGTATCCTCCCTACAAAGGGAACCATTTACAATTGCCCAAGGCAAGTATGGTTTTTTTTTTTTCAATCTGGACAAATTATTTCATCTATTGGGCATGCATGCTGTGGAAACTTCTGATCATACAGATTAGCAGCAAGAATTGCTTGGGTCACTAACTAGTTAAATGATTTGTCCATGGCCCATATTTGTAGTGTTCCTAACTTCCTAACTCAAAAGCCAGCCTTGAATGTACAATATCACACTGCTTCTTTTAATTAACATTGTTGTAAAATACTTAAACTATCCAAGGGGTGACCAAATAGTGTTTTCTTTTTAAAGAATATAATTTTGCTTTTAAAATGATGATTTCTGAAATTTGTCTTCTCATTCTTTCCTACAAATTAGATGAAGGTGGAAACTCTTTAAATTGTCTATCCAAACTGGACAATTTATTAAAAAGTTGTTTGAAGTTTTGTATAAAATAAAGTACTGTATAATTTTTCAGCTAAGTTTATAATGGAAGCAAGACTTAATCATTTAACTTTATTCTTTTTACAGGAAAGGGACAGAAGCTTTGTGAAATTGAAAGAATACACTTCTTTCTAAGTAAGAAGAAAACTGATGAACTTAGAAATCTTCATAAACTACTTTACAACAGGCCAGGCACAGTAAGGATTATTTTAGACTTCTGATATTTAGCATGTTTATTGAAGTATGTCAGAGATACTTAGAACTAGCTGGTGCTAGCTAGTTCAGTGCTTTGTACTTGGCAGGCGACATCACAGAATCTTCACATTGGAAAGGACCTCAGATTATCTAATCCAATTTATAATGCCCTCGACAGCATCTTTAGTTTCCTTAAAGACTTTCCTTAGGGTATAACTGTAAGACAGTCCCATTTTCCTTTGGGTATCTTTAATTAAGTTTTTCATTATATCAATCCTAAGCCTACCATTTTTCAACTTCCACTAATGCTCCAACTTCAGCCCTCTGGAATTAAACCAAATAAATCTAGTCATTCTTTGATGTGACAGTTCTGTAAATATTTGACCACAGCTATCATGTAGCCCCTGGTTTTTCTCTTCTTTGGGTTAAACAATTTCAGTCCCTTTATCCAGTCCATGGTGTCTCTCTAGTCTTCTTACCATTTTGTCCCCAGCACATGGTCCAGTTTGTTAATATCCTTCCTAAAATTATACCCTGAAAACCGAACGCAATATTGTAAATGTTGATGTTCAAGAAATATTTGCTGATTGGGATTGCAGATTTTTTAAAATTGGAAGAGACCTTTGAGATCATCTAGTTTTACTCCCTCATTTTATAGATGATAAGGCTCATTGAGTCTCACTGAATTTTATTTGGTTAACACAGCTAATAGAAAAGCCAAACAGCCATTTCTTATGACTCCTGGTCCAGTATTATTTTTTTGGACCTTTCTACCTGTATTTAGTTCAGACATAAAGTTATAGCTTGACTTTTATGGGCATTGGCCAATGATAAACTAAAGCTAACTGAATGTTTGATAGCTCAAGGCAAAATTCAAAGTATATTTGATTAGTGATATTAAGATTTTATTATTAGAAACTTGTTATGCCTTTTTGCCAAGTCATTATGTTTTTACGTCAGTACTATCAAAATTTATGTGAGATTTTATTTTTTAAAAGTAAATTGGGAGGGGCAGCTAGGTGGCGCAGTGGATAAAGCACCGGCCCTGGATTCAGGAGTACCTGAGTTCAAATCCGGCCTCAGACACTTAACACTAGCTGTGTGACCCTGGGCAAGTCACTTAACCCCCATTGCCCTGCAAAAAAGGGGCAGTTAGGTGGCACAGTAGATAAAGCACTGGCTCTGGATTCAGGAAGACCTGAGTTCAAATCCTGTCTCAGACACTTGACACTAGCTGTGTGACCCTGGGCAAGTCACTTAACCCTCATTGCTCCAGGGGAAAAAACCAAACAAACAAAAGTAAATTAAATGATAATTGTTAGCTTTACAAAAAAATTCTCCATAGCATTCTTTAAATAAATATCATGCAGTTAAAATATTTGTTTTGTGCACAACTTCAGAACTCATCCATTTTGTAAAATGGGGTATATCTTGAGTTAAATGATTTCTCTCCCACCCCCACCCCCTCATTAATGCTCAGGTGGTGCCTTTGTTCTGAGTTACATGTTATTGTGGATCTTGTGATGCTATAATTGGTTGAAATGTGCTTGAGAACCTTCACTTGGGGGGAAAAGGGGAGGCTACATAAAGTGAAAGCTTTTATTTTTTTCAAGGACTTAGGCAACAACTTGACTTAGCTTTTCATTCAAAATGATAAGCCTTTTGCAGTGTTCAAATATTGGTAGCAAATAAAGTTTTGAGTGAATGCCTGAAGGCATATGTAAGTAAAAAGTATTTTTAAGTACTAACAATTTCTCTCCCCTACTTATAAAAGGTATACTTGGGAAGTTATAGTATTAATTAATGAGATAAACATTTTAGGTAGCTTCTCTGAAGAAGAATGTGGGTCAGTTCAGTGGCTTTCCATTCGAAAAAGGAAGTGACCAATATAAAAAAAAGGAAGAAATGTTGAAAAAGTAAGTTTAATAATATACAGTCTTTATACATAATGTCTTGATCAATGTGCTTATAACTTCAAAAAATTTGTGATCGTACCAAAGGTAATTTTTTTTCCTAAATACAAAAGTGTTTCACACTTGTTAGTTTATGGTGTCTATAATAGCAATTTTAATAAGCTGAAACAGAAAAGAAGATGCAGAACCATTCTCTGAGTAACTTTTCCTGAGTTGTTAATAGCTCACATAATGTATCCCATTTCAGGGTTTTGAAGCACTTTCCTCTGGACAGCTTTTGAGAGAGGTGGTTCATTTTATTGCTACTTTGCAGATACAATACTGTATTTATAAAGGTGTGATGACTTATCTCACATAGCTAAGAAGAGTTAGATATGTAGCAGTGTCTCTTCTGACTCCCAAATTTACTGCTTTTAATACTGAACCATTTCCTCCTATGCATTTTAGTTTTTGTTTTTCTTGGCAATTTTAATAATATTAAATTCATCATGAACAGTATTCTTCCCTACTTAGCATAAGATGGTATGCTAATGTAATTTTAATTTTTTTTATTTATAGGCTTTCCTTTAGGAAAGATGTTTTTTAAATGCTATGGTTGATTTAAAAAATAATGAGACATTTGAGTAAAACCTCATATACACACATACTTGGATAGGAATAAACCTATCTAGAGGCAGCTAGGTGGCACACTGGATAAAGCACTGGCCCTGGAGTCAGGAGGACCTGAGTTCAAATTTGGCCTCAGATACTTTACGATTACTAGATGTGTGACCCTGGGCAAGTCACTTAACCCCCATTGCCTGGCCAAAAAAAGAAGAATAAATCTGAATAAGAATAAAATTTGTTTTAAAGCAGTAAATGCCAGTTTTGACTCTGACTTTCAATTTTCTTCATTACTTTTTATTTCAGTGCATTTATCTATCTATGCTCTGTTAAGTCTTTTTCCTTTTGTTTTAGATTTAGGAATGCCATGTTAAAGAGCATCTGTGAAGTTCTTGATTTGGAGAGATCAGGCATAAATAGTGAATTGGTAACCAGGATCTTGAATTTCTTAATGCACCCAAAGCCGTCTGGCAAGGTGAGAATTTTTTCTTTTCTTTCAACACACATTTATTTTATTTTTTTCCAGTTACATGTAAGAGTAGTTTTCAATATTCATTTTCATAAGATTTAGAGTTCCAAATTTTTCTTCCTCCTTCCCTTTCCTCCCTCTTCCATAAGACAACAACCAATCTGGTATAGGTTATACATGTTCAATCCACTAGTGCTCTTTTTTTTGTTGTTGTTTTTGTTTGTTTTGTTTGCTTGTTTTTTTAGTTAGGCAATTGGGGTTAAGTGACTTGCCCAGGGTCACACAGCTAGTAAGTGTTAAACATCTGAGGCCGGATTTGAACTCAGGTATTCCTGAATCCAGGGCCAGTGCTTTATCCACTGTGCCACCTAGCCATCCCACAAGTGCTCTTTTTATCAGTTCTTTCTATGGGAGTGGATAGTATACTTCATCATTAGTCCCTTGGGATTGTCTTGGATCATTGTATTGCTGAGAGTAGTTAAGTCATTCAGAATTGATCATCGAATAATACTGCTGTCACTATGTACAATGTCCTCCCAGTTTTGCTCATTTCACTATACATCAGTTCATATGAGTCTTTAGGATGATTCTTTTTTTTTTTTTTGGTGAGGCAATTGGGGTTAAGTGACTTGCCCAGGGTCACACAGCTAGTACGTGTTAAGTGTCTGAGGCCGCATTTGAACTCAGGTCCTCCTGACTCCAGGGCCGGTGCTCTATCTATCCACTGTGCCACCTAGCTGCCCCAATGATTTTTTTTAATTAAATTTTAACTAAATTTAGGGATAGAGTGAAGAAGGATTTGGGCTGAGTTCAGGAAAGTAACCTGATATGTCCTGTTAGGGAAGAGCTTTACTCACAGGTCATATTAAAAGGTAGGATCTTGTTCTCAAATGAGTCAGTGAGGAATATCCCACATAGGTAACTTAGCCTTGTGCCTTTTTCAAACTGCCTCCTCAGGAGAACAGGGAACCCCTTTGTAGAGGAAAGATCATGGATCACTCCTTTTTACTCCTTGTTCTCACACCTTAAAAAACCAAAAACTAAAGTTGTTCTTCAATATAAGATAAGTAAGCTTTATGTAATTTCAGAGTTTCTTTCCTCTCTACCTCCCCCCCCCCCCATATACTTAATAAAGCCTGAAATTCCTTTAATAAAGAAAAGGCCTTTTTTTTTCTTTTAATAGGGGTAAAGAGAATCAAAAATAGCATTGCCTGGTTTAAGCTTTTAGAGCACTTTAGCAGAGGGGTGAATATGGAGAAAGCTGTAGATTGAACATAAACTAAGACTTCCTAACTTTGCTTAGGCTTGACCTTTAGGCTAAGGAGTTGAAAGCAAATAGAAATTATTTCCTTCTCCAGAGAGCTATTTTTGTCACACTGCTGTTTAAGAGAATGAACATGACTCCCCATTGTAGAAAGGAGCTAGTAATACTTTATGTAGTCCACAGGTCAACAATTGTGCCGTGCCATTCCAACCTTTTGATTTCTCTGTACCTATATTTGTTCTGGGTTTCATGTATTATAGTTGATCATTAGTCTACCTCAAACATTTTGAAATTTCGTTTTAAGAGATTTATGTTTGTGGTCATTTCTCATCTTACTGTATTAACACTGGTATTCTTTTTGTTTTCTTTTCCAATGTCTGTGGAGGACTCCAATTATTTCCTCTTGTTGGCATCAGGCAAAAATACTGTGCTAATCATGAACTAATGTTTAAGAAAATATAGACTGGATTTTGCATTATGCTCTTCCTCTCATTTTTAAAAAAATCAACCTGAAACTCCTGTATAGTTGGTTCATTCATTTTTCCATGCCTGTCTTTCTAATTTTCTTCCCTGTAATCAGCATATTTTGCTTGGCTCTCAGATTCTACCTTTTTCATGTTTAAGTTTGCAGAGTCTTTGTCATCTTGTCCTTTCACTGTTGGGAAATATTGTACCAGAAGGTCCAGCTGGGATCTTTAGGGAAGTTCCTTTAGTTGGGATCATTGACTGGTAAAGTTTGATAATTTCAGAATGTCACAGAAATGGGATAGTCAGCACCCTAATCGATCTTAAGGAGGTATGATTGGGTAATGACTGTATTGTGTTTGGGTCAGATTTAGAAAATAATATTTATGCAAAATAACTACTAAAAATCACAAGTTTGAAGTCAGAGGATACCAACAACCATTGGGAAAGGGGAAAGGGAGTTTCAAAAATGACACACTAGGAAATCATGGAACCTATGAGGGCTCTGAATCCAACAAAGCATGATTTTATCAGGAGAAGAAATAGGATATAAACAAATAGAGGGCTGCCCTTTAAGAGAGCAAGATCTGGGTTCATGTATTAGTTATGTAATAAGGAACAAGTCCCTTAATCTCTCAAATAATTTGTAAATGAATCTTTAATCCATATCATTGGAGGGAATTTCTGTTCTGGAACTTTTATACACTGATGAAATCACAGGTCTTGTCCAAGAGAAGAATTACAGAAAACTGTCACAGAACTTGATACTAAAAAATGAGTATATTCTAGTTTTAAAATTCAAAATGTGAGAAAAGCACAAATAAAATAGAATTTATTTATTTGGGGGGGGTTGTTTGGGTTTGTTTTTGTTTTTAGACTTTTATTTTCCAAATTACATGTAAAAGCAAATTTTGACATCAATTTTTTTTAAACTTTTGTGTTCCAACTTCTCTTCCTCCCACCCCCACCCCAAGAACTCAAACAATTCAACATAAATTATATATGAGTAGTTATGGAAAACAATTCTACATTAGGTCGTGAGAGAGATAAAAACAAAACTTCAGATTAAGGAATTTTTTAAAAAAAATGTGTTTCAGTCTGTTTTCAGATACCATCAGTTCTTTCTCTCTAGATGGACTGCAATTTTCATAAGTTCTTCAGAGTTTTATTGGGTCATTGCCTTGCTGAAAATAACCACATGCTTCCCAGTAGATCATCTTACACTAATGCTGTTATTTTGTATACAGTACATTTCTCTCTGCTTCAGTTCATGTGGGTCTTTCCACGTTTTTTTCTGATAGCATCCTGTCCATCTTAATTTTTATATAGTACCTTGAACTTGACAGAGAATTTTCTTCACAGTAGCACAGCAGAGTAGGTATCATACATTTTGACATTGTAGTTAATCATTGTAACTATTTCCATCCATCCCATTCCCTTCCAGTGAAATTTACTCTATTGTCTAGCTTATTTTGCCCCAATCCTCCTCAAAAGTGTTTTGCTACTGACTGCCCCCTCCCCCGCTCTACCTTCCCTTCATTCACCTTTTACTCCTTATCCTCTTCCCCTCCTACTTTCCTGTAGGGTTAAATATATTACTCTTCCCAATTGAGTGTATGTGTTATTCCCTTCTTGAGCCCACTCCGATCAGGTTAAGGCCTTTGAGCTAATTCTGTTTTCTAAATTTTTCTTCCTCCTTCCTCAACTCTCCCTATGAATCAAGCAATTCAATATATGTCATACATGTGGTGTTATGCAGAACATCTTCACCTTCCTCGAAAGTGTTTTGCTTTTTACAACTCCCCCATACTTCTGTTCCCTTCTTCCCCTCTTATCCCCTCCCCCATCCCCCCATCTCCTCCCACTTTTCCTCAGGCAAAAATATATTACTCTACCTGCTTGAGTATGTATGTTATTCCCTCTTGGAACCAATTCTGATGATAGTGAGGTTCACTCCCCCTCTCTTTCCCCCTCTTCCCCTCCCCGACATAGGCTTTTTTCTTGTTTCCTTCATGTGAGCTACCTCTCCCCATTCCCCTTCCCCCAGTCTATTCCTCCTACCCCTCCCCCCTATTTTAAAGACATCGTTATGGGTTAGCTAGGTGGCACAGTGGACAAAGCACCAGCCCTGGGCCTAAGAAGCCTAGAGCCCAAATCCAGCCCTAGAAACCAGACAACCCACCCTGTTTGCTCCACAAAGAACAAGGATACACAAAAAATAAATGCTTTACAAATATCATCCTTTCATATTCGGTTCAGACCTGTGTCCTCTGTATTCCTTACTGAAAAAATTCTTATGAGTTGGAAGTATTATTTTCTCATGTATGACTGTAAATAGTTTAACCTTTTAATGTCCCTCATGCTTTCTTTTCCCTGTTTACCTTTTTATGATTCTCCAGGGTCTTGTATTTGAAAGTTAAATTTTCTATTCAGTTCAGGTCTTTTCATCACAAATGCCTAAAAGTCCTCTTTTTCATTGAAGTCCCATTTTTTCCTCTGAAAGATTATACACATTTTTGCTGGTTACATGATTCTTGGCTGTAATCCCAGTTCCTTTGCCCTCTGGAATATCATATTCCATGCCCTCTGGTTTCCAGATCTTGTTTTATCCTTATTGGCACTCCACAGTATTTGAATTCCTTTTTTCTAGCTGCTTGCAATATTTTCTCTTTGACCTGGGTATTCTGGAATTTGGTTATAATATTCCTGGAGGTTTTCCTTTTGGGATCTCTTTCAGGAGGTGATTGGTGCATTCTTTCAGTTTCTATTTTAGCTTCTGCTTCTAGAATATCAGGGCAATTTTCCCTCATAATCTCTTGGAGGACGGTGTCTAAGCTCTTGTTTTGGTCATGGTTTTCAGGTAGTCCAATGATTTTCAAATTATCTCTCCTGGATTTATTTTCCAGGTCAGCTGTTTTTCCAAGGAGATATTTCACATTGCCCTCTATTTTGTCATTCAATTGGATTTGCTTTACTGTGTCTTGGTTTCTCATAAGGTTACTGGCTTCCATTTGTTCAATCCTAATTCTTAGGTAACTATTTTCATCAGACAGTTTTTTATCTTCTTTTCCATTTGGCTTTTCAAACTGTTGACTTTTTTCTCATGACTCTCCTGCATCTCTCTCATTTCTCTTTCCATTTTTTCCTCCCTCTCTTTACATCTTCCTTCTGTCTCCTACTTTCTCTTCAAAGTCCCTTTTGAGAGCTTCCATGGCCTGAGACCAATTCATATTTTTCTTGGCAGCTTTAGATGTAGGGGTCCTGTGGTTGTTTTTTTCATCTGAAGGTGCCCCTTGATCTTCCTTGTCGCTGAAGATGTTTTCTATAATTCTGAACTTTCTTTGCTTGTTCATCTTTTATTTGACTTTAAACTCTCCACTGGGGGGGGGGGGCCTGCTTTTTGGTTCCACTTTTGTTCCCAGCTTCAGAGGGTCCCAGGTGTTTTGGTTTGAGGGAGGGCAGGTTTTTCTCTCTCCTGGCCTGTTCTCTGGTCCAAAGATAACCTCAAGCCTACTTACTAAACAACCAACCAGCAAAGCTTTCTGTGGTATGGTTCTTTGCTTCAAGGAGCCTGTGCCTCCCACTGCTCAGGATTTCTTCCTCGTTCTCCGCCGGGGTGGGACAGCTGAATTCCTCCCTAGGTCCCGCTGATACCCCTGCACTCCACTTCCTTTCCCCCCCCCCGCCCCCCACCAGCCATTCAGCCCTCTCACCTGACCACACTGTCAGTTCTAGAAGATGCTGGTGCTGTAGCTGATTCAGAGGCTCTCAGGCATATTCCTCTGGCGGCCTGCCTAGGGTCTCTGTCGGCATGATCGCAGGGTTGTACTTTACTCATAGCCCAGCATGGCCCTCTGCAATCTATCCACAGCTGGAAAATAATCTCAGCCCATATCTCTGTGTGTTTTTCTGCTCTAGGGGTTCTTCTATTGCTGTTTTGGGGGCAATTACATCAGGAGCTCTGCGTTTGAAGTCTTTCCTCCACCATCTTGGCTCTGCCCAATAAAATAGAATTTAAAGTGAATCAACTGGGTAGAGTAATGAAATCATGATTTTTCTCAAAAATTCTGATATTGGACTCTGACATTTCTAAATTAAATATGTCTTAATTATTAAATTAAAGCAACTAGATTTATGATCTTCGATCAGTTTTAACATTCTCAGAATTTTGTGAATGTTAGCAACATTGACCACAATTCTGCATTTATTAAAAGGACAACCTGGGGGGGGGGGCAGCTAGGTGGCGCAGTAGATAAAGCACCAGCCCTGGATTCAGGAGGACCCGAGTTCAAAGCTGGCCTCAAGACACTTAACACTTACTAGCTGTGTGACCCTGGGCAAATCACTTAACTACCATTGCCTCTCAAAAAATTTAAAAAAAGAAAAAAAAAAAGGACAACCTGGTGATGGTATACGTTTTATGCAAATTATAACTGAAATCCAGAGTGCGTAAAGTGGAGTAAACAAGTGTTAGATGCCCAAACCATAGATGAATTTCTGTTGAGTGGTTTTCAGTTGTGTCCAGCTCTTGACTACCATTTGGAGCTTTCTTGGCAAAGATACTTTAGTGGTTTGTCATTTCCTCCTCCTCATTCATTTTACAGATGAGGAAACTGAGGGGACACACAGGATTAAGTTTCTTGTTCAGGGTTGCACACCTAATAGCATCTAAGATGAATTTCTAGAGCCCCCTAAAATCAGAATTGGTGCTTCTCTTTTTTCCCCCATTCTTTTGATTTTGTTTGACTGATTCTTGATGTTTCATAGAGTCATTAGCTTCTACTTACCCAATTCCTATTTTTAAGGAATTATTTTCTTCAGTTAGCTTTTGTTCCTCCTTTACCATTTGGCCAATTCTACTTTTAAAGGAGTTGTTTTGTTCAGTAGATTTCTCTTCTACCCCCCCCCCCCACACACACACATACACAATTTGGCCAATTGGATTTTTTAAGGAATTGTTTTCCTTTTCCAAGCTGTTGACTCTTTCTTGCATACCTCTATTTCCTCAGTTTTTCTTCTACTTCTCTTGTTTGATTTTTAAAATCCTTTTTGAGCTTTTCCAAGAAGACTTTTGGCTCGTTCCCCTTTAAGGCTTCACATGTAGTCATTTTTACATTGTCCTTTTCTGAGTTTATTTTGATCTTCCCTGTTGCCATAGTAACTTTCTATGGTCAGGTGTTGGGTTTTTTCCATTTTTTGCTCATTTTTTTTAAAGCCCGTTTTGTAACTATTAAAGTTGAGCTCTTCTCCTGGGGCACAGGATGTACTGTCCCAAGCTTCTTGTACTGGGAGCCAGGGACCTGTTCACAGTGAGCTTTTTGTGGTGTGACTTCTGGGACTCATGGCTTGCCCACTGCACTGGCTTGGCCTGGCCTAGTTGTGCTTGTTGTGCCTGGTTCCTAGGCTGGCGATTTACCTTCTCTGCTAGGGCTGGAGACCTCACAGCTGGCTTGCTATGCCACTAGAATACTGAGGTAGGACCAGTGGGCCTCAGTTGCTAATCTGTGCTGTGTCTAAGCACTTCCCTGGACACTGCCCGCGCTGGGCTGTGCTCCCCTTCCACACATGTGAGACAGACCTTTCCTGAAGTCTCCCTGAGTTATCTTGAGCTGGAAAAATGTTTAACTCCATCTTTTTGTGGGTTTTGTCACTCCAGAATATGTTTAGAAGCATGACTTAACATTGCTTTTGAGAGAAATTAGAAAGAACTCAGGCAATTTCCTGGCTTCTCTCTGCCATCTTGGCTCCACCTCAGAATTGGTGCTTTTCAAACAAATCTTTATTTCCATGGCCATCTGAGAATCATATCTCAGTCATATTTGCTTTTGGTGTTCTTGAGTGAGGAAGAAATTAGTTGTCAACGTAATTCTAGCCTGTTATTGGTTGTTATGACTAGGCTCCCTAAATTTAATCACAGTGACAATCTAGCCTTCATTTTTATAAGAGTCAGGCAGGGTGGTGTAATGTAAAGTCTGGGCCAGCATATTGTTAGGATGGTTATTTGGAACACTAATGTGAAGGGTTGATAGTTGAGATAAGGAGGGTTTTTCAGGTCTCCTTGATGGAATAAATTAAAAGTAAAGTTACATCACTTTTAGTGGCATAGTGGATGGAGAATCAGCCTTGGAGCCAAATTCATGTCTTGTCACTGACACATACTGTGTGACCCTGGGCAAATAACTTCTCAGTTCTGTAGGCAACTCTGAAACGGTAAATTGTAGGGAAGGTGCCAGTCTGCACTGGTAGAGGAATCTAGGGAACTACCTATACCAGTGAAATCACAGGTCCAGTGCCAGTAATGTCAGTTATCAAATACAGTGTTTAATACTTTAGAATTGAGATGTCTGTTGTATTTTTCTTTTATCATGACACATCTTATTTTACACAGCCATTGCCAAAATCAAAAAAAACACCAAGCAAAGGTAGTAAAAAGGAACGGAGCAGTTCTGGAATGTCAAGAAAAGCGAAGCGTACCAAATGCCCTGAAATTCTATCAGATGAATCTAGCAGCGAAGATGAAAAAAAAGAAAAGGACTCTTCAGAGGAAGAAGATAAAGAAAGTGAAGAAGAGGTAAAATGCATTTTTATGGTATTTAATTCCTTACTTTGTTCTCTGGAATTAGTTAAAATGCTCTGTTTCAAGTGTACTCTGGAATCAGTTATATGCATATAAACACATACATACACACAGATGTATGTATGTACATCAGAAAACAGAAAATTATGTAAGCAGTTAACAAAAGCATCTCAGCTGTCATGGAACTTTGTGGAGGAGATATATTCTCAGGTTCACCAGAGTACACAATATACTTCTTTATAAATTAAAGCATATTTAAACTTTGGAAAAAGACTTAAGAGGTCATGGAAACTTGTTGGAAAAGTATTAAGATTAGTTTTCCATGAAACTATTTAGAAATCTACCAGGTTACCATATAACCAACTAATGAGGACCTCCTACAGTTAGATTACATATATTAAAATAATTGAATTGATCTGGAATCTTTAAGATCAGAATCTGTCTCTGATTATTTAATACTGGTAGTTTAGGATCAACATCTCTTTAGCTTTCATTGTGACCACTAAGGAAAAACAGTACCCATTAGTAAGCCTAAAAAATGATGAGGGCTATGAGGGGACACACTTGGTGGGAAATAATATTATCAGCTATTGCCACAGGTTGTTTGGCCTTGTAATAGACTAGTAAATCTATGGATAAGGAGTTGGAAGTGAATTATGCTATTCATATCAAACTTTGGACAGCTTGAATCCGTCCCTTAAGATGATATTATACAATATGTACAATATTGTACAATTAACAAGGTCATAATACAAATAATTATACAGTAGTAAGTACCTGTTTTGTACAGGGCACTGTCCTAGGCACTGGAGGGATAAAAAGTTAAGTGATACTGCCCTTGCCTTCTGGATAACTTACGGTGTAGTAGAGGAATAAAACATCAACTCAGATAATTAGTATGCAATAGAACATAAGTGCAGTATTACAAAAATAAAAAGTGCTGTGTAATGTCTGAGAAGAATGGTCTTTGCCAACCAGGAGGATCAGGGAAAGCTTTACAGAGGAAGTGACATTTGAGCTAGTTTTTAAAGGATGGAAAAGAATTCAACAGGTAAAAGGCTGGAAGGGAAGGTACTTTGGTCTTAGGGCACAGCCTGAGTGAAAGAATAGAGATACTGAGAGAGAACTTGTTTGACTGGAGTGCGTGCAAAGGAATGTCATGAGTTAAGGTCAGGAAGGAAGGATGGAGACAATTTATGGAGAGCCTGCAATGCTCTATATAGAAACTGAGACTTTGGAGCTTTCATAGGCTTTCATGTAAAGGAAGAGTATGTTGTTCTGTTCATAAGAAAATTTATTATGACAGTGATGGGAAGGGTCACCTGGAGAAGTGAGAAATGGGGAAAGTCAGGAAGACATGTTTAAAAAGCTGTTAGAATTGTCCATATGGTAATGAGGGACCTATATTAGAGTAGTGATGTAGAGAGGACAGATGCTAGAAAATGTGGCATTAGAGTGTCGAGACTTCTTTAATATTGAGTGTGAGAGGTGAGGGAAAAGTAAGAATCAGAGAAAAGCATCATATGGTATATCAGAGCCCTGTTTATGGAGACAGAAAATCCCAGGTTCAGATTCTGCCTTTTACACTTAACAGCTTGTGTGACCATGGGCAAGTCACTGTCTGAGCCTCAGTTTCTTCTGTAAAATGGGGATATTAATATCTGGACTATATTTCATAGGATTGTTATGAGGCTTAAATGAAATGTTTGTAAAAATAAGCTTTGCAAACCTAATAGGGCTCTATAAATATAAGCTATTTTTACATATAGTAATAGAGAAAATCTCAGTGTTTTAAACCTGAGAAATCAAGTAGTACTGCCGATAAAAGTAATGAAGTCAGAGGAAAGAGCTGTTTAGGGGGAAAGATTGGGTATAATTGGATGTATTGAGTTTGAGGTACTGACAATGCATCCAGGTGAAGATGTCCTGAAATTTTTTATAACTTGAAGGAAACACCATCTCTTTCTCTCCCCCCCCCCCCCCCCCCAGGAGTTCTCCCCACACCCTTTCTCTACCTTTTTGGAGTGAGATTGGAGCATTCTCATTTTATAGGCCATTAGAGTTGCCATCAAGTGAGAGTTGTTTCTGGCTTCTAAAGCCCGTGATTCCCATTTTTTATGAATCATGGAAAAGTTACGGACCATTAAAACTTTGTTGGAAGGTAAAATTGGAAAGTCACTATTATATATGCTTAGATAATTTAACCTGCTTAAGGTCTTTAATTTTTTTTTTCATGAATTTCTATTTTGCACATTGCTTGTTCTTGCTATTTTCTTCAAGCTAAACGGCCCTTTAATAGATTTTCATTTTAATGTGATTTTTCTGACACCCACTCTGGGTTTCTAAAACAAAGTATTTTTAAAAGTAGCCTATCGAAAGCTAATTTATATTTTATTCATCTGTTCACCCAGTACAACCTTTCTGCGGTGAGGACAGGAATCTGGCTCTGTGACAGGCGTCTTTTTTGGAGACCCTCCTTCAAGAGCCCTGCTGCCTATAAAAGATAGGTAAGCTCCCCTGATTTTTTTTTTTTGATTATTTTTTTTTGGCCTTCCTTCAAAAAGTAATAGTGTGTTCCTCTGGTTCTGTTCCTTCAAGGTTATCAGACAGATGGAATGTATATCTGTATGTATATATATTTTTTTGTGTGTGTGTGTGTGTGTGTGTGTGTGTGTGTGTGTGTGTGTGTGTGTACACACACACACATATATATATATATAAATTTTTTTTCCTAACAATTTGGTGGCTGGTCTTGAATGTTGGACTGTGGAATCTTGCCTATGCAGTCCAATCTGTCCGCCTATGGCACACCAAAAAATCTCTAATTTTTGAGAGAAGCTAGTTCAAGCTATTGGCAGCATTTTTTTTTTTTTTAGAACAAGCCAACAATTTTTAAATGCAGGTCTATGATGAAAATTACACATTTTTTTCTTACTGTTTTATCTATTTTTGTTGATGAACTTAACTAGCAAACATCTTCAGACTCCATTATATATTTGTTTAAAAGTTAAAGGTATTCTGAACAAGTTTTTCCTGACATTTTTTTCTTTGGGTTATTAGAGCCAATTTAGTTTAAGATGACAAGCATCTAGAATAAGCAGCCAGTTTTTCATTTTTAATTTAGTATTCCAGCTTCATTCAACGAATACTCTTTATTTAATGACTGTGTGGACAGCATTGTGAGGATCAGAAGCAATTAAATATAAGAGACGGTATGTGCTACATGTGTGGTGCAAGGAAAGTTTTGGGGGGGGGGAGAAAACACTTCCCTGGGATGATCAAGAAAGGCTTTGTGGAAGAAGTAGTCTTTAAGATGAACCTTGCTTTCATATGGAAGAGGACTACTAGTAGAAGGAATAGCATTAAGCAAAGGCACCAACAGAAAAGTACAAGATGTATTTTGGGAATGAGCCAGCTTTGCTGTGTAGTATTTAGGTATAAGAATAATAGGAGAAAGTCTGGAAAGGCACATTTGGGCCAGATAGTAAAGGGGCTTGGATGTCAAATGAGAGAGAAGCAAATTAAAGTACTTGAATTAGAAGTCAGAAGGCATTACATATATTTTTGAGTCCCGATTACTTTTGATATCTTGTATAAATTGTGTATCAGGTTTTCTTTTGATAAAAGCTCCAGAACATGTTATTAAAGCTAAATAAACATTTCTGAGATAATTTTTTTCAAATAGACACTATAAATTCCAGTTATAGAATAAATGCTTAAATTTAATCTAACTTAAATTTGTTCATCATTATATGAATGAGGACTAGATCTTTGAACACTTAAATTGTACATATTGCTTGACACCTGCCTAGTTTAATTATTCCTAAATTTATTTTTTGTTTGTTTAATATGAGAACTTAATATCTATTCTTATGTTTTTAATATATTTAAGTGTAGATGTACCATTGGATACATTAGGATTTGTATATCTGACTGTGATTTAACCCTAAGTACATTCAAGCATTTTGCTAAACATTATTTACCCCTGGTAAAGGAATACTCAGTTTAGCAGATGATGAAGTATTTAATTGGAAAAATCATATATGAAGAGTGTGTTATAAATATATTACAAAAATTCCTTTTGGGGGCAGCTAGGTGGCGCAGTGGATAAAGCACCAGCCCTGGATTCAGGAGTACCTGAGTTCAAATTCGACCTGGACACTTGACACTTACTAGCTGTGTGACCCAGGGCAAGTCATTTGACCCCCATTACCCCGCCCCCCCCCCAAAATTCCTTTTGTAAAATAAAATGCAATATAATATCTTCATGTTTTATAGCCATTCTCAAGAATCTAAATTGCAAAAGTCAGCAGTAAACATCAACAAGCTGTGTTCTAATTCAAGTTAATTTTCAGTAGTACAAAGGCCATACTTACACATTGCTTTAAAGAGTTCCTTTGAAGAGGAGTTAGTTGGTATGGAACACACTCATTCCTTGTAGGATATATAGGTAGTGGGAACCTTAAAGATCTAGTCCAGTTCCCCATAAAAGGCAGGTTGATGGTGTGCTAGATAGAGCTCTGGTTCTGTCAGGAAGAACTGGGTTCAAATGTGGCCTAAGATACTTGCTAGCTCTGTGTGTCAGGGCAAATTGTTTAACCTCTGTCTGCCTCAGTTTGCAGGCAATAATAGCACCTACTTCCATGGGTTATTGTGATGATTAAATAAGAGAGTCTTTGTAAAGCACTTCACACAGTGCCTGGTATATATTAGGTGTTTGATAGATGTTTATTTCCTTCTATATTGAATAGATTAGGAAAAAGGAAACTAGTACCTAAAAAGGATAAAGTGACTTGTTCATAGTCACACAGGTCATAAGTAGTAGAGTCAGAATTTGCACTCAGAAGCTCTGACTGTGAATCGTGTTATTTTCTACACTACACTGCCTTGTAGGGCTGTTTTTAAAATTTCCCTTTCTTCTGCTTCTCTTGAAATGCTGCCTTTCTCCTTTACCTCATGCCACTTGCCAATATATATACTAAGTACTCTGAAGCTCCCCACAATAACATATTCTCATAAACAATCTATGCTCAAATTAAAACTGCTTCAAAGTTTTGTGTTTCATAATTATGTTACCTTTTTCTCCTTTGTCCCTAGTCAGAACTCCTATTTTGACCCCAGACAGGGAGGGGTTAGGAAGACAAATGAACTTAAATTAATTCATGATGAAGTATTCATGATTTTTAACCCTTAAGGATATTAGCTTTTTTTTTCTTTCAAGTCATTTCTAGCCTAACTAAATCTCTTAATAATTAGAATTGAAGTGGTGAGGGTTTTGTTTTTGTTTTTGTTTTTTTAAAGCCTGTCCTTGGTCATATATACCATTTATGTGTAGTGGTATATTCTACTTTTTCAAAAGCTTTTGCTAACAAAGCAAGATAAAACTGTTCAAAACCATATTTTAAAGGTTTAAAAGCCCTATGCTATTGTCTATCAATAAATTGTTGCATTTTAGTAAATTCTTCCACACTAACATCATTCCCACCTTAGCTGCTATCATATCAATAAAGGAAATATTGGCCCATCTCTGTTTTTGTGTAAATTCATACTTACTTTGGAAAAACTGATTTTTATAATGTCCATCTGTATTTCTCTAGTCAGTATTGTAGTCTAATAGAAATTAATTGTCCTTCAAAATTCCTTATAAAGACCATGGTTTTATTTAGTGTTGTCAGGTTTATGGAGATTAATTTTCCTAATAACAACCATCTATACCCAATATACCTTTCACTGATGTGAAATCTATAGAGTTAAAAGTTGTGAATATTTAGACTACCTATTAGGCTACACTTAGTTCTCCTTTGATTAGTACTTAAGAATTTGTGAGACAACATATTTTATGACATTTCAGGATAAACTTCAGAGCTTGACATTTTCTTGTATTCCATTCAGTATTATACACAGGTATTGGGTACATACTAAATATTAATACTTAATTCTGAAAATACAGACTGGAAAATCATGAAGATAAAATATATCCCTAGTGAAATCTCACTTGAAAATGCTCATCCAGCAATTTCAGCCTTCCAGAAAGTAATCAAGAAGCAGGAACTAGGCCAAAAAAGAAAGGCTTATTGGAACCAAATAAATGATGAACCATCTATGTACTAATGTACTTGTACTTTATTCACAGAACAGTGACAGCCACTTATTCATAATTTTTTTAGACACAAGTGTATCAAGCTTGATTGTCTTGATTTCTACCCCATAGCAACTGGGAGAAGGGGAGGACCTCATAGAGACAGGCAGACTTAGCATATAGGCCATGACCACAAATAATAATGGAAGAGAAAGAAAAATATTCAAGCATATGTATAAAAGCATACAAACCTGGAGCTATTTAGTGTTATACAGCCTGACATATAAAGGCAGATAAGAATGATAATTGATGTCCATAGTGATGACATGCTAGGTCAACAAAAGTAACTATTCATTATACTCTAAGGGAGTATGAGATTAATCTTATAAAGGTGTCTAACAATTAGGAAAAGGTTGACCTTTGAAGAGTAAATTTGAAGTTTCCTAGAAAATTAATTTTGTTAGAACTTTGTACCTATATTGTGTCAAAATTTGTCTCTGTCTCTTCTTTTGGTTCAGCCTTTTATGTGGAATGCCAGTTTCTTATGTCAGATAAATGAAGTGCTGTTGAATTTACCTTAATTTTCTCATAAGTTAGACCGTTTACTTAATAAACCCAGACACAGAAAATGATTCCTTGTCCACTTTATTCCAGATTCTCATTGTTTCTAGTTTCTAGTCTACATATGAACTATTAGTGGATATTCTCTTGGAATAGAGGTGAGGGTTTGGGGGATAAGGGAACATAAAAAAATTTGTCAAATTGTGGCAAAGGTTACAGATACCTTACCAGGTCTGTGCTGCAGAGGAATGAATTTTTTTTTTTTTTGGCGGGGCAGTGAGGGTTAAGTGACTTGCCCAGGATCACACAGCTAGTAACTATCAAGTGTCTGAGGCCGGATTTGAGCTCAGGTCCTCCTGAACCCAGGGCCAGTACTTTATCCACTGAGCTATCTAGCTGCCCCCAGAATGAATAATTATTAAACATTACTTTGTGTTTTATTGAAAGGTCACTGGTTACAATTTTAGATTTTTTTAATTGCTAGGTAGAGGAATACAAGTTGTGAATTTAATCTATGCATGTCTCTTTATTCCTCCAATAGCCTCCTAAAAAGACATCTAAAAAAGAAAAACCTAAACAAAAAACTCCTTCTAAAAACAAAAAATCTGTAAAAAGTGCCAATGTCAAGAAGGCGGATAGCAGTACCACTAAGAAAAATCAAAATAATTCCAAAAAAGGTAAAAAAAAAAAACATCCAATTTTTTTATGTTATATTACACAGCAGTGATGATTTTAATTTAAAATTAACTTAATGTTTATTCTGGAGGAATGTTTGACAAAATATAGAAAGATGTTGTTACATGTCACTAATATCCCTCCCTATTTCTTCTCTTCTATGTGTTAAGTTTACCAAGAGAAAGTAGAATAGATGCTTACAGAGGAAATTGCAATCTAGAAAATAAATTGAAGTGTGTTTTGATGGACCTTTAAGAATACTGAAAAGTCGCATTTGATAATTTTGTAACTATTAAAGATTTTTTTAAACAACAACTTTAAATGATTTTAAGAAAATATTTCACTTTGGGTGTTTTATGGTAATTAGTAAAGTTTGATAGTTATATGTATGCAAATAGTGCAAGCCCAATACTTATTTATGGATTATCTTCTGAAAAATAATTGCCTTTCTAGAAAAGATAATCTTTTGAGTTCTATAACAAAATGTTTTCTAAATTTAGAAAGTGAATCTGAAGATAGTTCAGATGATGAGCCTTTAATTAAAAAGCTGAAGAAACCTCCTACAGATGAAGAACTAAAAGAGACTGTAAAGAAACTTCTGGCCAATGCCAACTTAGAAGAAGTCACAATGAAACAGATTTGCAAAGAGGTAAGCATACATATTTTAAAATATTTGCTGTTGATAAATTTATTAAAGTTCTTTTTTTCTTTAATAAATTACTTTCAGACTCTTATGCCATTTGGAACAATTATAGAAAAGAAATCTTAAGCACAGATGAATTTTTGCATAATTTTTTTATATATTCCTTCATTTTTAACATTCAGTTTTTAAAATTTAAAAATTTTGAATTCCAAATTCTCACCCTTCCCCAATTGAGAGGGCAAGCAATGTAATACCCTATTATGAAAGTGAAATCATGCCAAACATTTCCATGTTAGGTATGTTGTCCCCTTCCCCCCAAAAAGGCAAGAAAAATAAAGAAGATGGAAAAGACTATGCTTCAAACTGCACCAAGAGTTTGCATCAGTTCTTTCACTGTAGGTGGATAGCTTTTTTTCATCATTAGTCTTTTGGTATTGTTTTTGATTATTGTATTGATTAGAGTAGCTAAATCTTCCGTAGTTGGTCATCATTACAATATTGCTGTTACTGGGTACAATGTTCTCCTGATTCTCTGCATTTCATTTTGTGTCAGTCCATTTAAGTTTTCCCAAGTTTTTCTGAAATCGTCCTGCATGTCATTTCTCATAGCACAATAGTATTCCATCACAACCATATACCACAATTTGTTCATCCATTCCCTAATTGATGGGCATCACCTCAGTTTCCAATTTTTTGCCACCACAAAAAGAGCTGCTATAACTATTTTTGTGCGTGTGGGTCCTTTTCCCTTTTCTTTCATCTTTTTGGGATATAGACCTAATAGTGGTATTGCTGGGTCAAAGGTTTTGCACAATTTTATAACCCTTTGGGCAGTTAAAAATTGTTCTACAGGATGATTAGACAAGTTCACAACTCCACCAGTCCACCAGTAATGTGTTAATGTCCTTGCTTTGCCATATCCCTTCCAGGATTTGTCATTTTACTTTTTTGTCATATTAACCAGTCTTTATAGGTAAGGTGGTGGTACCTCAGAGTTTTAACTTGTATTTCTCTAATCAGTAATCATTTAAAGCATTGTGATTGTTGATAGCTTTGATTTCTTCTTCTGAAAACTGTTCATATCCTTCGGCCATTTATCAATTGAAGAATGACTTATTTTTGTAAATTTGGCTCAGTTCCCTATATGTTTGAGAAATTAGGCCTTTATCAGAGAAACCTGCTAAAAAAGTTTTTTTTTTTCCAGTTTCCTATTTTCCTTCTGATTTTGGCTATATTGGCTTTCTGCAAAAACTTTAATTTCATGTAATCAAAATTATCCATTTTACTGCCTGTCATCATCTCTGTCTCTTGTTTGGTCATAAACTCTTCCCTTATCCATAGATCTGATAGATAAATATTTTCATGCTCCCCTAATTTGCTCACGATGTCACTCTTTACATAGAAATCACATACCTATTTTGACTTGTTCTTGGTAATACTGTGTGAGATGTTGGTCTATGCACAATTTCTGCCAAGTCTGCTTTCCAGTTTTCCTAGTAATTTTTGTCACATAAGTGAGTTCTTACCCCCAAAGCACTAAATTGTATTTACTACTGTATATTGTATACCTAACCACAATCCACCACTCTTTCTTAGCAATATCAGGGACATTTTATATAATTAAACAATTTACCGTATAAATTGTTTTACCATAGAAAATTTGTACTTGTACTGATTAAATAAAGCTGCCTCCCTGTGTTATGGGGAAAAACTCAGTTTCAGGCTGGTAGTATAATATGGCATCAAACTTATTATCTAGTACATAGTAAGTAGCTATGCTATGATTTTTGAAGAACTATACAAATGTCTTGCATTTGAAGTTGTATAGAATCTTAATGTTAGAAAATATTCTAGAGGTCATCTAGCCCAGCTTTTTCCCCAGTCAGAGTATGCCTTATAAAACAAATTGCATTAAAGTCCTCTTGTTTCTTGTAAATTTCTGTTGACAAGGAGAGCACTACTTTCAGAGAGCATTTTGTGGCATGTTTGGAAAAAAAAAAATCTACCTTTCCTATTGCTCCCATTTACTCTGGTTCTGTCCTCTGGAGCTGAAGAAAATAAATCTAATCACTGTACTTACCAACTAACCATCCAATACTCAAACCATAATTATACTCTCCCAACTCCAGAAGTATTATCTTCTCTAGGCTAAACATTACTCCAGTCCTTAATTGAATTTCATTTAACATGACACAGTTCATCAAATTTCATCTTTATATATTGCTCAGAATAATTGAATGTAGTACTCTAAATGTGACCTGCCCTGCACAATATATAAGGGGACTATTCTAGATGCTTGGATTAACACACATTAAAAATTTGTTAGGTCTTTTAGCTAGGTATATCACAGTGCTGGCTATTATTGAACTTGCAGTCAGCTAAAATATCCAGGTCTTTTGAACCTTTTAGAAAGCAGGATTACATGTCAATTTGTCAGTTCCTTCCTTTGTAGGATCATTTTGAATCTTAAATCCGTCATAATTTCTAATTGATAGCTTTCATAGCTATGCCATCCACATGTTTGATAAACATGTGTTTTATATATGTCTGTGTATGCATATATGTGTGTGTATATATACACACATATAATCTGTTAAAGTTTAAAACTGCATTGAAAATTTTGGGACTGTAGAGAGTAAAGAGGTATGTATGTATGTATCTTAATCATTGTTGAAAATGTTGACTAGGCTGTAGCAGGCAGGAAACTCTTTTCAGTTGACCTCTCACCAGTGCTTTGAAGCATAGGGAATTTTTTTGTTTGTTTTTTTGCTGGCTGTGATGACACATGCCAGTAATCCTTGCTGTGTGAGATCCCTTGAATTCTGGAGATCTGAGCTGTAGTAGACTGAAGCTAATCCAGTATTTGCACTAAGTCTAGTCAGTCAGTAAACAATTATTAAGCAGATGCTATGTGCCAGGCATTGTGCTAACCACTGGGGATACAAAAAGAGACAAAAGACAGACTCTCCCCTCAAGGAGTTCACAGTTTAATGGACAGGACCAATATAGTATGGCTCTAGGAATAAGAAGTCACCAGGCTGCCAGAGGAGGAGCAAGAGGGCCCAGTTTGGAAATGGAACAGTGGGATTGGACCCATGAAGGGCTACTAACACTCCCTTCTGGGCAAGATTTGAAGACCTAGAATCAAAAGAAGAAAGAAAAGGGCAGTTTTTTTAGCCAGTACAGTCATCTGAGCTTTAGTCTTAAAAACTAATATGGATTCATGCTACTCTCTGTATTCATTCTTGGTAATTTGTCCATCCTTTCATCCTTTACACATTTGCTTTTAACATCTAAGTTCATAAGAGAATTTTATCTGGTTACATTGGTCTATTTAGATATCTTAGAATTTTGTTTTAGAGCCTTCCATCACTTAGCATAATGCCTTCTAAGTTGCTTATCTATGGACTCATAGTACTCTTTTCCTCAAAAGTTCACGAAATAAACTTTTTTTTTTGGTGGGGCAGTGGGGGTTAAGTGACTTGCCCAGGGTCACACAGCTAGTAAGTGTCAAGTGTCTGAGGCCAGATTTGAACTCAGGTCCTCCTGAATCCAGGGCCAGTGCTTTATCCACTGTGCTATCTAGCCGCCCCCTCGAAATAAACTTTTAAAAAGTCTATGGTGCTTGTCTATGTCGTGTTCTGTTCTTTCTGTATTACCATCTCATAGGGTCACTTTTTTCTAAGGTTCCCACAACTTTCACTCCTACAATCTGTTCATCAAATCAAAATTATTCTAAAATAACAGCTCTGCCTTCATTGTTTCATCACTTGAGGCAAGATTATCAGCAAGTCGATTTGTTGGATTCTCTTCTTTTTGCATAATTGGGCTTGTGAGAGGTTTGGCTTGTTGAAGAACCCATCCTTTGCCTGTTGTATATTGTCTCTATTTGTCTCTGTTTTTATTTTCTGATAAAGGGAAGGATTGTCCATATATTCTCCAGCTGGCCACATAGTCTGATATAATATCATTTGTGGTTTTGTGTTTTTCTTTTCAGCCTCATCCACGTTTTTCACAACATTTGTGCTCTCAGGTTCTATGTAAGGTTTCCTATGTTTGCTCTTTTTCTACTCCCCACCCCAAACCCTATAGTTAGTTACATTGGCTTGCTTAGGCTTGCCCATTTACTTAACATCTCCCATCTCCTGAAATGATGTCCCTCACTTTTACTCTGCCCCCAAGTTTCCTTCTAGAATTAGCTTACATCCTGCCTACTGCAGGAGTCTGATGCTGTATCTCCCTTCAGGCTAAGATTATTTCAGTTACACTGTTTTGTACAGTACCTGGTACACAGGCATCACATAGTAACAGAGAACAAGCCTGATTGTGTATGGCACAGATATTGGTCACACATAGTGAAAGTTTAATAAATACTCATCATTCAACTCAGAAAAGGATGAGTCTTTCCTAGTGGCAGGTTATAGACAGATTTAGAACTGGAAAGAACATTCAAAATCATCTGATAGATAATGTACAATAAATAATCTTCCTGTGTCATCAGGAAAAGGTTGTATTCAACATATACTCTTCAAAGAAGTATTTATTTTAGGCTTTGAAGGGAAGTAGATAATCAAATCTAAATTCTTCATTTTACAAGTCCAGAAATAGGTGGTAATTAGTGGCAGAGCTAGAAAGAGGCCCCACTTCTCCTGACACTGAGGTCACAGTTCTATACAATACAGCATTGTCAGTTTCTTGTTTTTGCAGGCTTGTAATCTGTTTTATGAGTGGCTAAGGTGGTGGAGTAAATAGAGTGCTTAGGCCCAGAGTTAGGAAAACTTCAGTTTAAATTTTAGCCTCTGACACTTAATGGCTGTGTGACCCTGGGAAAGTCACTTTAACCCTATTTGTTTCAGTTTCCTCATCTTGAAATGAGCTGGAGAAGGAGATTGGCAAACCACTCCAGTATCTTTGCCAAGAAACCTCAAATATGATCACAAAGAGTTAGTTAGACATGACTGAATAACAACAAAATCTATTTTAGAAAGATTTCCATTTAAAGTAATGAAAACTGTTATGCTTCAAGGGTAAACTCCTGTTTTCTAATAAATTCTCTTGCAGAAAATACCTTTTATTGCTTGGCAGTGCTAGCTATCCTGTATTAAAGTGTTGTTTTAAATTGGATCTCAGATCCAGACTTTAGTATTTTTATTATTGTCGTTATCATTGTTGTTCAGTTGTTTTGGTTGTGACTGACCCTTTGTGACTCCATTTGGGTTTTCTTGTGAAAGATACTGGAGTGGTTTGTCATTCCCCTCTCCAGCTCATTTTATGGATGAGGAAACTGGGGCAAACAGGGTTGTGTGACTTGCCAGGGTCACAGAGCTAATAAGTGTCTGAGGTCAGATTTGAACTCAGGCCTTCCTGACTTGTACTCCCAGCACTTTATTCACTGCAGCACCTGACTGCCCAATTTTAATATTGCCTTATATCATGTAAAATTCTAATTCTTTGGCTAACCAGAACCCCTAAGAGTGTGGTCCAATATGGGCCCACATTATATTCTAGACAATAAATTATAAATATGGTGAGAATGATGTATTTTTGGGTTTATCTTTCATCAAGAAAAATAAACATAATAATTAAAATTTTTTTCATTTATTATTATTTATTATTATTTTTTTCATTTTTTCATTTATTAAGCACCTACTATGTGCCAAGCTCTGGGGATACAAATACACTGTATAAAACAGTCCCTACTCATAAGGAATTTAAATTCCAGTGAGAGAGACAACAAGCACGTAATTAAATACTGAATAAACATAGAGAAAAGAAATACAAATTAATTAACTACAGGCAATTTTGGAAGTAAAGACACTGGCATTGGTAGGATAAACATAATTCTTACTGACAAAATACATCCTGTAATTTTTTTTTTATTGAGGCAATTGGGGTTAAGTGACTTGCCCAGGGTCACACAGCTCGTAAGTGTTAAGTGTCTGAGGCCGGATTTGAACTCAGGTATTCTTGACTCCAGGGCCGGTGCTCTATCCACTGTGCCACCTAGCTACCTTCATCCTGTAAATTTTTAAAAAGAATTCTATTTGTGACATAGTAGAAAAAGAAGGCATTTTTTTATAAGAGGAAATAAGATAGTGATAACAATCTGAAATACCTAATCTACATGGTAAAACTAGGTCACACACAGTTAAATATTAATTTAAATGAAAAATCATAATTTTCATAGAATTATAAATTTATTATGCTAAAAGAGAGGAAATGTATACTGTTAAAGTTTCTGAATTTTTACCATGCATTTATCAATACTTATATCTGGTGATTTACTAATCTCTCTTATGTGAAAGTCCAGAATATATACATATTTTGATGATACAGTCTTTTATTCTTCTTCCTGTGTTGCTTTCTATAGGTATATGAAAACTATCCTGCTTATGATTTGTCTGAAAGAAAAGATTTCATTAAAAAGACTGTTAAAGAGGTAAATATTTTCATTTTTGCCAAGTCTGATTGCATATTATATAAGTACAATATTAAGCTTGCCTTAATTCTTCTCAGAGTACTTTTTCATACTTTCCTATTTCATCCTCATTAATCCTGTGAGTTGAGCAAGCTGTTAACATCACCATTTGACAAATGAGGGCACTGAGAGGTACAGAAAGCTTGTGACAACTAGAATTACATCTCAGAGGACCTCTTGGCCAATACTCCTATTGTCATTCCACACATTTGCTATTATTCTCTTGTACTATATCCTTATGGGTTTTTTTTCCTTCAAATAAGTAGAAGAATATTGGGTATAGAAAGAAAGAATCCTTGAATATGTAAGAAAATGGCTTATTTATGCTGCTATTAAGAGTTCTCCTTGCTATTGTAGTATATGTCTTTTACCAAAGTGAGTCTTACCTAGTTTCTTAGAAAATACTGCTTTCCTTCTGGCAACATGTTATACATTTTTCTCTTCTCTTTATCCCTAAAACATACACACAATAATCAGTCTCTCGCTCTCTCTCCCCTTCTCCCTCTACCCCACCCCCCACACATTCTCTCTCACACACACACATACATGCACACACACGTGTGTTAGGAGATCCAAAAAGAAAGTTAACACAACATGCTCAGAATATTAAGTTCTGTCTATAGGAATCTGATATGTTTCTTTTTCGTTGCAGTTAATTTCATGAGACAGAGATAATTTATAAAGGCTGCTGATTTGGATTGTTCCCATGAATTCAAAGATCTGATAAACACCAGCAAAAAGAATGTATTTCCTTTTCTAAATCTTTGTTGGTTAAGCCTTGTGTTAAGCAGAATTGACTGCTGACTTTGTGTCATAAGTGTTATGTAAAAATTTGTTTGAGTTCACCCTTTTAAATTGCATTTCTATACAGTTTTATTAGTTAAGATTTTTGCATGGCAATGAATGTTCCCTGCTTTTTTTATAGTTGTGTATTTTGTACATTTTGGATTTCTTTATATAAGGGTAATGGACTCTTGGACTGTTGTAGCTTTTAGTGTGCTTAATATTAGTAGCTTGCTAATGAAATACTTTTAATAATCAAGTAGAAGAAAAGTTGTAACTATTTGCATCTTATATATGCAGAGTTTGGGTTATTGCAGTATTTGGTATAGAAAATATTTTGAATACACATTCTGACTAATCTAAAACTTAGGGTAGTGTGTTCATTATATTCAGGATATACAGTATACATGCTATAAATATTTGGGTGACTAAATCTAAACTATCTCTTACATATGTACTGCAAATTAGCATGAGAAAACAATTGGCATAGATGTTATTTTTGTACTTTTAAAAAACAGATTTGTTGTATATAAGGTTTTCATATTTCTTTGTGCAAATCAATTTTTAAATCTATGTATCTTTAGAATTATAACATGAAGTGTCAGTGTTTTTGCCAGAAGGCTTTGATGGAGCAGTGGAAATGGAAGCTATGAAGATTATGCTGAAGGAGTAGTTAGTTTACTCATTCTTTTCCACTTAGTCTTGTTTTGCTTAGGAAGTATAATCTGCCTGTAGCTAGCTTTACAATATGACTGAAAATGCATTTTATATTTCAAGGATTAAACTTTAGCACATATATGAATTGAAACTGCTTCAGAAACTTTGGAGAAAGGCTCAGATGAGTATAACCACCTCCAGCTCTTAATAAACTTGAACTCAGTTCCATTTAACTGATTTTTGCCCACGTAAAATATATAGCTATTCACAGGAAACACACTACTTTTGTAGTAATGATGTAAAAGTAAAACAAATGCCAAATGAAGATAATGTGGTTACATAGTGTTCATCAGCAGCAGAACCCTGGGACTATAAGTATTGCTCAAAGAAGCCAATAGTACATTTATTTTTCACACTAATGGATAGTTATGTCACATCAAGGCTGTTGGATTATAAAGTTGTTGGCCAATCAAGATATTAGTTGATCTCAACAGAAGGAATAATTTCTCCTGCATGTGATTCTTCATGAGACTAAAATAAAACATTTTATTTTATATTTTATATAGACCATAGCTTAAATCATTTTGCCAGATGAACTTGTATCTAATTCTGAAACAATTTTGATTTGTTAAAGGGAAACATTTGGCCTTTGTAGCATTTGAATAAGAAGCATTTCATTGTCTTTGCATCAAGGGACAATGTAAATTACTGAAATGTTGAGTTTAATGGTGTTTTCCATGTGGCATACCAGCACTTGTGTTTCCTTTTAATAGGAAGTTATACTTTTTCCTTGGATAAAAATTATTAGAACCTTAGGGTATGCTTATTAATTCAGATAAGTGGAATAAGCTACTTTAAACTAACCTTAAAGCAGATCCCCAAATTGGCTTCAGATTTTAAAATAAAATTTAATTTTTTTTCCTGTGAAACTTGTCAGTGAAAAAAATTAAAATTGTGAGTACTGAATGTTACATTTGGTCTTTTGCATTTGATTTTTATACCTTGTTTCTTGGTATCTTTTGGGCAAGTAATTGTAGGGATTGTACTGAATAAAACTTATTCCTCTGTGTTTTTAGTAAATATAAAAACTTCAGCCTTTTATAAAAAACCTCTCATCAAAACTCTCAATCACTTGACATTTTTCCTACTTTTAGGAAAACGTTGCAATGCTATTTTAACCCTTAGAAACTAATGTTCTACAACAAAGCTAATTTTCAAGGATCATTATGGATTTAACTCAGTCTCATCCTTCAGTATCTATAATGATACTGTTTAAAGTAATGGCCCAGAGATTAAGTTATTTTGTATATTGTATTTAGGTAACATTTTAGGAACACTTTTTAATAATTTGAAATGAAGGGGGGTGGTGTTTGATTAGTCAAGGGTTTGCTGGAGTAATAACAGGTTTCCTCATATCTGTGATCTTACATTTCTTTATATAAGGTAATCTCTTGAGAGTTGTAGCTCTTAGTGTATTTAACTTTAATGGTTTTTTATGTATGAAATCCTTTTAATACTTTGCCATATAAGTTGCCCACAAGTGTTCCCCATCAAGGATTGAGAAGTATGACATTTCTTTATCTGATCATAATCATTACATTTCTTCCTGTATCTTAAATTCTCCCAAATGTATTCCTTTTCCCCACAACTAGCAATCTCACCCCCTCAGTATTTTGCCACTCCATCACCCCATCATCCATCACCCCTGCTTTGGCTTCACTCTCCTTCCTTCCATGTCTTAACTATTTGTGAACCAGTTCAGTTCTACACTTGTACTCTTGAATCCCTTTTTCCTTGGCTTCACCCCTCACCAAATCCCAAAACTGGATTATACCTACTCCCAGCCTCCAATAATCCTAGGTGGTGGAAGGCAGGCGGCCACTGACTAGGTTAGCTACAAATTTGTTACATCAGCTGGGCACTATTTTTACTCCTCTCTGAATGGTTTTCTTTCTGTCCTCTCCACATCAACTGTTCTGAATTTCTGCTCTGTAGAACAGTTTGGATAAAGACCAGCAGAGCTACACAGGGGTAGCAGTTAAAATTTAGGAAAAGAACAGATGCTAATAGGGAACAGTCTCGGTGTATGGTCCCCTTTGACCCCTTTGCCCTGGTAATGGGCAACACTCAGTGGAGTGACTAGAGTTGGAACTATGAAGTGGTTTTCACACTGAGCAAAGGCCCAGACCCCCACAGGAACTAATCTTATATGGAGTGTTGGAGCCAGCTGACACTAATAAGAGACTGCTTTTTTGGGGGGGGGGGGGTGAGGCAATTGGGGTTAAGTGACTTGCCCCAGGGTCACACAGCTAGTAAGTGTTAAGTGTCTGAGGCCAGATTTGAACCCAGGTCCTCCTGACTCCAGGGCTGGTACTCTATCTACTGTACCACCTAGCTGCCCCAAGAGACTGTACTTTCATCCACAGAGGAAGATAGTAGTACAGAGGGGACCATTGAAATGAGGATATTTTCTAAATTGTCTTAGTAATAAGGGGCAGAGATACAGAAAACTTAACTCTAACAAGAATTGGGGTGGGAACGGTGAAGGGAATGGTTACTCTTGGTCTCTGTATCTGCATACTTGACAGGGATACTGGTTAAGCCATACTGGTTAAACAATTTTCATCAGTTCACATGCTGTCCTCAAGCTTCCCATGTAACTTTTCCCTTATATTAAAAAAAAAAAAAACCAACCAGGGGCAGCTAGATGGCACAGTGGACAGAGCACCGGCCCTGGAGTCAGGAGGACCTGAGTTCAAATCCGGCCTCAGATACTTAACACTTACTGGCTGTCTGACCCTGGGCGAGTCACTTAACCCCAATTGCCTCAAAAACAAAACAAAAAACCCAAAACCATTTGTGGAAAGCTCTGTCTTCTTTCACTGACATCATCTTCCACTATTTTTTATCATTACTCCAGTCTGATGAAGAGATGGCCCTTTTCTTGCCAAAGCCAACTCCTTTACATATTCTTGGTTACATATCCTCCTACCTCTAATAGACTGGCCACACACCATTACACCTAGTCTAACTTTGACATTCTTATTTTCTGATTCCTGCTTAAATCCACACCCCCATCTCATTCTTTGGGGAGGGAAAAAGAAAAACCTTGCCGGATCCCAACTATATCTCCTCAGCCATCCTCCATGAAAGAGCATCTACATTTGGTGCCTCTACTTTTCTTATCTTAATCTCTGCAATTTGCCTTCCAACCTCACTTCTAATTGCCTTGTTTCTCATTCCAGTCTACCACACAATTGCCAAAGTGATTTTCCCAACGTTTGAAATCGATCATGTAATACCCCATTCAGGAGACTCCAGTTAAATATAAAGAAATCTGTTTGGTGTTAAATCTCTTCACAATCTGTACCCTATCAAACTTTCCATTCATACACAAAATTTGGGGGGTTTGTTGTTAAATATATGCTGGAGAAGAAAATAAGCATGAGCATTTATTATTTTCCAGTTACATACTACATATAAGGATAATTTTCAACATTTGTTTTCATTGCATTTTTTTTTTTTTTAGTTTTAGGCAATTGGGGTTAAGTGACTTGCTTAGGGTCACACAGCTAGTAAGTGTTAAGTGTCTGAGGCCAGATTTGAACCCAGGTCCTCCTGACTCCAGGGCCAGTGCTCTATCCACTGTGCCACCTAGCTGCCCCTGTTTTCACTGGATTTTTAGTTCCAAATTTTTTTCTCCCTCCCCCTTCCCTCCCTCCTCCCCAAGACAGAAAGCAGTCTGATAAACGTTGTATATGTACAGTCACATCAAACATTTCTACATTAGTCATCTTGTGAAAGAAGAATCAGCACAAAGAAAAAACCTCAAACAAGAAGGAAAAAAAAATAGTCCAAAAGTAGAAACAGTATGATTCAATCTGCATTCATAATTCACAGTTCTTTTCTGGATGTTGAGAACATGTTCTATCACGAGGTCTTTGAAACCGTTTTGGATTGTTGCACTGCTGAGAAGAGCCAAGTCTATCCCCATTGTTCATCACACAATGTTGCTGTTACTGTGTGCAATGTTCTCCTGGTTCTGCTCCTCTCAGTCAGCATCACTTCATGTAAGTCCTTCCAGGTTTCTCTGAAATCGGCCTGCTCATCATATCTTACAGCACAATAGTATTCCATTACATTCATATACCATAACTTGTTTAGCCATTCCCCTAATAGGCATTCCTTTGATTTCCAATTCTTTGCCCACCACAAAGAGCTGCTACAAATATTTTTGTACATGCAGGTCCTTTTCCCTTCTCTATGGTGTCTTTGGGATACAGACCTAGCAGTGGTACCACTGGATCAAAGGGTATGAACAGTCCCATAGCCCTTTGGGCATAGTTCCAAATTGCTCTCCAGAATGGTTGGATCAGTTCACAGCTCCACCAACAATGCATTAGAGTTCCAATTTTCCCACAGCTTCTCCAACATTCATTGTTTTCCTTTTTTGTCATATTAGCCAATCTGATAGGTGTCAGGTGGTACCTCCGAGTTGTTTTAATTTGCATCTCTCTAATCAATAGTGATTTAGAGCATTTTTTCATATGGGAATAGATGGCTTTGATTTCTTCATCAGAAAACTGCCTGTTCATATCCTTTGACCATTTCTCAATTGGGGAATGGCTTGATTCTTATAAATTTGATTTAGTTCCCTATATATTTTAGAAATGTGGCCTTTATCAGAAATCCTAGCTGTAAAAATTATTTCCCAATTTTCTGCCTCCCTTCTAGTTTTGGATGCATTGCTTCTGTTTGTACAAAAACACTTTTTAATTTAATGTAATCAAAATCATCCATTTTTGCATTTCATAATCTCTATCTCTTGTTTGGTCATAAACTATTCTCCTTTCCAAAGAGATCTGAAAGGTAAACTGTTCCTTCCTCTCCTAATTTACCTATGGTATCACCTTTTATGTCTAAATCATGTACCCTTTTTTTTTTTTTTTTTGCAGGGCAATGAGGGACAAGTGATTTGCCCAGGGTCATATAGCTAGTAAATGTCAAGTATCTGAGGCTGGATTTGAACTCAGGTCCTCCTGAATCCAGGGCCAGTGCTCTATCCACTGTGCCACCTAGCTGCCCCTCATGTATCCATTTTGACTTTATTTTAGTATAAGGTGTAAGATATTGGTCTATGCCTAATTTCTGCCATACTATCTTCCAGTTTTCCCAGCAGTTTTTGTCAAATACTGAGTTCCTATCCCAGAAGCTGGAGTCTATGGGTTTATAAAACAATAGACTACTATAGTCATTTACAACTGTGTCTCCTGTGCCTAACCTATTCCATTGGATCCTCCACTCTATTTCTTAGCCAGTACCACATAGTTTTGATGACTGCCTGAGTTCAAATACGGCCTCAGACACTTGACACTTGACACTTACTAGCTGTGTGACCCTGGGCAAGTCACTTAACCCTCATTGCCCTGCAAAAAACAAAACAAATATTCTCCCTTTTTTAAACTAAGTGTAAGACACAATCTTAAAAGCATGAAAATCTCTATGAAAATAAACCCATACTGTTAATTTCAAAATGCAGATGTAAAAGTATAGAAATCCTATGTAACCTCTGAACTGACATTATTTCTCTGAGTGAATTTAGAACACTTTTGATTCCAATATCTAAAATCCCCAATACTTATATTAATACCTTGCTGCTTACTTCTACATTTCTGTAAAATATGTCTTCTTGAAATATGATAATTGTCATTTTTATTCAGCGTAAGTTTGTCTTCTTTAACCCCTCTATATTGTCTGTCGGTCCTTTCATAATACAAATGCTTTATAAGGTTACTAATTAAAGACAAAAGCTGGTTAACAAAATTATGAACAAAATGAGCATATCTGGAATTTAAAGGGTTTTCTAAGGTTGGTTTGGGAGAACCACAGCAGGTCGAGTCAGAATCTCAGACAGGCTGGGGAACGACTGAAGCTGATTGCTTCAGCAACTGAGTAGAAGCTGCAAGTGCAGGTAGAGAAAGCTGGGTATGCTTAGATCTCTGGTCTTCCCTGGCAGGAGGATTAAGGGGCTTGGCCAAGGTAGGAGGAGGTGGGGTCCTGAGAGGATGGAAGGGACTAGGGCAATTTGAATCAGGCTTGGTTTGGAACTCAGGCCTGCTTTCCCCTTCCCTTGCTTCTAGGGGATTAAAGGCTCTTAGAGGCTGGGTCATTGCCTCTAGGCATGCAAAATTAGAGCAACAATTAGTGTTAGAATTTGGAAAAGCTGCTGGAGTCAGAGGTTTCTCTGAAAAGGCAAGGTTGGGATGGGGGGGGGGATATTTATATTCCCTTTTGTGAGCAACTTGCTTGCTCTTCTAACAAAAATAAAAATAGAAAATCTACAAAAACAAAACATTAACACGATCTTTTCCCCCATTTGTCTGATTAATAAGACTAAAATCAGGAACAGGGTACTTAGGGAGTTGAAAAACCCGGTTTGAAAATTTAAATAGAAAACAGCTGGTAGGTTGGGTAATTTCTTACCAAACGGGAAGATCAGAAGATGGAGATTCAGTTTTCCTCTTCATGGTCAGCCATCTGTAAGGGGCTAAAATTCTAGCTAGTGTGTCTAAAATATCTAATGAGTGGTCGCCAATAAATTATAAGCTTTAAAAAGAGTTTAGACTTTTAAGCATTTATTAAGGAGAAGAAGAATTTGGTGAAGAGAGAGAGAAAGAGGCCTAGATTCAGCTGTCTATCTCGGGGAGCTACAGTTCTGCTCCGCTCTCCATGAGAGTCCTGGCAAAAGAGACCGAGAGCACCAGCTTCATCCCACCTCTTCCTCCCACACGCAAATGGCACTTCCTGATGCCCAAGAAAAGCCACATGGCTTGCCCTCAGGCGCCTTCTCCTCATGGCGGAGCTTTCCTACAGTAAGTCTCCAGCAGGTGGCGTCATTTCAGTCGTTACAATAGGTAAATTAATTTAGGTAGAATTGTCATTTTTATTATATTAGCTTGGCCTATCCATGAGCAATTTATATTTTTCCAATTACATAGATCTAATTTGATTTGTGTGAAAAGTGTTTTGTAATTGTGTTCATAGAGTTTCTGGGTTTGTCTTGGCAGGTAGACTCCTAAGTATTTTATATTGTCTACCATTAATTACTTTAAATGGAATTTCTCTTTCTGTCTCTTGATGCTGAGCTTTGTTGGTCATGTATAGAAATGTTGATGATTTATGTGGATTTATTTTATATCCTGCTACTTTGCTGAAGTTGTTCATTGTTTCAAGTAATTTTTGAGTTGATTCTCTAGGATTCTCTAAGTATAAGTATCATATCATCTGCAAAGAGTGAAAGTTTTGTTTCCTCCTTGCCTATTCTAATTCCTTTAATTCCTTTTTCTTCTCTTACTGCTATAGCTAACATTTCTAATACAATATTAAATAATAGAGGTGATAATGGACATGCCTGCTTCAACCCTGATCTTATTGGGAATGCCTTTAACTTATCCCCATTGCATATAATGTTTGCTAATGGTTTTAGGTAGATACTGCTTATTATTTTAAGGAAAGCTCCACCTATTCCTGTGCTCTCTAAGTGTTTTTAATAGGAATGAGTGTTGTATTTTGTCAAATGCTTTCTCTGCATCTATTGAGATAATCATATGATTTTGGTTAGTTTTGTTATTGATGAGGTTGATTATATTAATAGATTTTCTAATGTTGAACCAGCCTTGCATTCCTGGTATAAATCCCACCTGGTCATAGTGTATTATCCTGGTGATCACTTGCTGCAATCTCCTTGCTAATATTTTATTTAAGATTTTTGCGTCAATATTCATGAGGGAAATTGGTCTATAATTTTCTTCTTCTTCTTCTTCTTCTTCTTCTTCTTCTTCTTTCTTCTTTCTTCTTCTTCTTCTTTTTTTTTTTGATGAGGCAATTGGGGTTAAGTAACTTGCCCAGGGTCACACAGCTAGTAAGTGTCAAGTGTCTGAGGCTGGATTTTAACTCAGGTCTTCCTGACTCCAGGGCCAGTGTTCTATCCACTGCACCACCTAGCTGATTGATTGATATATATATATATATATATATATATATATATATATATATATATATATATATATATACCAAATACAATTAAAAAAATTTGTCTCAAATCTGCAGTAAGTTTCCAGTACAAATCACTTCCTCTTTATAAGGTTCTGTTTAAGAGATGGTCTCATATCTTAATTTTTTTAGTATTTTAGGTATGTTTTTTTATGAATGTAAAGAACAGCAAGAAGGCCATTTTGGCTGGGCAGTAGACTTTGGGAAGGAGTGATGGATGGACTAAAAAATACTTGAAGTCTCCCAAGACATTCAATGAAGATATGTCTTAGAGGAAAGTGACTAAAACTTCAAAAGAAGTTGTCTCCATATGCTTTCTAGAAATGATGACCATTTGAATGAGCTAGAGGATCCTTGTGCATTTTAACCAGTGTTCTGGAGATAATAACCCCAAGTAGCACAATAAAATAGAAAAAGCATTTAAGCTTGAACTTAAAGTTTGAATCTTTGGGTTTTATTACCAGCTTTGTAAATTCAGGCAGGTAATATATAATAAAGACTGGAAATGTAAGTTGGGATTTGGTTGTAAAGGACTTAAAAGGCCAGACAGGAGTTTATATTTGATCCTAGAGTCAATACAAAGCAATTTGAGTTTGAGTAGAGTTGTGACAGAAAATCACTGACAACCATGTAGAGAAAGGTGGCCAGGAAGAAACAGTAGACTAGGTGAGAGGTGATGAGGGCCTGAATTAGGGTGTTGCCTATGTGAGTGGGGAGAAGAGGCCATATTTGAGATGTGGGGAAATAAAGAACAGGATCTGACAAGTGCCAATGTGAAATACTGAGGCTGAGCGAATGATGCCACACAACAGAAATAGGGATGTTTAGAAGGAGTAGGTTTGGGGATAGAGAATGGAATGAAATCTGCAATGCAGATCACAACCCCTTGAAATCTGCTCATCCGGTGTGACTGTCGCACCAAAATGAAAAAGGTAGGGAGAGGGAAGTGCCTTTGAAGCAGCCATGAAGTGATCTGGGACCCAGGGGATGGGTTCCCCAGTGGCATCTGTGCAGCTGCTGTCTTCAGTTGGGAACTTAAACAGTGATGGGAGGTGGTGTAGTGGGGAGATGTTGGCCAATCACTAGTATGTTGGAGAAGCCCCACTCCTGACGATTGAAGGTGAGATGCAACCCACTTTCCCATCCTGTGAATGGCTGAGCACACACCACTTTGGGTCATGCCATGGCTTTCACTTTGGAATCCACTTTTTAGCCCTCATCTTTACATCTTGTCCACTGAAGTAGCATGATTTTGTCAGGTGCTTTGCTAAAATCTAGGCAGATGAGTCTCTTCATGCACACACGCAAAGGGAAAATGCAGTCCTCTAAACTATCAGTCTAATAACTAGAAGATATAAAATTAGTTTGCATAACTTGGTTGTGATGAAATACTGGGCAGCTAGGTGAAAGAGGAAAGAGTAGCTGTAGCTGGGACTCTTTCCATACCTGCAGTCTGGAAGACCTGAGTTCAAATACAGCCTTAGCCACTTACTATCTGCGTGACCCTGGGTGAGTCAATCTGTTTCCTCATCTGTAAAATGGGGATAATAGCAACTTTCCCAGTTATGAGGATAAAATGAGTACTCAAAAAGGTCTTTGCAAGCCCTATGTAACCTTTAATAAAGCCCTATACGAGTGCTATTATAATGGCTCTGTGACCACTGCTTTTTTTCCCAGATGTTCACTATCCTTTCAAAATGTTCTAAAATTTTGCCAGAAATTGAAGACAAGTTCCCAGACCTACAGTTTACAAATTGATTTTTTAAAAAAATCAGGACATATGTCCCTTTTAAATTCAGCTCTACATTTACCATTCACTAGTCTTTCAAAAATCAACAGTGGGCTAGTTTGGCAACTACTAATTTTAACTAATAATAACTCATTTTAATTAATAGCCTAATTTTAGCACCTGGGAATATCATCCCCTTGGGATTAGTGATTTTGACTTAAGTGTAGCTAGCTTTCTCACTATCTCGGTTAGACATTTTTGTTCTGCCTTTCCAGTCTTTGGTTTAAAAAAAAAATACTAAGTTGAGCATCCCTGTCTTCTCTTTGCTGTCAGCTATCCTAAATTTCACTCCATGCTGACCCTTCTTGGATCCTCTTTCCCCAAGTATAGCTAAAATGATGCTTTTTGCTATCCTTGGGTTTTCCTCACTAGGCTCAGTTCATTCCAAGCTACTGCACTCTTGACATTTTTACCAGATCATACCATACTTTTATATTGAAATTTATAATTTGAATCAAGGCTCACACTATTTATTTTAGGCCTGTCGACTTTGTCACTCTAAATTTTCTCCAGTGAAGTGCTAATCTAGTGCCTTAATGTGGCAGGAGATCTTAACTTAACCCTTGGTTCTTGAAGGTTATACCAGCACTCAGCTGGAAAGGCTTCAGGGATACGTTGATAGATTATTGCCTGAGGACAAGCCTAAGATCTATGAGGCTTGTAACTAGATCTATAGAATTTTGTGAACATATCAACTCTTGAAAAATTATAAAAGTCCAGCATTCAGAGTACTGAAATCTCAGATCCTTTATGTTGGGTCTTCATGAAAGTGTTTGTAAATGCACTTTGGCTATAAAAAGATTATCAGCCTAGTGATATGAGAAATAGTAAAAAGGATAGACTGCTACATCGGTAGGAGTGGTTAAGCTGGGTTAAACTCATGGAAGGCTACTATGAATGTATAAATCCATCTAACCTTAATGGTTTGAACACTAATTAGAAATACATAAAGACATTTTGCAAAAAAAAGACATTTCCAGTTTTATTAGGCATCTTTAACATAGTCACACAAGAGATCATGCTCTGCATTCAAACAATATACTTAAAAAAAACCACTTGTTGCATATTTACAAGTCTTTGTAGACAAAAATGGAAAAACATGCACAACAATAACTCTCAAGGCTGAGAAAAAGAATATTGTGGCCTGTTAAATAACAAAGCCTCAAACCAGAGCCTACTAGGTTTCTGAAACATTAAATGTTTTAAAATATAAACATTTATTAGAATTTCCATTTAGGCATGTTTGTCCCCACAATTTAAAAGTACAGTTTTTAAATGTCCTCATAAATTGACATAATAATTTAGTTGTATTGTTGTGTGTGTGTGTATGTACCATTTCAAACTTGATACTTTGCACTGATCATTTAACTCTTGCCTTACCTTTAATATGCTCAATAGCTTAATGTGTAATATTCCAACTAGTAACAATGAGAAAAAAAACTGAGTATTTTTCCAGCCTACTTTGGGAATATGCTTGACCCTGTTTTGATTTTTGTGGTTTTGTGGTTTTTTTAATTCCACAAACTGCTTCTAAATTTTAACCCATATGTTTCATTAGATAACTAATGGTGGAAGTAATTATAGTTGACTTATATCTGAATTTTAAACATTTCTAAGTTATGTACTTAAGATTCAATTTTCAAATCACTGAAAATCAGGTTAGATTGCCATTTTTGGATTGGGAAAAAAAAAAACAGTTAGCCATATTCCCAGACATTTACATTGGAGATTGTGGTTAAATTGTATTCACTCTGGGACATCATTTAAACACAATAAATAACACAAAATAGCTTTTCTTTATTGGGTCTCTTTATAAGGTAAACCTCCTGAAAATATGTTTTAAGTAACATTACACTAAGCACTCTATAATCGAAATAAGTATTTGTTGTGTTTCTAGGCAACATTGTTTGTGTGTGTGTGTGGTGGGGTGAGTGAGGGTAGGATGGGGTTAATCTAAAATGTAGGGGGGGAAAAAGATTAGGAAAATCTGACATTTTTCTGTAATTTTCCACTGGACCTGCCTATGGAATACTCTGAGCAGAGATCTATTAGAAGATATATTCCAGTTATTTGTGCCTTATTTCTAGCAAAAGTTCTAAGCTTTATAAAATTATTTTCTCAAATCTTTAATAGTGATTGCCATACTTAACGATATTTCAAGTATATTAATCATGAAGTTTGGCTTCCAAAAAAGAGCCATTTTAATGCCACTTTAAATACAAAAACTAAATAAACTTTATTTCTTTCCGATTTTCAGTTATTCAGGCTAATTCCCTAAGCAATTCAATGGTTTGAGAAATTTGCTCTTGAGAATAGATTACTTTTGGCTCTCTTGCAAACATGACTGAACAAATCGAAAATGTTTTATCATAAAAGATTTCTAAAATTTAAATACCCTCCAAGTAGCCAACAGGAAGAAATATGTACAGTACAAAAAATAGTCTCAGAGTTTCAGCTTTTCTTTGATTAAAGCAAAGATCTGCATAATGCCAGTCTTTGTTATCCAAGCTGTAAATAAAAGCTTAGTTTTAGGGAGATATAAAAAGTCTTAAGGCTCATGTGGTAAAGAGGGTGAATTTGCATGATTTAGATTCATGGCTACATCTACGGTCTTCAGTGATTCCTGTAACTTTTCACCTTTTGAAGGTGACAAACTGGATAAAATACAAATTTGAAGTCCCAACCATGAACCTTACTTTAAGACACAAGGTCATTCAATGTCCGTAGCCCTACTGTCTGAAACACAAAGGGCTATGGGCATAGTGTGAGCTAGTTAAGAGGAAAATAAAGTCAAATATAAGTGCTAACAATCATTTTCTGTGGCTAGTGCTTCCATATTTAGTGCTAAACAATATACATCAATATGTCACAATAGAAACATTTCAATTTCTGGTATACAAAAAGTTGAAGTGAGAAAAATCAGTTGAAACACAGTGTCCATCTTTGCTTGCAATGTTTTTCCCTTAGGAGAAAGAGCTGGGTCCAGAGAAAATTAGAATTAAAATGCTGCTATCTTGCTTGCTTCTCGTACACCACTCAAGTATGCCCCTGTGACTGTTTGTGGAAAGTGCCTATTGGTTGCCTGTAACAAAGAGTACGAATGAGATCAGATATAAAAAAAATCGAGGTAATAAAATAAAATGTACTCCAAAATTACAATTACATATGCTCTCACAAAGCAAAGATATTGGGGACAGTTTGGTACAGCTTAAATTAAGAACTGAGTTTTACTCTATAGACACATAAAATCATTCTCAACCAATGACATTTTACAATAATGTTGGGTTTTTTTGTTTTTGTTTTTTGGGGGGGCAGGGCAGTGAGGGTTAAGTGACTTGCCCAGGGTCACACAGCTAGTGTCAAGTGTCTAAGGCTGCATTTGAACTCAGGTCCTCCTGAATCCAAGGCCAGTGCTCTATCCACTGCGCCATGTAGCTGCCCCAATAATGTTGTTTTGATAAGATGATAGCCAAGCCCCATTATAAATTCCATTGTATAGTCAATAACACTATAAGCAGACCACTGCCCATTTACCAACATGGTACCAAAAGCCTTTTGTAAGGTAATTTTTCCTAATACAGTATTTTTGTTGAACCAATTGGCAATATTAGATGGGGTTTTTTTGTGTGTGTGTGTGAGGCAATTGGGGTTAAGTGACTTGCCCAGGTTCACACAGCTAATAAGTGTGTGTTAAGTGTCTGAGGCCGGATTTGAACTCAGGTATTCCTGACTCCAGGGCCAGTGCTCTATCCACTGCGCCACCTAGCTGCCCCGGTGGTATATTCTTATACTAGAAAAACCAAGATTATAGTGAGAACATGTACGTCTGAGTAGCTAGCAAGTAGGCATGCACACAGCATGAACATGAATGCTCAAATGGTTAAGAGATAATTTTTCTAGACATCACAAATGTGTCTGGTACACATCCCCATTTATTTAGCCAATTGTTTCTTGGTTCTACATAAGCCCACAGTACATTTCATTATCACTAAAATTAACCAAATGTGGTTGGAGGTTGGAGAATCAAGTTACCTACCTCACCAGCGAAAAAGATAGTTCCTTGTATGTCTTCTGCTAGGATGTCATAAGCTTCACCACTTCCACCTGTCTTTACAAAACTATATGCCATCTGGATCCATGGCTCTGTGTTCCACCGAGTAACAAAGAAGTTTACCGGGTCTGGTATTTCCTGTGTTGAACAGATATTTAAATTAAAAAGAAATCAGGGGGCAGCTAGGTGGTGCAGTGGATAGAGCACTGGCCCTAGATTCAGAAGGACCTGAGTTCAAATCCAACCTCAGACACTTGACATGTACTAGCTATGTGACCCTGGGCAAGTCACTTAACCCCCATTGCTCCACAAAAAGCAACAACAACAACAAAATAATAATAATAATTTTTTTAAGAAAGAAAGAAATCATACCATACAATTGGAGTTGAAATTAAATATTGGGGGTTAGCGAGCGAGAGACATTCATTTCCTTACAGATAAGACTGTTAACTTCAGGAGGGCATACAAAGGCTTATGTCTTGATTCAGGGACTTAGAGTAGCAAAAAAATGTGCTTAAAAACAAGAGGGCAGTGGGGTGGGGAGAAAAAGTAAAAAAAAAAGATACTGGGTTTGGGAGACGGTCAAATTAGACTGAAAATATTTCATATAGTTCTTTGCAATCAATTATAAGCAAAGATGGCCTTGCAAATAATTTTCTTTGATTAAACAACAGCTTACAGGCCTACCACCATACTGTATGGCGAGTTAACATCAAAGCTGGGAAGATCTGGGTTCTAATTTCACCTCTTGACACATAATGGCTGTGTGACCCTCAACAAATCACTTAACCTCAGAGTGCTCAGGGCAGCTATCTCATGACTAGAAACCTCAGAGAAAGGACTAACTTGCAGAGGTAGATATGGAAGTTTCCTCATCTGGCAGTTCCCCATATATCAATTAAATCACAAATCCATTCCCTAAGCCTTAGCCTAATTTTCTTGTTTTGGGGGACCAGAGGATATGTAAAATCTTTACAATTGTTTAGAAAGCAGTTTCCATTTGATAATCTTGTGATGTAGGAAGTACAACTATTATCATCCCCATTCTTAAATAAACTGAAGCCAATAGCTTAAGTGACTTGCCTAATATCCTACAATAATGATAGGAGGGGCTCAAGCCTGGATGGACTGACTGAGTCCAATGTTTTGCTCTATAGAGGCAGCTAGGTGGAATATCAGGAAGAGATGAGCTAAAATCCAGTCTCAGTGTTGTTGTGTGCCCTGGGCAAGTCACTTAATATTTGCCTCAGTTTCCTCAACTATAAAATGGGAATAACAGCAGCTCCTACCTCTCAGAGTTGTTGTAAGGATCAAATGAGGTAATATTTGTAAAGTGTTTTGCCCAGTGCCTGGCACACTTATTAAATCCTTTCCTTCTCAGCATCATGCCTGGCACATAGTAGGTGCTATATAAATGTGTATTCTCTTCCCCCTTTTCCCCACTATACTCAATTTTACATTCACATATTAAAGGACATTGAAGGAAGTACTATGGACTGATGTGTGTACACATTCTTATAGAAATACCTACACATAAAAAGACAGTAAACAGAAAAATTCCCATTCTTTGCCCTATCTCCAACCCTATCAGAACCTCTGTGCCAGGCCCAGTATCAGTCACCACCTGTGCCTTTGGGAGCCTTTCAGTTACTATAAGCTTATAAAGGGAAAAAAGGGTGGAGGAAAGGAAAGGTTTCCAGATACCCTAAATTAGAATCCTGAATGTTTTCCCCATAAAACTTTATTAATGATAGTGAGATTAAAAAGTATAAAGATCAGAAAAGGTACCAGAATGGGAAATTGGCCACCCAACCCTCTAATTTTTTTTTTTTTTTTGGCAGGGCAATGAGGATTAAGTGACTTTCCCAGGGTCACACAGCTAGTAAGTGTCAAGTGTCTGAGGCCACATTTAAACTCAGGTCCTCCTGAATCCAGGGCCGGTGCTTTATCTACTGTACTACCTCGGTGCTGCCACCCCCGCCCCCCAACCATCTAATTTTGACTCTGCTGCTATGTAATCGTGGGAAAATCATTCACTCTCTCTGGATTCATTTCCCCTTTATAAACTAAGAGTTGGACTACATGACCTGCTTTGTGCCATCTAGTTTTAAATTTTACGATTAATATTAAACTCTATGTAAATGATGGGTTGAACAGGCTTTTGTGGGCTAGCCTGCAAACCTAACCATGTGTTTGGAATCCTGTTTACTGTGGGAAAACTTTTTAAATTCTAAAAAACTTACAAACTTTTGAAATAAAACCCATTCATAAGTCAGGGAGCACTTGGAGAAAAAGGGCTGTTGGATCCAAATGCAAAAATCCAATTCAACAGGCCTTTTTTAGGAGGCACTTTGCTAGGTACTGGAAATATAAAGGAGAAAAAGCATTCGGACCCTGCCTTCAAGAAGCTTAGGTTCTGTTAGAGCAGTGCTGGGAGACTGAAGAGGTATGACGTGTACATAGAGAAGTTAATACAAAGTTTTTGAAGGAGTACACTAAAAAGGGGGGGCATGGGGGTCGGGAGTAGGGGCAGACACCTGAGATGAGCCTTTAAGGATATAGGGATTCCAACAGATGGAGAAGATATGCACATTCCAGGCATGGCAGAAAACCTATAAAATGGCCCAAAGGCAGAACACAAGCGTGATGAGGAACAAATAGGCTTGTATGGCTGCAGTGAAAAATATGTAAGAGGAGTAATGGGGGGGGGGGGAGGTCTTAAAAGCTAAGTTGGAACCAGACTGTGCAAGAGCTTGAAATAACAAAGGTCTTTTTATTTTAGCCCAAAGACAATACAGAGCTGCAGGAACTATTTTAGCAAAAAAAAATGACATGGGCATGTGCTTTAAGAATATTAAATTTGCATGAAGGATGAATTGGAGAAGGAAGAGAAGGGAATCAGAGATCCAAATTAGGAGGCTCTTGTTCCAGTCCAGTTAAGAGCTGATGAGGGTCTAAACTAGGGTTGTGACCATGTGCTTGGATTAAAGAGGATGGTTGCAAGAGATGCCATGGATGTAGAAAATTCAGAACTTAGTAACTGACAAGAAATTCTAATAAGCAACATATCTGCAAAAGGTATCACTGATTCTCAGATTTTATCTGTAACTCATGTGACCTCAGATAAAATTACATTTTCATGTCTGCCTCATGTTAAGACCAATATTAACTCTTGACATCTGTGCCTCTCCTGAGACTCCTATGAGCATTATTCAGTTGAAATGTATACATCACCTTAAACTTTCTAGGGGGAAAAGCATTGCATTTTTTTAGGGGCAAAAATGGTATACATAGGGGGGCAGTTAGGTGGCACAGTGGATTCAGAAGGACCTGAGTTCAAGTCTGGCCTCAGACAGTTGACACTTATTAGCTGTGTGACCCTGGGCAAATCACTTAACCCCAATTGCCTCATCAAAAAAAAAAAAAAGGTATACATGATATTGGTGCACATCATAGAGCAGAAAGGGCACTAGAATTGGCATCAAAAGACCTGGGTTCAAATCTTAGTTCTGCTACTTATGGCCTGTGCAACATGAAGCAAGTCATTTCCCCTTTATGTGTCTCAGTTCCCTTTAAGGACAAGATGAGAAGGGTGGCCAAGGCAATATCCAAAGATTAACCTATGATTACTAGAGTACTGTAGACCACATCCTTTTAAAGAAACCATGGCTATAAGTATGCTGAACTCTGAAGATTATATATAGTCATCAATACAGTGACATGTTGGAGACTTCAAATTCTGAACTAAGAAGAAAGTCTCAGGTTAACCACAGAAAAGGAGGCACACAACAGTGTGAATCACTGATTTCCAGCCAACATCGGGCAGTGAAAAGTAAAATTTAGGAAAACATTGAAGGCTATATGCATTGGTTCTCTTTGTTCTCATCCATGCTGACTAGTTTTAGCCTTACAAGAGATAACAGATTAAATTAGTGGAGAGTATGTCTCTCTCATTTTAAGGAGTCTTACCTGTTCTTTGAATAGTTCCCGGAGTGTGGCCATACACTGTTGTAGGACTTGTTTGTCATCCAGGTTATTAATGGATGTGACAGCCTCTCCAGTAATGACTGACATCAAAACGCTGTATTTACCCTGAAAAATACCAGAAAAAATTGCTCCCTTTATTAAAAAAACAAAACAAAACTAAACTAAACAGATCTTCTTTCCAACTTGCTATTCCCAGCTGACATTCTTTTTTTTTTTTCCCCTGTGTAAGGGTTTTTCCTTCCTGCTTTTTCCACTCACCAATCCCTTTTACCCAATTTCACTCCTACTTAGGTATCTGCAGAGACATGCAACCCTTTGTTTAACAGTGGTATTTGCCCCCCACCCCCATGAAGCCAGTCCAAAATCAATGATCGTATTAAGCTTTCCTTGTAGACTTTCATAATAATGAAGTGTGGTGGAAGATGAAAAGAAATAATGCCAAGGTTTAGGGCCAGGCAGAGATTTAACTATAGAAGGCCTTTTCCTACATGCTACCATTTATTTCCATATGAAAATTGATGAGACTTAAGAGTAAGCCTCAGAGAACAGCAACAGCAGACAGAGTACACTGTGAATTGTATAATGGTTTCAATCTTCAATTATGGTTGCAGCAGTAAAGTCACTTTATGTTCTCCCATCCACCCTTCCTCACCCCAGGGCGCCTTTTTTCCTCGTCAGCCAAAATCTCATCTAGATATAGTTATTTTCTTGCATTTTGGCCCAGCTCGCCAAGTGCCCTTGTGGATATTTTAAAATACCAGTGATTTGAGCATCATGGCAGTAGTCTGAAAAGTAATCCCTTATTGACCTGAAATAAATACCTGCTGTTCCCGAAATTCTCACGTTCACTTTGCATGTGAGAAACTTGCACTCTGGAAAAAAACAAGGCTGATTGCTAATGTTCCTTTCCCATAAAGACATAGGTTCCCCCTTACTATGCAAATACCCAAGTAATGGTTTTTTTATATTCTTTATGTAAATAGTGTTTGGTTTTGGCAAATGGGCAGTAATCAAACCCAATTCTAGACTGGAATGAGAGGATTCAAACCACATTATGTGGATCTCATACCTGAGGATCCATATCATAAAATACAGCAAAGAGTCCACGTTTGCTGGAACAAGGAGGAACATGACCAAAAAAATCAGCTCCTTGAATCTTACTGTCCCAAAATCTGTAAGGAAATTCCAAGGCAATCTGGAGAATGGGAGAAAGACAAGTATGTCTTAATTTACTGTTAAGAGATTAAAATGCTAATTCCCCATATACAAACATCTTCTCTTTTGACTGACAGTCTCATAGTGAGATAGTCTTCAGCATCAAGGTTTGAGGAAGGAAGGTGATGCTAAAACAAAGTGTCCCTTAGTCTTAAGTATGAGTGGACCACACTTTCAGATATCATGTCAACAAAAAGGAAGATGGGTTTATTATGTCACAAACTCCACAGATATCCTCCTGGTGTCAAAAGAAACTGACAAAGTCCTCCAGTATGTTGGGTAGGACAAGCTAACCCTGGGGATAGCTTATGGGAAGGCAAATGAGAGTCACAAAGATATACAGGCTTAGAAGAGTTTAAGTGTGTATCAATGGGAAAAAAACTGACATCAATGAGATCATAAATCCTGTGGAACACTGAAGCATTCTTGTCAACTTCATTTTAAGGCAGGTTTCCATAAATTGAAACCTTGGCTATGCGCAGCCACATACAAGCTTTCTGTGGCTACATGCGTGGCCTTTGTCTATTCAGACATTTGTGGAAGCCATCAAAGGAGCAGGTAAAAGCCTCAGTCAAATGTAGGTCTACACTAGTTAGTATTGACCAAATTAAGTGGTAAAATTAAAATCTAAAAGAAATGAGCCCTATCTGTCCTAACAGAAGTACAGTGGTTATAAGAAAAATATATAAATTTAAATGCTGGTTCTGAGTCACAGATTCGATATATACTAGCTGTAAGAGCATAGTCACTTAATCCCTGGCCCTCAATCTCCTCCTCTAAGAGAATACTTTCACTATAAACCTCACATCATTGTTATAGTTTTAAAAACTTTACTCTGTAACGTGAGTGGTAAACTAGACCTGTGATTTCATTAGTAGAGGGAAGTCTAAGGTGAGAAAACTCTATCAATGTAAGTGGGAACCTTCTCTGAAACTTATAGTATTGGAAGAATGCATAGAACAATAAAAAGCTTAGGTGGCTTATCCAGGCTCACACAGTCAGATAAGTGTCAGTAGTAGAACTTGAACCCAGGTCTCCGAATTGAGATCTCTATTCACTATGTCTTGTTGCCTCACTCATTGACAGTTAGACTTTCTATTTTTTGGCTCAAGAGCCATAGACATCTTGACTAGCTCTCTAACCTCTTGTTTTATGGATATTCTTTTGGACAATTCTGATGATTTTTATTTGTATAACCTTAGGCAAATCTACTCTCTGCAGTCTTCCACTGCCTTATATCACCCAACCAAGACTCAGCCTTGGATCACTCCTACCCTTCACTGCCTTTGCTCCTACAAACATACTGAATAAAAATAGAGAAAATCACACAACCATTCTAAATTCATTACAAATTTATATTATACAAGACAAAGCCAAATAAAATAAAATAAAAGACAAAACCATATACAACTTCAACTGTTACACAATTCCACCTTCTCCCTTATCAATTCACTATCCCACTCTCCACAGTGGCTCTTCAAGACTTTTTTTAATCCCTCTTCATACTCCCATGTTTCCATTGCCCATACTCTCTCTACTGGGATCCTTGCCTCATATTTCACAGAAAAAAAACTAAAGCCACTGGCCATGAGCTCCTTCTCCCTTCTTCCTCATCTCCTATCACTCTGGTACCTTCTGCCATTCTCGCTTCCTTTACCTTGGGTTCACATGATCAAGTGGTTTTACTCCTTACCAAGACTAATCCCTCCACTTGTTCAAGTGATCCCATTCCATCCTATCTCCTCCAACAGAGTACTACCACCCTCATGTTATCCCCACTCTAGCACCTATTTTTGATCTCTCCCTCTCTACTAGCTCATCTCCTTTTACCTAAAAACATGCTCGTGTCTTCCCCATTCTGAAAAAAAACCTAGCAGTGGCATTGCTGGATCAAAGCGTATGCACCGTTCTATATCCCTTTGGGCATAGTTCCAAATGGCCCTCCAGAATGGTTGGATCAATTCACAACACCACCAACAGTGAATTAGCATCCCATATCTAACTTGCTGCCAAGGCATGTCAATTTCACCTTTGCAACTTCCCTCAAATACCGCCCCCCCCCCCCCCAACACTGCCAGCACTCTGGTGCAGGCTCTCATCACCTCAGGCCTGGACACCTGCTGGTGGGTCTGCCTGCTTCAGTTTCTCCCCACTATAACCCATTCTTCATTCAGCCACCAGAGTGATTTTGGCTCCCTGTTGCCTCCAGGATCAAATGCACAATCCTCTGTTTGGCATCCAAAGCCCTTCACAACCCACCCCACTCCTCTCCAGTCTTTTTGCACCCTGCTTCTCATCATGTACTTTTCAGTCCATGACCCTGGCCTTCTGGCTATTCCACAAACAAGATATTCTATCTCTTGGCTCTGGGCATTTTCTCTGGCAGCCCCCCATTCCTAAAACGCTCTCCTGCTTCAACTTTGCCTACTGGATTCCCTGGCTTCTTTTAAGTCCCAACAAAAATCCCATCTTTTTCTGGAAGTCTTTCCTAACCCCTCTTAATTCTAGTACCTCCCCCTCTTAATTATTTCCTATTTATCCTATATATAGCTTGCTTTGTATAAATCTATTTGCATGCTGTTTTCCCCATTAGAGTTCTCTAGGAGTCCAAAGTAAGTTCCCTGAGGGCAAGGAATGTCTTTTGTCTCTTTCTATAATCCTAGCACTTAACACAGTGCCTGGAATACAGTGTGTGTCAAGATAATCATTTGCCAAAGTTTATTTTGCAGTTTGATTTGGACTCAACTTGGAGTGATTACTGCAAAGAAGTAAATAAAGGGCTCTTCTTAACGAATGCTGCTTCTAAATTTTAAAACTTATGAGAGAGTACACATGTTGTTCTTTTTACTAGTTCTGCTACATTAACATACACATAAGATACTAGATCCTGTTTTCATTGTGTAGTTCCATCATGGAAAAACCTGTTTGCTCTTGACACATAGTGGGCTCACCCAGAGACCTGACTCCAACAGCTGCTAAACACCTTGTGCTCTGAATCTGTGTTCATACTAATCCAACATCCAATGGCTCTCTTTTGGGAACCACTCCAGTAGGTACCTTCTTGCCTGACCGTTAACTATTTTATAATTCACAGTGGGACAGCGAGGTGGCACAGTGAATAGAGCACTGGCCTGAAGTTGGAAGGACCTGAGATCAAATCTCACCTCAGACACTTGCTGTGTGATCCTGGGCAAGTCATTTAACCCCAATTGCCTTAAACATCTGGGGCTATCCCCAGTCATCCTGATATATACCTTGCCACTGGACCCAGATGGCTCTGGAGAAGAGAGTGAGGTTGGTGACCTTGCACAGCCCTGCCTCACTTAAAATCAATTCACTGCAAGTCATGACATCACCCCAATGTCACTGTTCTCTTCAAGAACGAAGTACAAACAACAACATAATTCACAGTGCCTTCCCCAAGCCCCCTGCCCTCCAGGAATGCATCCAAGAAGAATGAGGACAAGCCTGTAGAGATCTAGAATACACTAGAACATCTCACAAACCAACTACTTACTACTGATTCTTTAATTCCAAAGGCTGACCAAAGTCATCTAAATTACCTTTTCAATGATTCCTGCTCCTAAACTGTTGATAGCTTTTATTTTCCTCTCCGGCAATGGTGGATTAAACTGAATAGCACCTTTCTGGAGCAAGGACAAAGGTACTGTGACTAAGACCTGTGGAAAACAAAACAATGAACAAATAAATGACCAAAGAATATAAAGAGGCAATCTGCTAAGTTATCAATAACCATGAGAAAAATATGTTCTGAATAACTAATAATTAGAGAAATTAAAATTAATGTCACTCTACCTCATACTCAATTATATTAACAATTATGACAAAATAAGAAAATTATAAAAAAAGAAAATGATCAATGCTAGCCTGAAGGGAAACAAGCATATAAATGCATTATGTCATTGTGTAGAGAAATCTGAAACTTTTCCACCAAAGTTAGTAAACTCTGCATAAGTATGGATCTAGCAATACCACTATCATACTCCAAAGAGATTTAAAAAAAAAAAAAAAAGGAGGGGCAGCTGGGTAGCACAGTGGATAGAGCACCAGCCCTGGAGTCAGGACCTGAGTTCAAATCTAGGTGCAGACACTTGACACATAATAGCTGTGTGACCCTGGGCAAGTCACTTAATCCCAGTTGCCTCACCCCCACCCCCCAAAAAGAGGAAAAGAACCTATATGTACAAATATATTTAAAGAATAGCTCTCTCTCTCTCTTTTTTTTTTTTTGGTAGTAGCAAAGAACTGGGAACTAGGAGGTGCCCATCAATTGAGGATTGACTGAACAAATTATGATATATCAATATAATAGAGTATTACTGTACCATGAGAAATGATGAAGGGGATGGTTTCAGATAAGCTTGAAAAGGTTTAGATAAACTGATGCAGAGTAAAGTGAGCAAAACTGGGAGAAAAAATTATAATAACAATAACACTGTGAAAACAACTTTGAAGACATTAAGAACTCTTATTAATAAAATGACCATCTAAGATTTCAGAAGACTCATGATGAAACATGCTACTGTTAAACACAAGTCACAATTCCACAAAACATGGGTAGGAACTTGATTTATTACAAGAGAAAGGCACGTACATGTAGGAACTCCTTATACCAAGGAGCCCAATATAGACCAAGCCTTGGATATTTATGGAGTAAGACAAAAAGGGGAGATCTCATGGGAGGAGTGGAGGGCAATCTCTTCCCAAAAGGGAGTGGGGCATGGGAGGAGAAAGGGACCAGAAGGAAAGGGGGAGTGAAAGGGAGCAGGAGGACTTGGGGAACATCAGACCATGGAGGGAAGATGTTCTACTTATCTAAAAGGGTTTCAGCTGCACAAACAGTTTCAGTCTGGGCAGACTAGCCAGAACCAGCCTTGTATCTGACTTGGGTTCAAGGGCACTGAAAGCTTACTAGAGGTCAGTTTTGAAAGATCGCTCTCATGCTAGTTTAAGGGAGCTTCATCTCTGGGAAATAGGGCAACTCAAGAAAATAAGTTCAAGGAGCCCCTCCACACTATTACCTATTGTCACAGATATACTCAGAATACAGAATAAGGAAACATATGTAACATGCATATATGTCTACATATATAGACATATATGCATATACATGTATGTAAATACCCTAATGTGTACAGACATATGCACATATACATACATATATTTAGACACGGACGTTGCAGTCATTTGTTTTGCTTCACTAGGCATATTTATTTAAAAGTTTTTGTTTTTCTTGGAGGGGGGTTCCCCCCCAGTGGTGAAGAGTTGGGTGGATGGGAGAGAAAACTGATTTTTCTTTACTGAAAAGAATAAAATGTAATTTAAAAAAACCCAACGATACACATATGGCAGATGAGTAACACAAATGCTCTAATAAGTTTATAACCAGATTTAAAACACTTTCATGATTTCAGAATCAGAAGAGGGAAAAGAAAAAAGCCAAAGCATAGTATAAGGGTATAACATACTAGCATATTATTTCTTCCACTGAAATTTATTATTAAATAAAATCAACAAGTATTGTGGAATTGGTTCAAATATGAGCCATATCCCCCTCCATCCTCAAGTCTGACTCATAAAGCTTATTACTATAATTTAAAACTGCTACTGTTTTTCAGAGGATGCTCCCCCACCTTTACCCATACCGTGTGTGTGTGTGTGTGTGTGTGTGTGTGTGTGTGTGTGTGTGTGTGTGTGTAAAAAATACACATTTCTGAAATCTTTGAAGTGGTCTATATTCAGACCAATGCAGTATTTACTGAATACTTACTATTACCCAGACAATGTGAGGGATACAAGAGCTTAACAATTACTAATACAAGAAACAAGTAAAGAATAAGGAAATAGTAAACTGGGTGATAATGATTATGTAAAATAAGAATTCTGAGAAGGAAAATCAGTGTGGGCTGGAGGACCTAGAACAGGCTTTGTGGAATAAGAAGGGTTTGAGTTGGACCCTGAAGGACAGACAGTGCTTTTGACAGGCCCATAGGAAAAGTACTGCAGGCAACCGAACATCATGAAGAAAATTTTTCAGATTGGCAACTCTCAGCAACAATTTTGACAGAAATGGAATGTATATTGGAGAATACTCTAAAGTGTGTGGAAAAAGTACTCCTAGAAATGAGTACAGCACCAATAATTACACAGACCCTATTAATGTCTTAACTAGGTATGTGAAAATCTGAAAACACACTTAAAAGTCAGATACTTCCAAAGTAAAAATCAAATCCAATACTTTTAAAACCAAAGGAAGGAAAAATACAAATTACCCCATCGAGGAGGGAAAAGAGGTAGGGAAAGTGCTTAAAGCCTGATGTCTTGAATCTGGTCTTGTTTTCTTGATAGCAGAAAAGTTTTCGGAAACACAAGCAACTGACCCTCAAAAGGCACACGCATGAGGCTAGGTTCCAGCAGAAGCAACAAGCACGGATATAGCTATCTGCTGAAGATGTGACTTTGGTACATCAAATATAAGTTGGAAAACTGTTTGCCTATAGTTATTTTCCTGGATTGACAATGGGGAAAGGCTTTATCCCATAAACTATGGCTTGTATTAGCTCCCCCAAAACTCAACAATTGCTTTATGATAAAATCTAGATAGGCAGCTTTGCCCAGTGTAGCTCCTGAGGCTGTGCCCCAGTTCTGCCAACTTACTATGTGACCTTGGACAAATCATTTTACCCTCTATGCCCTTGGCGTCTTCATCTGCAAGATGAGAGAATTCAACTAAATGATCACTAAGGTCCCTTCCATTCTAAGTTACACAATCTGGGTATTGCCTTAACTACTAAAAATCCCAATGCTAAAGTGTCTACCACCCTGCCATGAATTTACCATCAAGGCAATTCACTTGGGAGGGTGGGGTGGGGAGAGAGTACAATAAATATAGCAATTCCATGGTAGCATATGATGTACTGAAAACCAAAAGAGCAAATAGATTATTCTATGCTCTATGAGTTTGTGCCTTACCATCTCAACCATATTAGGTCCACTAGAGCAGGGCTTCTGAAACATTTTCCACTCATGACCCTTTCTGCCTGAGAAATTGTTATGCAACCCTAAGTATATAAGTATATACAATAGTTAAACATAACTTTTTTTTTACTGTTGCCAAATTTTTCGTGACCCCCATATTCAGTTATATGTCCCCATATGTGACCCACAGTTTAAGAAGCTAGGCACTAAAAGGTCTATGTTTCTATATCAATACGTTTAATAATTAATAGGTTTAAATACCTTTTTCAATGAGGACTGAAGTAGTCAATAAATTAAATCTCAAAAAACGAATTGAAAACATCCATTTATAGCAAATACCTTGATAAGCCAGAATGTACATGGTACAAGGTATTTCTCCTTAACTGATTTTTCTAGTTAATTCAAAATTAGACACTTGAGCAGCCTTGTAACTGTTTATTAATTTTAGGACAACACATTCCAGATGCTGTTCAGTCATTTTTCAGTCATATCCAATTCTTTGTGACCCCATTTGGGGTTTTCTTGGCAAAGATACTAGAGTGGTTTGCCATTTCCTTCTCCAGCTCATTTTACAGATGAGGAAACTGAGGCAAACAGAATTAAATGATTTGCCCAGGATCACACAGTAAATGTCTGAGACCAGATCTGAACTCAGGAAGATGAGGCTTCCTGACTCCAGGCCCAGACCAATATGTGCTGCACCACCATTCCAAACAGTCATTCTCAAATAGAGTTACTAGGAAGAAAAACAAAGAGAGAATCTCATTTTGCTGCAATGTAGCATTATAACAAGCATTTTTACTTCTACCGTAGCTAAGTGACAGCTATCTCTAGTCAAAGGGCAGGTGGGTCAGCTTTATAGAAAGGAAGGGTAAGGGACTCAAGGACTCCCTCTTCATTCTTCAGTTTATTGAGGAGAAAAGAACTTTTTAAACAGTAACTAAAAAGGATATGAAAAGGAATTCTGAGCTTGTAAGAAGGCTGGAAAATGAGAAAGGAAAGCACAACAGAATACCTGAAGCCAAGTAACAGATGAGGTTCATCAAAAGAGAAGGAAGGAGGAGCAGCAGCTGTTTTTCTCCAAGAAATTATAATATGGAGCCCCTGATGCTGTGAAGTTAAGAGAATATCCAATAAGAATCCAAGGGAGCTTGTTCAATCCCAGCTAAAAAATGCTGGTGTAGCGTCAGGCTGACCTGATAACAAAGAGACCTGCTGCCCTCTTAGCCCATGTAGCCCAGGTGAAGATCAGCAGGGCCAAACTGAAAGGGGCACTGTTAGCCAAGTATACTACAGGCTGCCTGGAAAAAGGAAAAGGATGAAGAATTGTAGAGAAACACCCCAACTTTGGCATGAAGATATGATATAGGCAGCAATGGTGGACTTGGGTTTAAATCGTGACTACTACCTACTACCTATGAAATATTAAGCTAATTATGGATTAAGCCAGTGGTCCCCAAAGTGGGTTGTACAAAATGGTTCACTGGGAGGCCAGAAAAAAAAAATTAGAATTTCTATTTCTATTTAATTTTTTTCTAAAAAATAATTAAACCTTAGTAATATTTAATATATGAATCATTAGTGGGGCCCTCATTCTATGTCAGGCAGTCATATGTCACATATGGTATACAAGATATCTTGAAGGAAGATTAAGAATTTTATAACTCAGGTTGACAGCAGCACCCTCATAAATTCAATTGATTTCAAATTCTTTGTGACACGTTGCTGTTTCCATTTACCCAATTAGGTACATTTATGGATTGTGTGGTCTGGTTTTAACCAAACTAGCACCAACAAAATGGACAAATGACTTTAAAAGAATCCTGAAAAGAAACTTCAGATTTACAATATTATTTAGCACATGAATTAAAACACAAGACAAAGGAACAAGACAATTCCAAAGTGGACATCTCTGTTCCTGTTAAGAACTCTTCACCAGTCACATTGCAGGGTAAAAACAATAATACTCTAACTAGATACAACAAGAAGCAAGTCAATAAATATTTATTAAGCACTTACTATAAGCCAGACACTGTACTAAGCACTGGGGTACAAAAAGAGGCAAAAGATCAGGCCTGCCCTCAAGGAGCTCACAATCCAATAGAAGTCAGAGGTAAAAACCACAAGATTCTTGAGATTATTTGAAATATGGGTTTACATCCACTATCACCTTTGAACCTCATCCTAAGTGTATGGTAATTAGTTAGTGTTAGAATAAAAGATATCAAAATTAGGAAGACATTTTTTTATTTTATTTTATTTTTTTGTGGGGCAATGGGGGTTAAGTGACTTGCCCAGGGTCACAGAGCTAGTAAGTGTCAAGTGTCTGAGGCCGCATTTGAACTCAGGTCCTCCTGAATCCAGGGCCAGTGCTTTATCCACTGTACCACCTAGCTGCCCCAGAAGACATTTTAAAAATAAGCTTTTTGTTGTTATATAAATGTATCACCTATAAAAACTTTCATACCTGAACATTTTAAAAACTTGGAAATGAACTTTTCTAACCTATTAAAAAATCTTCCATGCAGTTTCACTGGGTTTTGAACCCAAATGTCAAAAATACAAAAATACAGGGCAGCTAGGTGGCACAGTGGATAAAGTACTGGTCCTGGATTCAGGAGGACCTGAGTTCAAATCTAGCCTCAGACTCTGGGCAAGTCACTTAACCCTCATTGCCCAGCAAAAATAAATAAATAAATGAATGAATGAATGAATGAATGAATGAATGAAAAATGCATTTAGTACAATGGTACACACTTGTAATCTATCCTACTGGGGAAAATTGAGGCTAGTGGTCCACTTGAGTTTGAGAGTTCTGGGCTATGGTAGGCTTAAAACCAATTTGGCAACTGTACTAATTCCAGCCCCAAAATGATGAATTCCCAGATGGTATAGGGGCCTCCTAGGCTGCCCAAGAGGTAGTGAACTGGCTCAGGTCAAAAACAAAGCAGATCAAAGCTTCTGTTCAATCAGCCTGTAAGGCTTATAGGTAACTGTACTTCTACACCACAAGAGATTAAAAAAAGAAAAAAAAAGAAATGTGTGTATGTGTATAAGTAAATGTGATGTCTCCTGATTAGTTTCAAGAACAATTGACTGACACTAGAAAAGGGAAGATGGAAATTTACTAACTATACTTCAGCAAAAACCTTTGCATAATTTGTATGAGGCTAAAAAGTGAGTACTATGATTTGGTAAGTACCGTCAATGATACGCTGTTCCATTTCAATCTATGTGTCTTTGTGAGACCAAGAATCAAAATAAATGGATGTTGGAACTAGGTGTTCAACTCATACATCACCAATGCCTTAAATAAGGATTTTTCAAAATTAATTTAGCAGATTCAATCACATTGCTCTTCCAATATTAATTTTAGTGAAAGCAAAAAAAGTTTTTATGAAAAATAAAAATTTATTTAAAATATTTTCTGTATTTCACTCTTCAAATTTTATTTTGCGTGTGTTATATGTATTTATCATTAGCATAGTAGTACATGTATATGATTGACAAATGTACACATACTGGAGTGTGTATTCAATTATTTTTTTACCAATGGATGTTATTTTTAAAAAAAGTGTAGACACCACTAGACAAGATGAGAAAGAGAGCTCTTGGCTCCCCTAAATGAATTTCTGTCCTCAGGCCCAGATGAAACGCATCCCAAAGTACTGTAAAAACTGGTCGATATTGTTCACCAGCCAGTCACTGACCTCTGAAAGACCTTTGAGAAGGAAAGAAGCAATACAAGTTTGAAGAAGGGCAAATGTTGCCTCAATTTATTAAAAAGGAAGGGAATAGGGGGCGGCTAGGTGGCACAGTGGATAAAGCACCGGCCCTGGATTCAGGAGTACCTGAGTTCAAATCCGGCCTCAGACACTTGACACTTACTAGCTGTGTGACCCTGGGCAAGTCACTTAACCCCCATTGCCCCGCAAAAAAAAAAAAAAAAGGGAAGGGAATAGAGTCTTTAAACTATAGGTCAGTAAGTCTGACAGATTCTTGGAAAACTTGAGCACAAAAAGTCAGTACAGCTGCATAAGAAAAAGTTTTGCCAAACTAAGTTTGTTCTCCTTTTGACAAGAATACTTGAATGATAGGTCAGGGCCATAGCAGAGATAGATGTATAATTTTAAAAGTTCAAAAGATATGATTTTTGGGTAGTCTTTTTAAAAATTAATTCATTTATTTATGTGTTTTTGCAAGGTAATGAGAGTTACGTGACTTGCTCAGGGTCACAGAGCTAGTAAGTGTCAAGTGTCTGAGGCCAGATTTGAACTCAGGTGCTCCTGAATCCAGGGCTGGTGCTTTATCCACTGCACAACCTAGCTGCCCCTGTAATTAGTCATTTTATTAATAATGCCACACCAGCCCTGGAGTCAGGAGGACCTGAGTTCAAATCTGGCCTCAGACACTTGACACTTACTAGCTGTGTGACCCTGGACAAGTCACTTAACCCCAACTGCCTCACCCAAACACACACACACACACACACACACACACACACACACACACACACACACAAATAGTGCCAGCATTTTAATTAAAAGGAGGTCATTGGTGCACTCAAATGCCAAAGACAAGCATGGCAGCAGGCTCATGGTTTATATGCCCCTGGAAGAGCCTATTCCTGAAAGTGGCAATCAACTCTGGTTAATAATTAATGAGAATGAACATGGTAATGAGGGGCTGAACCTATTCTTTGATTACCTCAATTACTTCTAATTTATCCCCCAGCCTTGGGCAATCTATTCAAAAAATTTATATCCCAGACCCAAGCCTAAACTAGTTGGGTGGAGTGGCAATATCCAGAATAAGGGAAATGTTAATCCTATCTTCCATTAGCCTTGTCCTTGAAAGACTGGACTCTGAAAGAGGACAAGAAAAAAGCTGGGGTCTCCCCATTTTTTTTTTTGTGGGGCAATGGGGGGTTAAGTGACTTGCCCAGGGTCACACAGCTAGTAAGTGTCAAGTGTCTGAGGCTGGCTTTGAACTCAGTTACTCCTGAATCCAGGGCCGGTGCTTTATTCACTGCACCACCTAGCCGACCCCTCCCCAATTTTAATAATTGTCTATTAACATGAGAGAAATAATCATTTATCTCATAGAGTTTACCTAGATTTAAGCAAAACATCTGGCAAGTCTCTCATGCTATTCTTATGGAAAGGACAGAAATATATGGAGTAACCAACAATGCCATTAGCTGTTGAAAGTAATTATTAATAGTTCAATGTTAACTTGAAAGGAGGACTCAAGAGGAGGCCCCAAGGATGTGAATAAAGGCATAGATTCAATTCAATAATTGTTTATTAAACACCTACTATGTACCATACACTGTGTTATGTGTTAGGGATACGAGGCAAAACTAACACAGTCCCTTATACCTCCAGGAGCTTGCATTTCATAAGAGCTGGTATACTTATCCAATTGGTAGATGTCACAAAACTGAAAGGAGCTTCTGAGAGGGGAGATAATAGTAAAGATTCCAAAAGGTCTTGGAGAGCTGGAATGCTGGGCCCAGTCAAATAAGATTAAAATTAAAAGGGCTAAGTGCAAAGTCTTATATTTGGGTTCCCAAAATCAATTGTATAAGGATAAGATGAGAAGGTGTAGCTAGGTAGGAGTTTGTCTGAAAAGTTATCTGGAGATTTTAGCAGACTGTGAGCTCAGCTAAGAAATCAAGTCTGATCTAAGGCTTCATTTTGTTTGTTCGTTTGTTTGTTTGTTTTTAGTGAGGCAATGGGGGTTAAGTGACTTGCCCAGGATCACACAGCTAGTAAGTGTCAAGTGTCTGAGGCCGGATTTGAACCCAGGTACTCCTGACTCCAGGGCCGGTGCTCTATCCACTGTGCCATCTAGCTGCCCTGAAGTGGAAACATTTTTCCTGAAATAACAATCTGGAGGTAGCAGGGTAAAGGGAGGTAGAGGGGGGAAATGATCATTGTCTTTATATAGTGGGAAGACTGCCACATGACTTGTTCTGCTTGGCTCTGGGGGTGGTAGATGGGGTGGATATAGGACCTGAAAGCTACAGAGAAGCAAATTTAGGATCAATATAAATGAAAACTTCGTAATAATCAGAGCCATACAAAAAGGAAGTGGGCTACCTTATGAGGTAGTGCTACCCCCCAATGGAGGGAGGGAGACCTTTAGATGAATGTTTGTCAGGTGTTCTTATTTAGGTATGGATTGGACTAGCTGGCCCCTGAGACCTAATCTATTTTAAAGGACATTGTCTATGTAAGGCATTTTCATAGGAATGGGGGCCAAAAAGTCAAAAGAAAAAAGTCCCTGTCCTCAAGGCTCAGGGGGAAAGGGAGATGGGGACAACAATTTAGTTAGAATACATGTAAACCGATGTGTATACAAATAATTCCAGCAGGAACACAAGAATAATAACTAGGAAGATCAGAGAGGGATTCCGACAAGAAAATGGCACCTGAACTCACCCCAGAAGGGAAGAAAGGAGATTATAAGAGACAGAGCTGAGGAGGAAGTACATTCCAGAAGCAGATGGAAAGGCATGAAGAGAGCAGTTTCCATGACAATGCGCAGTTTGCTATTCCAACCAAGATGAATCTCTCCTGGATAATTGAGGACTTTATCATGTTTCAGGGTGATCGTTCTTAACATGAACTGAACTATGACACCAAGTACTGGAGGCTGTGCAAGGGACTGGACTAAATCTGCATTTCGCCAAGCCTATGGCAGATCCCAGAAATGGCTTTCTAGACTAAATTCCTGACAGAAGCTTGTTGTCTTTTTGATGCTTTCATCAAAATGTGCAATGTAGCCTTGCCCCCCAAAATTCCTGAAGACTACAGTTATCTAGAATGTAAAACAAAAGCCATTAAAAATAACTGCCACGTAACCAGGCACCTTTAAGGGCTAGGCATAGATCCAGCCACTTTGGAAAGCAATCTGTAATTATGCAAGAAAAAGACCCACAAAAATATTCAGAGCAGCTCTATCAGCAAAAAGTTGGAAAGGAACTGTAAGCCCAACAAGTGGGAAATAGCTGAAGAAACTATAGCACATCAATGAAATGGAATAAATATTATGGGGTGGTAAAGAACAACAAATATGAAGAGCTTAAAGAAATGAAGACGCATACAAAGTAATGCACAATCAAAAAAAACAAAAGTAAACCAATATCACAGATAATGATCACAACTATATGAATGAACACGACTTTTTTTGGGGGGGTGGGACAATGAGAGTTAAGTGACTTGCCCAGAGTCATACAGCTAGTAAATGTCAAGTGTCTGAGGCCGGATTTGAACTCAGGGCCTCCTGAATCCAGGGCCAGTGCTTTATCCACTGCGCCACCTAGCTGCCCCTAAACACGACTTTAAATCTGAGGTCTGCACCTCTGATACCATCGGCATGTGGAAACATTGATATTAGCTTATTAAAATTATAACTCACACCCTTCCTTTCTTTTACCATATAGTAAATTATTAATGTGTAATGTTGTAGAGACTATTCATCACAATCATTCTCATGTTATTTTAATTTGTTTTTAGGAATCAGCTCTAAGCTTGTTGGGGTTTATGTATACTGTCACCAAAAAAGTATCCAAAAAAACCTGTGCCCCTGAAAAAACCCAATGGTAATGATAGAGAAAAAGAAAATGAAGCAAAGCATTAGTTACCTTTTGTGCTGCCCAAACTGTGCCATCTATGGTAGTGACTTGGACGTCTTCCCCAGAATAGTCAATGGTCCGAACCTATTCAAAAGAAACAATTATGCAAAGACAAATCACTGGGCCCTGAGATATGCAAAGATCTTTTAAAGAAATGAAACCCAATTACTTTAGAGTAGCTGCAGGTACCCAATTAGGAAGGGTAATGATACTAGCCACAGCCTAACAGAATGTATACAAAATACTTCCATGGAAAAACATGTCAAACAGGGCTCAATACCCACATGCATGCACTGTGAAAACAATTAAGTTCTCTATGACCTCCCAATCACCTAAACTGTACCTGCCCTGGAAACAAATTAAACTCAACCACCAAAGTAATCTACTTTTGCTAATACTCACTGGAAATTTAAGTCGAATGTCCAGTCCTTCAGCTAGCTTCTCAATTATTACAGAATACCCTGGAGTCAGAAGTGTGTGATCACCAGCAAACTGAGCAAAGAACTCATTGTGGTCCCATGAGCGAGCAGACACCTGTGGAACAGTAGGTGAGGCAATAAACACATATGACTATGTGAGCCAATGCAGCCACAACTGGCAGGTCCTGAAGGGAATTCATGATGGGGAAACACGTAAAGCAATATAGGGCTATCAAGATCCCATGTAGACTAACACAAAAGTGGACAGGGTAGGTTACAAGCCCATAAAGATTTTCATATCCTTGATTCTATTCTGAGAACTCTGTGCTTTTTATATTTTAAAGGTCATAGGTCACATATGCATAAGCTAACATTCAAAAGAAATAAAAGATATATTCAAATCACTAGACACATCTACTTCATCTGTGCCCTTAAATGTTGTGATAAAAATCAATCTATAGGGGCAGCTAGGTGGCGCAGTGGATAGAGCACTGGCCCTGGATTCAGGAGGACCCGAGTTCAAATGTGGCCTCAGACACATGACACTTACTAGCTGTGTGGCCCTGGGCAAGTCATTTAACCCCGCAAAAAACAAAAACAAAAACAATCTATACTGGCTTTGGCCTTTTCAGAGTTTGATCCTGGCCTTACATTAAGAACTTGTTCCTGGGTAAACAGGGAATTTAAGAGCTAATCTGAATCTAGTGAGACTCAAATACAAAATGTATCTAGTCTTTGCCTCAAGCTCACATCCAACTCAGGTCAAAACGAGTATGAAATTACAAAGTGGGATTATCTCAATCACAATGTTTAAAGTGGACAGAAGAGGAGAAAATAAAACTAATAAAGTAGATGGAGTTCATAATTAGGGTAGATGACATCTTGGGTCTGTTCCAAGTGCTATGATTCTACTAAAGCAACATGTCATTAATAGTTGTTGTTTGTCCTTCATTCTCCAAAAGGACCATGACATCAAGGTGATGTCATGACTTGCACTGAATTGGATTTAAGTGAGGGAGGCCTGTACAAGGTCACCAACCTCACTCTCTCCCCCAGAGCCATCTGGGTCCAGTGGGCAAGGTATACATCACACAAGTGGAGATGGCCCTGCATGTTATTTAAGGTAATTGGGGTTAAGTGACTTGCTCAGGATCACACAGCTAGTGTCTGAGGTGAGATTTGAACTCAGGTCCTCCCAACTTGAGGGCCAGTGCCACCTAGCATTAAGAGAACTGATATTCAATCTGCAGGTTTTGAATAATAACATTCTATTCAAGTTAATAATTTTAGTATTGCACTCTAGGTCTTAGCAACAAGTACAACTAAAACATAGTATACTACATTTTGTTTTAAATTATAAAAGTATTTTATTATTTTCCAGTTACATGTAGAGATAGTTTTCAACATTTGTTTTTATAAGATTTCTAGTTTCGAATTTTTCTCCTTCCCTCCCCCCCTCCCTAAGACAGCAAGTAATCTGATATAGGTTATATATGTACAATCACATTAAACAAATTTCTGCATTAGTCTTGCTTTGAAAGAAGATTCAGAACAAAAAGGAAAAACCTCAAAAAAGAAAAACAACAGCACCAAAAACAAAAGAAATAGTATGGTTCAATCTGCATCCATATTACACAGTTCTTTTTTTTCTGGATTTGGAGAGTATTTTCCATGATGAGTCCTTTGGAACTATCTTGTATTGCTGAAAAGAATCAAGTCTATCACAGTTGATCAGCACATAATGTTGTTGATACTGTGTACAATGTTCTCCTGGTTCTGCTCATCTCACTCATCATCAGTTCATGCAAGTCCTTCCAGGTTTCTCTGAAATCTGTCTGCTCATAGTTTCTTACAGCACAATAGTATTCTATTATATTCATATACCACAAGTTGTTCAGCCATTCCCCAATTGATGGGCAACCCCTCAATTTCCAATTCCTTGCCACCACAGTATACTACAGTTTACATATATGGATCAGTCCAAAAATAATGAATGATTTCTTTAAAAAATAAGATTAAAATCAAAATAGCATAACTTTCAAATGTATTAATTCTTCTGGAAGGTGTCAAGTACTTTGTATAGTTAACTCATACATAGAAAGTATGTAAATCTGGCCTCAGACAGTTACTGACTATGTGACCCCAGGCAAGTCACTTAACCCTGTTTGCCTCAGTTTCCTCATCTTAAAATGAACTGGAGAAGGAAATGGCAAACCATTCTAGCGTCTTTGCCAAGAAAACCCCAGATTGGGTCATGAAGAGTCAAACACAACTGAAAACAACTGAACAACAACAAAAATTTGATCTTGAGTTCATGTTGATTCAAGTTTATAAAAAGGAAAATCCAATTGGGGGGGGGGGGAGTAGGAAAGGGAAGGGCTAGGCCTATGATTTTATTGATGAAAAAGTTCCAAATGAGTCATTGAACTATTTCTACCAAAGCAGATTATCCATACTACCTCTTTTTTTGACCAACTCCCACTTTTTACAAACCCAAGCCCACCTGATTAAGATTGCTGCCACATGCATATTCCAAGTTGCTGAGATGGAACTGAAGCACTTGTTCCTCTAGCTCATTGAACTGGATGCCAGATTCCTGAATGAAGGCCTTATAGATTTCCTGGATCTTTTCTGTAAAGGGAGATATCAGGACAAAAGAACTTTTAAATTTTGTTAGCCAATTCCTCAGGTTCCCCTCCTGACTGAATGGGGACACATTTAACTCTACAAAAGGGGAAAATAGGGTCTTTAGAAAGTACATATATAACAAGTTTTCATTTCCTGAGATGGGAAAGATAATCTTTTGCTAAAAATTTGAATTCCAAATTCTCTTCCTCCCTACCCCCTCTGTGAGAAGGCAAGCACTTTGATTTCAATTATACAGGTGAGGTTATGCCAAACATATTTCCTTATTCACCATATTGCCAAAGAAAACACAAACAAAATATAACAAGGAAAAAAAAGAAAGTAAAAAAAGTATACTTCAATCTGCATTCACAGTTCATCAGTTCTCTCTCTAAAGGAATATAGGATTTTTTTTTTTATCATGGGTCCTTTGGAACTGTTGTAGATCATTATACTGATTAAAGTAGCTAAGTCCTTCAAACTATATCATCCTTACAATATTGTTACTGTGTATAATGTTTTCCTGGATCTGCTCACTTCACTTTGCATCAATTCACAGAAATCTTCCCAGGTTTTTCTGACATCACCCCTTCCTCGTTTCTTTTTTTTCCTAATAAAAGTATTTTATTTTTTTCCAGTTACACGTAAAAGTAGTTCTCAACATTTGTTTATACAAGCTTTCCAATTTCAGATTTTTTCTCCCTCCCTCCCCTCCCTCCCCTCTCCCCTAGACAGCAGGTAATCTGACATAGGTTTTATACACACACACACACACACACACACACACATAACATCAAATGTATTTCTGCATTAGTCATATTATAAGAGAAGAATCAGAGCAATGAGGAAAAACCTCAAAATAGAAAAACAACAGCACCAAAAGCAAAAGAAATAGTATGGTTCAATCAGCATCTATACTCCACAGTTTTGTTTTTTTTCTGGATTTGGAGATCCCCTTCCATCATGGGTCCCCTGGAACTCTTCTGTGCCATTGCATTGGTGAGAAGAATCTAACACATTAAGTTGATGATACTGTGTACAATGTTCTTCTGGTTCTGCTCATCTCACTCATCATCAGTTCATGAAAGTCCTTCCAGGTTTCTCTGAACTCCTCCTGCTCATTGTTTCTTACAGCACAATAGAATTCCATTACATTCATATACCACAATTTGTTCAGCCATTCCCCAATTGATGGGCAACCCCTCAATTTCCAATTCCTTGCCACCACAAAAAGAGCAGCTATAAATATTTTTGTACATGTGGGTCCTTTTCCCTTTTCCATGATCTCTTTGGGAAAAAGACCAAAAAGTGGTATTGCTGGGTCAAAGGGTATATACATACAGCTATATAGCCCTTTGGGCATAATTCCAGATTGCTCTCCAGAATGGTTGGACCACCAACCATTAGTGTTCCACCACCAACAATGTTTTAGTGTTCCAATTTTCCCACAGCTTCTCCAACATTCATTATTTTCCTTTTTTGTCATATTAGCCAATCTGATAGGTGTCAGGTGGTACCTCAGAGTTGTTTTAATTTGCATCTCTCTAATCAACAGTAATTTAGAACATTTTTTCATATGGCAATAGATAGCTTTGATTTCTTCATCAGAAAACTGCCTGTTCATATCCTTTGACCATTTCTCAATTGGGGAATGACCTGGATTCATATAAATTTTATTTAGTTCCCTATATATTTTAGAAATGAGAGACCTTTATCAGAAGTACTGGCCATAAAAATTGTTTCCCAGCTTTCTGCATCCCTTCTCATTTTGGATGCATTGCTTCTGTTTGTACAAAACCTTTTTTAATTTAATGTAATCAAAATCATCCATTTTGCATTTCATAATATTCTCTATCTCTTATTTGGTCACAAACTGTTCTCCTTTCCAAAGATCTGAAAGGTAGACTATTCCTTCCTCTCCTAATTTACCTACGGTATCACCTCTTATGTCTAAATCATGTACCCATTTTGACCTTATTTTAGTATAAGGTGTCTTACACATCTTAATGTTGGTCTATGTCTAATTTCTGCCATACTATCTTCCAGTTTTCCCAGTAGTTTTTGTCAAATACTGAATTCCTATCCCAGAAGCTGGAGTCTTTGGGTTTATGAAACACTGCACTACTAATGTCATTTGCTACTGTGTCTCCTGTGCCTAGCCTATTCCATTGATCCTCCACTCTATTTCTTAGCCAGTCAGTACCAGATAGTTTTGATGACTGCCACTTTATAGTAAAGCTCCACATTTGGTACAGCTAACCCACCTTCCTGTGCATTTTTTTTTTCATTATTTCCCTTGATATTCTTGACTTTTTGTTTTTCCAGATGAATTTTGTCCCTTCCTCATTTCTTACAGCACAATAGTATATTCCATCATAATCATATACAACAACTTATTCAGCCATTTCCCAATTGATGGGCATCCTCTCAATTTCTAATCCTTTGCCACTACAAAGAGTTGCTTTAAATATATTTGGACATATAGGTCCTTTCCCCTTTTCTTTGATCTCTTTGGGATGCAGAACTAGTAGTGGCGTTAATGGGTCAAAGGGTATACATAGTTTCATAGTCCTTTGGACCTAGTTCCAAATAGTTCTCCAGAATGGTTGGAACAGTTCACAGCTTCACCAACAGTGCTTTAATGTACCTATTTTTTCACATCCCCCTTTCAGCATTTGTCATTTTCCTTTTCTGTCATATTAGCCAATTTCTAAGTTTTTTGTTTGTTTGTTTTGTGAGGCAATTGGGGTTAAGTGACTTGCCCAGGGTCACACAGCTAGTAAATGTTAAGTGTCTGAGGCTGGATTTGAACTCAGGTACTCCTGAATCCAGGGCCGGTGCTTTATCCACTGTGCCATCTAGCTTCCCCAATTTCTAAGTATTTTTAAAGTTCAGGGACAGATAATTCATTCTTTTTTTTTTTTTTTAGTGAGGCAATTGGGGTTAAGTGACTTGCCCAGGGTCACACAGCTAGTAAGTGTTAAGTGTCTGAGGCCGGATTTGAACTCAGGTCCTCCTGACTCCAGGGCCGGTGCTCTATCCACTGCGCCACCTAGCTGCCCCCAGATAATTCATTCTTAACCATCCCACTCAAAGTATTCTCTCTTTCCTCAAATTTTCCTTTAGCTCTTATTTTTGTTCTTGTATTCTGGTTGATATACTGCTCATTTATATTCATGTTCTATTCTCTAATAAACTGTAAAATCCCTGGGACCAGAAACATCTTTTTTTTCCCCCCATTTTCCTATCTCCAGTGTCTCATACCATACTTTACAAGAACTTGGCACTTAATGACAGCCTTTTGAATTTGATTTCAATTTCAAATATAGTACTGAAATTTAAGACAAGATTACTGAATCAACCATGAAGGAAAGTTTTTGTCTGTCAAAATGATAATGTTGTGCATTCTTTTTTTTTTTTTTTTTTTAGTGAGGCAATTGGGGTTAAGTGACTTGCCCAGGGTCACACAGCTAGTAAGTGTTAAGTGTCTGAGGCTGGATTTGAACTCAGGTACTCCTGACTCCAGGGCCGGTGCTCTATCCACTGCGCCACCTAGCTGTCCCTTGATGAATGATAATGTGCTGTACTGGGTATGCAAAGACAAAAATTAAATAACCCCTGCTCTCAGGAAGTTTACATTTCATTTGGAAAAACATCTGTAAAAATAAGTAAATATAAAATATACGGTCATTTATAAGGATTAACATTCATAAAAGTTTCAGATTCTTAGATAAAAGATGTTAATATCCAATACCATTTATATACCATCATCAAAGAAAGAGACTCAAGCTTGCTATTATAAAAACTGGGTATCGAGAAGACCAAACTCCTTCATACCTCCTAGAGGAACATCTTGTAGCTGAGTCTTATCTTTCCTCCACTCAGCAACAACATCCAAAATGGCATTAAAGTGGAAATCCATTCGCTTATCAATAGTGGGGTCAGTGATTCTTCCACTTTCCTGGATCAAGTCACATCTTTCTCTAAGTTTGTGCATTTGGATGCCAAGCTTCAAAACAATGAGAATGAAAAAAATGGACATTTTTCTTGGAAAAAAAAAATATTTTCTTAAATCATCACAAACCCCCCTCCAAAAAATCCTAACATCCCAACACTCTTTATGACAAATTAAAAGAACTCCTAGTTCTACAGCTTCTACTTAGAGCTGGTAAGTCTCTGTTAAGAATTGTTTTAATTTATTCTTTTATAAAACTAAAAGTCACACAGATAATGCCCTCAAAACAAATGACAGCTAAATGGCAGTATTTACTTAGAAGGCTCAAAAAGGTAAAAAATATTTTAAAGTCCATATTCAAAGGTCTCAGATAATTAATCAGGGGCTTCTGGTGAAGTGAACTTGAGTGTTCAATGTACATGGTTCTCTCATCCTGCACAATCGAGTCACAACTGGTGTAGACTTCGACACTCAGGGTTACATTCACCCACCAGGGCATGACACACCAATCAGAAAAGAAGTGTAAAAACTTCCTATTGTATACTGTTGAGATCATCAAAGTGCTTTTGAATTCCTCTATCTATATGATTGTATGATGAATGACTTTTATGCTGTTATTATCCCAACATGAGAAGGAATAGCCAAAAATTGTCAGGTTGTGGAAAATACTTAAGAAATATGGTACAGTTGTATAATGGAATGAGTATAGCTTGGGAATCAGGAGAACTGTTTTTTCCACTAATAGGTTGACTACCAGCAAATCATTTAACCCCTGTAGTTCTGTTTCTTGTTCTATAAAATGAGGTTGAATCAGATACTGAGGTTCTTTTAAATTCAAGCAGTCCATTGGACTATGAAAAATTTTTGTAAATAACTTTAGGTTCAAAGTACAGCATCACACTTTCTAAGGCTCCTTAATGGGTTACATTTACATTATGCTTTAGGATTTACAAAGTGCTTTATGTACAAAATACCATTTGATCCTTATAACAACCCTATGTTTATGCTGTTACTATCCCCTTAGTTTACAGATAAAGAAACAAGCTGAGGTTGTGTCTTGCCAAGGGTCAAACAGCTAAGAAATGTCTAAAGTGGAGTACAAACTAAGATCTTCCTGGCTCCAAGTCCAATGCTCTGGTTACCGTACTATGCTGTTTAATCAATATTTATTGATACTGAATCAATTTTCTCTCACTACCTTTACATTCTACACTTTCCTATTTTCTCTCTCTCTTTCTCCGGACCTCATTTTCTCACCTTCTCTCTCTCATCCTTCCCTCTCAAATATACATAAACACAACTCAAGTTCAAAGTTAACAGATTAATAAATATTTAAGGAGATATTATTCTTTATAGCTCTTCAAAAAATTGGGTGCAGCCTTGAAAGATAGTAAAGACCTTGAAAAATAAAAAGTTCTTAAAGGTTTGTCCATTTAGGAAAGTATTACAAATACTCTTTTTTTTAGGAGATTAAAAAAAATTAAGTATTTTAGTTGTCAAAATTTGCTTCTACATAATGGAAAATAAATATTCTTTCCCTTAGTTATAGTATAGCTCTCTTAGAGAAACCCACTTGCTCACACATTAGGGCTATAGGGTTGTTTATACAGCCATTAACAATCTGAGCTCCTCTTCCAACCGTAACTCCTTTAAAGGATTTATCATCCCAGACTCGTCCACCAATCCTGTCTTTGGCTTCCAGGACGATCACCTGCATAGACACAGAATTCAGGAAGCAAAAAATGATGAGGTATAACTGTTGCTGCAGTCTGACCCTCTCCCTGTGCTCCCTGCCCCAGCCTCCCTCATTATACATGGGTTCCAAAGCTGAAGGTAAATAAATCTGGTAATGTTGCTCATCATTCAGCATTTTGTTGTCTTTGGAAAAGAAAGGACCTGAAAAAGAAAGCAGTTTCAACTAATTTTTAAAAAAATATCCCAAGGGGGCAGCTAGGTGGCACAGTAGATAAAGTATTCAAGAGGACCTGAGTTCAAATCCAACCTCAGACACTTGACACTAGCTATGTGACCCTGGGCAAGTCACTTAACCCTCATTGCCCTTGCTCAAAAAATTAAATTAAATTAAAATCCTGTTTCTGGTCCTGAGTAACCAAAAAAAGCCTGAAACAAATCATTCAACTACTCATTGTTTCAGTTTTCCCCCAATGATATAAAGAAATATCCCTTTAAATTAATTCCTAGGCATAGTATGAAGGTCAACAAGAGGAAAAATCGAACGAATTTCAAGGGCCTCTCAAAACACTACCTTTTATTCATATATACCATTATTAAAGCTTATTTTTTCAAGATACAATTTTCCCAATAGAATGTTAACTAACTTAGTTTCCATTTACATTCTCTTTTAACCTTCTCAAAGCTTACCCAACTTAAGATAATATTTCTAAATATTTTATATCATCCTAATATAATGATTACTGATATTTGCCATCCCTTCATAAATTTACATTTATCAGACAATTTCTCCAAAAGCTTCCACTGGGTGTAAAATTGTGACTGGACTATGGTCCCAGAATCCAAATGATTAGGCTTTTTATTGTAATGATTAACTGATATCAACACATTTTCCATATCATGTTTCCCCCTTTTCTATTTAGCAAAAAGGACTTTTTCTTAGGTTCTCTTTCCTTTAAGGATTCCAATCCCAGATGTCTGAGTGGTTCCTAAATTGCTCAGACCATCCACATCACTAAAAATGTTTATAAACTGTATTGGTTCCTCTGTAAGGGTTCTTAATCTAGGATTCAAGAGATTGCTTTTTTAAAAAAAAGAACACCTGTATTTCACTATTTTGGGGTTTTTTTGTAATCCTGTTTATTTACATTATTTTTATTTAAAAACCTTATTCTAGGGGCAGCTAGGTGGCGCAATGGATAGAGCACTGGCCCTGGATTCAGGAGGACCTGAGTTCAAATCCGGCCTCAGACACTTAACATTTACTAGCTGTGTGACCCTGAGCAAGTCACTTAACCCCAATTGCCTCACTGAAAAAAAAACCAAAAAAACCAAAACAAAACAAAAAAACAACCTTATTCTGAGAAAGCAATGCACACTAGACTGCCAAAAGGGTCTATTACACATGCAAAAAAACTTAAGAATCTCTACTCAACAGACAGATTTGCTCTATGAAATCTTTCCCCTCATAACCAGAATGAGTTCTCATTTGAACAGATTTCTCCCTTTCCCCCAAATACACAGTTTGGCAAACTAATAAAAATCTTTCAGGATGAGGACCTCTAGAGCCATATCTTGACATTTTCTCCCCTAAGAGTAGACAATTCCTGTAGCTCCACCTCTTTTGCTCACTACAAAAACATGTCTCTAGTCTTATGACCTCTGTCCTGGTAAATATGGGCACAGACATCATTCAGGTATCTATCATACCTATAGACCATGAGTTTAAAAACTCATGACTCCATATGATCAGCATGCACTTAAAAAAATTGTCTTCCAGGGGCAGCTAGGTGGCACAGTGGATAGAGTACCGGCCCTCGAGTTAGGAGGCCTCGGACACTTGACACTTACTAGCTGTGTGACCCTGGGCAAGTCACTTAACCCCAACTGCCTCACCCAAAAAAAAAAAAAAAAGATGTCTTCCAGGATTTGGGGTTTAGGTGTATCCTCCTCAAATATAAACAGGTCTGAGTAAATCAGGAAAACTGAAGACCCAGGAGCTAACATTCCCAAAAGGTGTAATGATTCCTTCCCACAATGAGAATTTTTTTTAAAACAACACACTTCCCTCCGGAGTACAATACTGATCTTTCTATGCTAGCTATAACGTGCTTTAAAGAATGGCATTCAGGGGCAGCTAGGTGGCGCAGTGGATAGATCACCAGCCCTGGAGTCAGGAGTACCTGAGTTCAAATCCGGCCTCAGACCCTTAACACTTACTAGCTGTGTGACCCTGGGCAAGTCACTTAACCCCAATTGCCTCACAAAAAAAAAAAAAAAAAAAAAAGAATGGCATTCAGTTAAACCAAGGAAAAGTCTCCTAGTCATATTTATGAGTGTTTTTTTCTCTCTCTTAACCTCACAAGAAAGGAAAAAAAAGTGGGGAAATCAATCTTTTCAACTTGGTGAGGATTTTTTGGCAAGAAATAGAATATCGAAGGAAAGTATTTGTTTCTATTAAAGTTGAGTGTTCTTTAAAAGAACAACCTTTCAACAAACATTTATTATGTGCCTACTGTGTGTAGACCACACTGTAGGTATGCTGAGGAGATTTGTCTAAAATGTGGCTAAAATACAGACATGAAGAGAGAACTCATAAGACAAAATAAATCAAAAATACACTAAAGAGTTGCAAATCAAAGTGTTATGTGAAGTCAAAGGGGAACACATTGTTACTGATTCTGGGGAGGAGACAGAGACTAGCAAAAGCGTTAAGGAAATTATATTTTATTTTAGTTTTTAAGGATGGGTAGGAACTAAACAGGCAAAAGGGAAGGAGGAAATTGCAAGCATAGGGAACAGTAAAGGAAAAGGTCAACTGGAACCAAATTTTTCCCAACTCTAAGCACTATGCCATGATGCTTCTAGAAGTGTAAAAGTATTTCTTCAAAATTATGACAATTGTTATTTCTCCTATTTCGCTTTGATAATTAAATGCATCTTACATAGTGTGTCTTTATTGGGATTAATCAGCTGTCAATATTATAAACATTTATAGTTTCCACACAAAAGGAAACAAATTTCTAATGCCCTCAGAAAAAGCAGTCAAAAGACTACTTTACCCTCCAGATATTTCTAGCACTATATTTTAAGAGTTCCTTACCTTAATTCCAAAGTTGTGCAATTGCCTAGCAGCTGCTAATCCTGATGGACCAGCCCCAACAATGATAACTGATTTCTTTTTAAAAAGAAAAGAAAAAAAACTCAAAGAAGTTGCACAGAGACTGAAAATACTCATTGCTACACATTTACCTCCATTTTCTGTAATCTCTCACAAATCTATTTTCCTTTTGTAAATGCTAGCTTAAACTTTTCTATTAACCACTCCCTCTCCTACTCTCCCACTTATGGTTTGGAGAAATGATGCTTGCTAATTCCTTCTCTGAAGGGATTACTCATTCCATGTTGTTCTTTGTCGTAGACATGCTTGACTGTCCCCTAAGATCCTGTAACAACTGGAATGACGCCAATCTAGGTCTCTCCCTCTCTTTACCAAATTTTTATTCCTTAATAAATGTTTAAAAGTCTAAACTCTTGCTAAAGCTTATAATTTATTGGCGACCACTCACTAGATTTTAGATAGTATAGCTAGAATTTTAGCCCCCTTACAAAAATTGAAACAATCCATATGACCTCCCAATGTTACTATTAGTAGTAGTACGTTAATAATATTTTTCATCAATTGCATTATAACAAACAAATAGCATTTTAAGGTTTTCAGTGTTTTACAATGATTCTCTCATTGGATCTTCCAAACCCTGTAAGGCAGTTGTTATAGTCATTATTATCCCATTTTTACAGATAAAGAAACTGAGTTTTAGAGCAGTTAAGTGACTATTAGCAGTAGTGGTATCATTGCTATGAGCTACAGTCACCTACGTTGTGGTAGTCTTTTGGGAGAAGATGATGGTCAGGGCTGACAGACAAAACCCCAGTATTGATCAGACCTTTTCTTGTCATAAAATAAAGTATCCTCTCTGCTTCCTGAACACATCTAATGCGCACAAGGCCTCGGACGATAATGTGATGAGTGCATTTCTGAGGGGTAAGTGCTTCCTGTATTTTGGAACAACAACAACAAAAAAAACCCTGTTAAAATAATTAAATATTTCATGGTAGTGAATAAACAGCAATTACATATATAGTGGAGAAATATAGGAATTTGTATTTTATCACAAACCCTCATAATTCTTTTCCTCCCAAAAAATGATCACTATAGTGGTATAAGGTCTAAGAGCATATTATGTCCCTGATTCCCTAAACTATTTAGGTTTTTTTTTTTTTAATCACGAGGGGCAGCTAGGTGGCGCAGTGGATAGAGCACTGGCCCTGGATTCAGAAGGACCTGAGTTCAAATCCAGCCTCAGACACTTGACACTAGCTGTGTGACCCTGGGCAAGTCACTTGACCCTTGTTGCCCCCTACACACACACACACACACACACATACAATCACCACAGAGTTTTATTTCCTGACTATTTGTAGAAAGAGCTTAATTTAAACTTGTATCCATGTGAATGAGAAACAGAAAGACACCTGGTAGGATAAAGGATCTGCTCTTAATGAAGGATTAGTCAGAATTAGCCACCAATGGGAAGCCAAAAGCATTTTTCAGAAACATAACATGGAGGTAATTTCCTTGGACCCTGTTGTCCTTCCTCCTACTTCATCATATTTGTAGATAATATGGTCCCTCAAAATTCTAGAGACAAATGAGAAATGGGATGGCATGGTGGGTTAGGAGAGTGACTTGGGTGTACAGATGTATACAGGTTCCATTTCTGGCTGTAGTATATACTAGCTATGTGACCCTGAACTAGCCACAGTCTCTCAGTGCCTCCAGGCACTTCCTCCAACTTTCTCATTTCTTTCTACTTTTTTCTTTATCACTACTCCTCATCCCAAATTGCCTCTGATGGCAGACCATAAGTAATTACAAGAGGAAGGGCAGAAGTATGTTAACTGCATGGAAAGATATGGCAAAATAGACTTGGGATTGGTTATGGAAGACAGGTAAAAAGTATAGTCACTTGGAAACTGTGTTGGGAAAATTTAAAAAAAAAATAAGACTTCAGTGTTGGGGGCAGGTAGGTGGCGCAGTGGATAAAGCACTGGCCCTGGATTCAGTAGGACCTGAGTTCAAATCTGGCCACAAACACTTTGACACTTACTATGTGACTCTGGGCAAGTCACTTAACCCTCATTGCCCTACAAAAAAACAAAAAAAAAACTTCATTGTGTTTAGATCTTTATCATCACCACAGAATATTTCTACTGTGTGCTACTAGGCAGGTACAACAGAATCTCCTTATTCAAAACATACAGTCAGTTTGAAAAGCTCAGAAATTTCAAGAGTCTTACTTCATAATGAAATGGGGGAAACATTAATGAATAAATATATTGAATCAAAATGCCCCAAAGCAGGGAAAAAACAAGTAGGTATTTTAATATGTGGGTCAAATAACTACCTAAAGATATTCACTTAAGAACAAAACAAATGAAAAAAAAAAGGCAGGATACAATTGAGCACACTCATTTCCATGACACCTATATTAAACACATACATGAATATTAATAATGAAAGGATCTAATGTACACTAAACTTTAACATTCATTAGGATTTCTTTTCCTGTAAATTGCATAAATCCATAAACAGTTAATTCTGACTACCCACAGAGTGAACAAATACTGTTGTTGAAAGAGCCTAAATTTGTATACACTCTGTTTAACAACCATAACTTAGTTGTATTATTCCAATCATTTCTGATGTCAATTGAGTGGTCAAAAGAAATTTCAATAGGATCACCAGAGTGTTTATTTAATCAAGATTACATTTAGGAGGAGAAAAATCTTACAAAGTCAAGAATTCCAGCCTTTTAAAAAGTTTATATTCTTTCCTATTTTGCTTTACAACTTCCTTATGAGATTTTCACAGTTTTACAGATCAACAAGCTGTTGCCCAAAAAGAACATGTTACTTGTCCAAGCTTGGGTCATTATAGACAGAGCTATGATTAGACTCTTGGTCTCCCATCTCTCTTTCTTGTGCCCTTGCCACTACATAATGCTGCCTCCAGGGCTATCTGAAGAGTAGGGACCATGTTTCCTATTTCCAATGTAACTTGCAAAGTAGGACCCTACACCTTGTAGATTTCTCCCTTAGTCAATGACCAGTCAAGCTTCCCTCTTACAGAATCCAAAGGCCCATATATAAATAGCATCAACTTTCCTTAGACACCCCCCCATATACATGGATGCCTATGTATGTATACACGGATACATGTGTGCATATATAGGCACATATGTAATACATGCGCTCGTGTGTATGCACTCACATAGACACATACGTGTGTGTGCAATGTGTGCGATATGAATGCACACATGTGCATCTATATATGTATCATGCGTGGACATATACACGTCCATGTAGGCTTACATAGATGCATATTTACACATATCCATGTATATGTCTTCTAACTGTACTATACAACAATGCCAATCATGCTTACTTTGCAATTAGTATACCACAGAGCAAGGATGAGGTTTCTCAAAGCCAAATACATGGTGGGGTCCCGTGAGTATTCTGGGAACTCATAGAGCTCATCTAGTTCCATCACATCAGGCCTCACACAGAGAGCTTTTCCACATTCATTGGGCTGGTAGAAAGGCTGGAAGTACTGGTTCATCCCAGGAACTAGGGGAAGACAAATTACAAGTAAGCCTCACATCTCATTAACAAATCAACAAGCATTTATTAAGCACCTCCTATGTGCCAGACACTAAACTTGCATTCTATCAGAGGAGACAATGAGTGTGTATAAAATAGATACAAGTTAATTTTATGGGAAAGGGGACTAGTAGCTGGGGGAATTAATAAAGGCTTCACAAAGAAGATGGCACTCAAATTGAGTCTTCCCCTCCCCCAATTCAATTCAACAAATGGCAATTACCTACATACAAGGGGGTACCATACCAGGTGCTACAGACACAAGAACAAGAATCATGGACTTCAAGAGGCTCACTTTCTATTGGCCAGTTAATTTCTTTGTGCCTCAGTTTAGGATCATAGATCTAGAAGCAAACTTGGAGACCATCTCCAACCCCCTCATTTTATAATCAAAGAAACCAAGGTTGAGCTGAGTCTAGAAGGAAACTGGGAATTCTAAAGTGGGAAGGAAGGTGTGCATTGCAGGAATGGGGGGGGGTGGTGACAGAAAATTGAGAACTGAGAATGACAAACTGTAGAAAGGTAAGATCAACTGCACCATGGAAAGTGTGAAAGGTGCTGGTTGGGCATATGATTCTGATAGCCTGAGTGCTTGTGCTTAGACTTGACCTTGAAACCCTTTAAATGCATTAAACATATAAAGGAGGCTCACTCCTAAATTTTATTTTGAAAGTGTTTTTTGTTTTGTTTTTATAGAGATTTTTCCTTTTTTTTTTTTTTTGCATGGGGCAATGAGGGTTAAGTGACTTGCCCAGGGTCACACAGCTAGTAAGTGTCAAGTGTCTGAGGTAGGATTTGAACTCAGGTCCTCCTGAATCCAGGGCCAATGCTTTATCCACTGTGCCACCTAACTGCCCCTGTAGTTATTTTTCTTTAAGTCACATCTCCAATAAATTATGAACACTACCTAACAAAAACTAACATTTAATCGAAACTGAATGGCCAACTGACTAAACGTGGTGGTATATTCCACATCTGTAGTTCCCCCAACCCTCAACTGGGGAGAGGGAAGATGTGTCATTGCCAGTTCTCCAGAACTCCCATGCCTACATTTTAACAAGGGCCTCTGCAATTTGGACAGCACCAACACTCTAGGTGGAGGTTGGGTTGCCTTTATGCCAGTGGTATCAGACTCAAAGAGAAACAGATTCCTGAAGCCACATACCGACTTAGAAAACTACAAATTTACATGATCTCTATTTACTATATTTTTTCTTTATTTTATTAAATAAAATTATTAAATAAATATTTCCTAATTATATTCTAATCTAGTTCAGGCTTTATATAGGTGTGTTACAGAGGACTGTTTGACACCACTAAATTACAGGTCATATAAAAGCTATTTGTTCACAAGCAAGGAAGCTAGCAGTTACACAGGAAGCAGAGAGACAGGATTTTTTTCTTTCCATTTATAATTCCTTTCAAATGAAAAACAATCCCCTCAAAAAGACCTTCTAATGTCAATGTCTAAGAATATAGTCCCCAAAACTACTAAGATGTTTTGTAATTTTTTTCCTCAACCACTAGAATGACCATCATAAGAAAGCTATACTAATTTCATACAGGACATGAGTGTCAAACTATGCATAATCTAATCCAATCAAACAGGGAGGTGCAACATATCAAGCTTGTTCCAGTTAAAAAGGAAGTCTTTACATTTTCTTGATTCTCTTGTTTCCAAGAGAAGGGGAGGAAATGGAGGAGAACATTCTGGCCTAGGGTAACACTTCTTACCAAACACACCTGGAACAGCCTTGAAGTGCTCCACCTTCTCAGGACTGGCTTCACTGGGGTCTCGGTTGGTGCTGGTGCAGGAGGGGCTCATACCCACACAGTCAGGATAATAGGCAGATAGTAAAGGGGCAGCCACACTATCTTTCAGAAAAGGAGGAAGGATAAGCATGGAATACCACCAGTGATTAGATACCTCAGCGACTCTCTTAGGTGGAGAGGAAAGCAAGATGAGAAGGCAAAGAAGAGTTAGGAATATTAAGAAGACAGAAGGAAGAGAAGAAAAAACAGATAAATACATTTAATAAGGCTAAAATGATTCTCTTCAATTCACATTACCTTTCCCTTCCTTTCTCATTCTGTATTTTCCCCACTCAGACTTTGGCACTATTGCAACTCTGAAATCTTAAAGTATAAGATTTGTACTATATATGGCTTCTCATACTTAAAAGACTTAAGTTTTCCCACCAGAGTTCTTCAATACTGTTTGTAGGAGGATAGCTCAAGAGCTGAAAGAGAACTCAAAGGTCCTCTAGTACAAACCTGTTCATTTTATATATGAGGAAACTGAGGCACAGTGAGATTAAATTACTGCCCAGGGTCATAAAGGTAAATAGGCATTAGAGGTGAGATTTGAAACCTGTTCCTCTGATTTCAGGGCTTCCTACTACACTTCCTGATCAAAGAATTTGAGGGAGGGGGAAGGCAATTGGGGTTAAGTGACTTGCCCAAGGTCACACAGCTAGTGTCAAGTGTCTGAGGCTGGATTTGAACTCAGGTCCTCCTGACTCCAGGGCCAGTGCTCTATTTACTTCACCACCTAGCTGCCCCCCGATCAAAGACTTTTAGGACAATTTTCATTTTCTATAGCCAAAGTCAAATCAATCAACAAACATTTATTAAGCATATATCATATACCAGGAACTATGCTGAGTATATAAACAAAAAAACCATCCCTGCCTTAAAGGAAGTTTACATTCTGATGTAATCTGATGCAGATTATAACTGAAACACTATCCTTGAAGTAATTTAGGAAGGTTTACTTTCCTTTCCACCAAGCCCACATTTTAACCTTTTACTGTAACATAAAAGCCACTTTGATTTTAAGAACTGAACTCTAGATACTGGGCATTGAACACAACAGGCTAAATAAATTCATCTTTAATGCTTCTGGTTAAAGGTTTAGGGAAAACTTCAACTGCAATACAGTCTTCAGAATAAGATTAAAAAAATAAAACCCTCCAAAAAACAAACAAAACCAAACTAGCCAGTTCTCAGAACACGTAACAGCTAGTAAGTTGTTCTTACTCTGAGCTTGGTGATCATTGACACAAGGCCAAAGAGTGCGGCAGCCCATGCCTTGAAGAAGCTTACGCTCTATTGAGGAAAGAAACAATACACATCTAGAAAATGCAATACAGGATAGGAATATGTACAGAGCAGTTTCTAATGGAAGAGAATAAGAGGAATCATCATAGACTTCCTGTAGCACCTGGCACCTGAGGGGAGCTTTGAAGAAAGATATGAATTGTATGAAGCAGAGACAAGGAGGGAACAAATGCCAGGCCTGGAGATACAGCCTATATAAATGTATGGAAGATGGGATGGGCATGTGGTACACTGAGAAGAGTAAGGTAGCCAGTCTGACTACAACATGGACCATCTGAAAGATGAATAATAAGCCCGAAAGGTAGGCTGGAGTCAGAGGAGTTTGTATTTTATCCTATAGGCAAGGGGGAGCTACTGGAATTACTTGAGTAAGAAAATGAAATTTTAGCCATGTGCTGTAGAAACATCACCTTGCTAATTATGTGGAAGATGGGCTAGAATGGAAAAAGACTTGAGGTAGGGAAACCAATAAGTAGGCTATTATAATAGCCCAGGCAAGAGAAGATGAGGGCATAAACTAGGCTGATGGCCATGTGAGTAGAAGACAGGGAGAAATGTTATTAGGACACACTTAGGAATTGATTGGACATGAAGAGAAAAGAAGTATGAAGAGATGAGGCTGACTACAAGGTTGCAAATATGGGTGACTAGAAGAATGGTGGCATAATCAACACAAAGAAACTAGGGAGAGAAAAGGGTTTGTGAGGAAGGGAAGATACTGAATTATTTTGGATGTGTTGAGTCTGAGATATCAATGGGACATTCTGTTGTAGATGTCTAATATGTAGGACCAAAGTAGGTGTCTAATGTGTAGTCCCAAATTCTAGACTAGAATTCAAGAGAAAGACTGATGCTGGGTAGAAAGACTTGGGAATCATTTGCATATAGATGATAGTTGGACCCACGAAAGCTGCTGAGATCATCAAAAAAACAGAGAGAGAAGGTAAACCATTACAGAGATCTGGGGTACATTCACTGAAAGGGACATGCATGATGTTCTTGAAAAGCAGAGTGAGAAGGAATGGCCAGACAGATAGCAGAACTAAAAAAGAGCAGTGTGATAAAAATCCAGGGAAGAAAGTGTGTCCAGGAAATCCATCAAATTCCACAGTGAGGTGAGGAAGAATAAGGACTGAGAAAGGGCCACTGGATTTGAAAATATATAACTTAACTTTAAAGAACAATTTCAGTTGAGTGATAAGATCAGAAGAGATTACAAGCAGTTGAGAAGTATGAGGTGACAGAATGGAGGAAACAGAGACCACTTTTTCTAAATTTGCTGTTAAAAGGAAGAGAAATAGTATAGATAGTAGCAGCAAGTGGAAGCCTTAAGAATAGAGTAAATGGGGCAGCTAAGTGGTGCAGTGGATAGAGCACCGGCCCTGGAATCAGGAGTACCTGAGTTCAAATCCGGCCTCAGACACTTAACACTTACTAGCTGTGTGACCCTGGGCAAGTCACTTAACTCCAATTGCCTCACCAAAAAAAAAAAAAGAATAGAGTAAATACAGGCATATTTGTGAGCAGAAAGGAAGGAGCACTAGATAAGGAGACACTGAAAATTAAGGAGAAAGATGGGATGACCAAAAGAGTAAACTCAAGGAGACAATGAGAGGGCCAGGGAGGAGAGCAAGAGCACAAGTAGAAGGGCTAGTGTTTGCAAGGACTAGAATAAGGTGGTGGTGGTGGTGGGTTTTTTTAACCTTTTTTGGGTCCCAGACTCCGTCTGGGACTCTAGTGAAGCCTATGGACTTTTTCTCCAAATGGCTGATGCCTCTATTTATAATTAGAGAAAATGTTAAATTTCAGTTAAAGGTTAGTATATACAAACATGAATTTTTTTTTCATTCAAGTTAATAGATCTTCTGAAAACTATCCAAGAATCTCAGCTTAAGAACCCCTGTAAGAAAGCAAAGGAGCAGAGTCAGAGATGATGTTGAGGTAATGTAAAATATAGTTATGAAAAAGAGGGTACTCATGATACATGGCCTCCATTTTTTCACTGAAGTGAAATCCTCTGCTGAAAGAGAGAAGGAAGGATGTTATGGATGGCTTGAGGAGAGACAAGAAGTTCAGAGCACTCACTCAGTGGAGTGGAATAGAGTCAGCCAGAGACAAGTAAAATGACTGATGTATATAGCAGTAAGGATCCATCTGAGATTATATAACAAATGTGAGATTACTTAATAGTGGCCCCAGTCAGCTCAGTTGTATGACTTCCTCCATCAACATTTAGCAACATGCAATCAAGAGAATGGTAGACATAATACAGGGTTGGGGTTTGGAAAAGGATAATTGACAAGAGGAAAAGAAAACAAGGGACTCAGTGGCAGAGAACAGTATAAGATTGAACCAGTTTAACTATAAAGTCAAGATTTTTAAAGAAGAAAAGTAGGTTTGGAGCAGAAATGATAGTCTGAGGGGCAGCTAGGTGGCTCAGTGGATAAAGCACCGGCCCTGGTTTCAGGAGTACCTGAGTTCAAATCTGGCCTCAGACACTTGATATCTACTAACTGTGTGACCCTGGGCAAGTCACTTAACCCCCATTGCCCCACGGGGAAAAAAAAAAGAAAGAAATGATAGTCTGAGAAAACAGGAAATGCAAAGGGACTAGAAGTAATGGTAAGGATGGTGAACACGGTGAAGAAGTATAAGGCTTAGGGAGTGACTAAAGGATGGGATGCTATGGTCAGAAAAGGAATATCAGAATAATGGATAGTGGAGGTGGAACATATGTGTGGGTGTAGAGCTTAAAGATACGACTTTCCCTAGGTGTAACTGAGGGGGTGGGATAGAAATGCAGATCAAGGGAGCAGGGAAACCTGATGAATTGCAAAGCAAGGGCTTTTGAGGGGATGTCAGCATATAAATTGAAGCCCTCTAGTATAAGGGAAAGAAAGGGCTAGGGCCCAAGGGTTATGTCAGCCAAGCCTAAAACTCTAGCAGGTCCTCTTAAGCTTTGAAAGGCTTTGACTCTGTGCCCAAGGTGTGTCTGCATCCAAGAACCAGCCTAGCTAAATTTGAAGAAGCTAATTAACAGGGGGCTGACCACTAGGCAATGCATTTTTGTTCAGGCATCAGCAACTAAGGAACAATGATGAGAAATATCCATACAAATTAAATCACAGATTTCTGCCAACCCATTAGGAAATGTTTATCCAAAACCTAATCGGGAAGTTTAGCTCATTAAAAAGGGGCCAGAGAATCCAATAGAACTGAATAAGACTAAAGGAACCTCAAACAACTTAAAGACCCATCCTTAAGGTTCTGCACCTTGACCGAAGGAGATTGTGATGAGAAGTGAGGAAGGCCAACTGCTTCATTAGGGAAACATCATAGACACAAATTCTAAAGGCATTCAACTTCTGCTCAGGCTAAAACTTCCAGAGTTCTGTCCCTTGGTTCTATAAAGCTCTTTTCAGAAACAGTTTTGTGGAATTTCTAATTCTAAATCACATCCCTATTACTAATTTCACAAAGAATGTAGGTAGTAGTTTGCTCTGAAAAAGATTTAGGAAGAGAAAAAAAGATGAAAGACAACTCTTGAAAAAAAAATAGTTTTGATATACTTATGCTAAATATTTGCTTTTCCTAGTCCTCCAACTATTACCAGTTCACGTACATGTGCAGTGAAATATCCATACAAATGAAATCTCACTGCAGCAGGATTAACAGTGGGTTTTGTGGATTTGTTTTTAAACCACTGAAATTTAGGATTAAATTTTAAAAACTCAATGTTTTTATCCAGGCAATTAAACTATATGGCACATGGAAATTATGGTATGGTCATTTATTTTGGGGCTTCCTACAGACAATCAAGTAAAGACATTAGATTTCACCAAAATTAACAGCTATAACTACAATTTGCTAGATAGGGAAATTGATTACTTATTTTATCTCAGCAGAGAACAAAACAAAGACTGAAGATGTCAAAAGTCAGAACATGTAGCAACCTTGGTACTCCGAGTCTTGAGTAAAGGGGTAAAAAAATAAAAAAGAACAGCATCTCACTATATTTTTTACTCATGAAGGAAAAGGGTGGAGTCTATCCCAAGAGCTCATACTCACACAACTGGGACATCTGGCAAGAAAATGGCAGAAGTTTTTGAAAGAAATAACATAGCAAACTTCACAAGAAAGGGAGATGGTACTTTGATCAGCAGCCAAATAGAAAACTCAGAAGAATGTCACTATCATTCACAAACAGAGCTTAACAATAAAGGCACCATGAGGGTAAATAAAAAAGAATCTGTAGATGGTAGTTTACTTACTAGATCTTCTGGTTGGGAGCACTGATCTGAGCCCTCTGTCTACAAAAGAACATCAATATATCACTACTTATGTAAAAACCCTTAATCCAAACACAATTTAAACTCATTTAACTGTGAGATTTGTTTTTTCTATCATTGTTTACAGATAATCCTTTCATCTGAGTTTAGAAATTTAAAAATTATCCCCCATGAGAGTGAACCCAGGTGTGACTGTTTTTTCATAAAGCTTTGAGAACCCAGGAGCTTGACCTAAAAACTAAAATGACTCTGTAGCTATTAATATGGTAACTAATTTAGTATGGTAATTTAAAACTCAGGCTTTTTGAAACTTTAATATGAATTTTAGATTGTGCTCTAAAAATATTTTGTATGTGAAATATATGAAGAAAAGTTTTGCTTTTACAATCACAGTGATCTTACTTTATACAGGAAAAGTCAATTTAATTTTGTTTGAATTATATTAAAGAATCACCCAAGTCGTCTTTCACATGTAAAACTATACTTTAACTTTTTTTTTTTTTAGTGAAGCAATTGGGGTTAAGTGACTTGCCCAGGGTCACACAGCTAGTAAGTGTTAAGTGTCTTGAGGCCGGATTTGAACTCAGGCAGTCCTGACTCCAGGGCCGGTGCTCTATCCACTGTGCCACCTAGCTGTCCCTATCCTTTAACTTTTTAAAAAAGTAATACGAATTTTTTTAATGACTCGTTTGGACTATTTCTAAAATATCAAAGAGTATATCAATTTACCTATCTTCAAGTTTTGGAAAAAATATTAAAACCCTGACATAAAGGAAAGTCAATATGCTAAATGAAGTAAACAACACGTACATTACTAGCCTTTTCCACAAAGCTAGGTTATCAACAGAGTCAAAAGGAAAACCACGACAGGACACACCTTAACTGAGGTGTTTGGTTTGGTACCACAGCGATACGTCTGTGCCATTTGTGACGTAAGCTGAATTTCCTTTGTAAGCTGTCTCCATTTCCCACAGTCAGGTTTTGTGCACTGAACCTAGAAGGTATGTGAAAAGTAAAAAAAACAAAAAAAAAAAAAGCGGTGGTGAGTAAGCAAATATTTACCTACTTTCTTCTACTCCCTATTCCACCCTCAACTGCTCATATTGCCATCTTCTACAAATGATACAACTAACCTTTCAGCAATCCTGAATGTTGTTTTCCCCTCCAACCTTTGCACTGCAACCCTTGATATTCCACTTTTACCCAACCAGTTCATTTCTGATTCAACATCAAATTAGCCCCTAACAAAGTGGTCTGAAAGTGGTGGTCAGAAAATATATTTTAAACAACATAAAAGAAGAACTCGAATCCATTCCATCATTTCTAAAACTTCAATTGCATTAAAAGGTACAAACCAAGCAGCATACTCCTTACCCAATACGGAAGCTGTTGATCAGCCATAAAAGCTTTGGGACTAGGCTCGCATTTCCCATTACTAGTCCATATCCTTTTCCAAGCAGCAAATTTTTCATACCCATCTTTGTGACTAAAAAAAAAAAAAAACCTTTAAAAATCAGGTAATTAAAAATAAAATTCAATTTTTAAAGTCCTGGTTGTTTCATCTTCCATAAGCTACTTCTCTCTACAAGACAAATAATACGGGAATGGGAGAAGAGTACTTTGTGAAAACACCACAATCCAGCATCCAGTTTAAAGTTGTTTTTTGGTTTTTTTTAAAGCTGGCTGTCCATACAGCGCCTTCTGGTGGCTGATATTCTCTTGTATCACCAAGAGCAGAGAGAGTGCCACTATCAATTCACTAGACAAGAATTTATGTAACCTTGCAATTCTTTTCAAGTCCTCTGTACCCACAAACACACGTGAAAACAGAATCAGAAAGAGGGTATTCCTTTTTAGGAGGTATCAATTGGGCTAGGTGACCTCCCAGGTACTACAATTCTAATTATTTAAAGTTTTGGTTTGGAAGACAAGTATTTAGAAAAATCGGGTAAATTACTCTAAGGTCCAGGAACTTAAGAGTCTAATCAAACAACAAACATACCTCCGGTAGTAATGGTCAAAGCATTCATTGCAAAAATGTTCCCCACAGGATAGGTGGTACCATCGAGATGTATAACCATTTTTTGCACACCTAAATACAAGAAAATACATGTAGCTATAAAATGAAGTGGGAAAAAAAAATCTCCAACACATCCACCCACTACTTATTCTTTGATTAACCAAACCATAAACAAAGACTGATGGGAACATGGAATTAAAAGACTAGCATACCATCACCACAGTAATAATTTTTCTGTATTTCTCTATTGTGCCTTATGCCATGCTGCCTCATTTCAAATACAAAATGACAATTTCCATGAAATATCATGTCAGTAATTCCCAACCATGGTTTTGTAATACAGCAGTGTTTCTTCAATAACCTCAAGTTACATTTTAAAGTTCTCAATAGCAACAAAAACAAAAAATCTTTTCCAGTAGAACTTACTTAAATTCACTTTATTTTTTAGAGAAAAGTAATACTTTAGGGGCAGGGGCAATGGGAAAAAAACAATGATAAAAGGCTGGAAACTACTGCTCTAGAATGATGATGATATTTTAAGAGATCTAAAAAAAATTAACAAAGATACTTGAGTTGAAAAAAAGGCTTTTTGGACTCAATTTGGATGCTAATTGCCTTTATTTTAGTTTTAATACAATTTTCTTAAATCCTGAATTGAGATTTTTCTATTAATTCAAGCAGGTCTCATCTGCCATTAAGATAGAAAATAGCTTGAGATGCACATATTTTCCCATAGACAAAAATACATTTTATATGTATATACAATATTATATATGTGTATATAGGGGCAGCTAGTTGGCGCAGTGAATAGAACACTAGCCTTGAAGTTGAAAGGACCTGAGTTCAAATCTCACCTCAGACATTAGCTGTGTGACCCAGGGCAAGTCACTTAACCCCAATTGCCTTAAACATGTGGGGCCATCTCCATTCATGCCGATGTATATCTTGCCACTGGACCAAGGTGGCTCTGGAGGAAAGAGTGAGGTTGGTGACCTTGCATAGCCCTACCTCACTTAAATCCAATTCAGTGCAAGTCATGACATCACCCCGATGTCATGATCCTCTTGGAGAATGAAGGACAAACAACAACAATAGGGAACACTTACAGAGAACTTTTAATGTTTGCAAAGAACTTTACAATATCTCATTTGATTCTCACAACTCTGGGAGTTAGATTCTTTTATTATTATTATGCTCGTTTTTATAGCTGAGGAAACTGAAGCAGACCATGAAGCAGACTCATGCAAGGTCAGTCAGTTGATAAACATTTATCAGGTGCCTCCTTTGTACCAGGTACTGTGCTAAGCGATAGGTCACAGAGGTAATCAGTGTCTGACACTGGATTTGAACTCGGGTCTTTCTGACTCTAGGTCCAACTAGCTGCTTCTACTAAACATGTATATGCATACTGACCAAATGTAGCTGGAAAATAGACTTCTGAGATATTCTTCCCTCCCCTCCATCAGTTCCAATTCTAACCTTTACAAATACCTGTAGATATTAAGGTATGCCAGGACCCTAAGTGGCATGTTCTATGAGCAAAGAACCTGGATGTATATAAATATCAGGGTTCACACATATATGCATGTATAAATACAAGTTCACTTGAAAAACTGGTCTTTGAAGATACAACTGCCACAAGCAATTCCCTCACTGAACTGACTTGCCAAGACACATTATCTTAGCCAACCTTTCAGCAGCACTTGAGAAGCAAACTGGACAAGTTGCTGTACACCCAGCCTTTTCACATTTCCTGTACTTCTTCTCGGATGAGGCATCATCATCATCATCTGCTGCTACTTCTGCTACTTTTTTCTTTACCTGCAGAGAAATCAGTAAACTAAAGGTTCACAAAAATCATCAAGTATTATTAAGAAATAATAACTGCTGACCAATAACTCTTAATGGTTTGCAAATTACTTTAGATACGTAGTCTCATTTGACCTTATTTGAAAGAAGTGTTTCTGCAAAGTTAGTGTTGATGTAAATAAAAAATAGAACCTGTGGGCTGGAGCTTTATAACACATTTCAAATCATTGTTCTGAATAGTCAGAAAGTGGCTGATATTTGGTTATCATTTATTGACTTCCTTGGAGGTGGGCTCACTGTTTTAACTATCATTTTGGACTAGAAAACCCAGTTCTTGTACATTTTTCCTAAGGATCAGCTTAATATTTCCTTCATTTAGAGCAGCTCCACCTTTTCAGGACTGCAGAACAAATGCTATAATTCTAAAGGAGGCAGAATTTGAGATTGCTCACTACAGTTATCTATTAAAGCCCCAGAAAGTACAAGACTAGAAATAATTGTGCAATACCTGCCTCCCGGAACTCCTCAAAGGAAGACTATCTGAAGACTGGTCAAATGAAGCTGCCTTTTTCTTTGCTCGAACCCTGAGGGTTGACATCTTATCACAGAGTCTGCCAAACAGTTAAGTGTTAAAATATTAATGACTAGATACCCTGTTAGCTCTTCAGAGAAAAAAATAGCACGTACATTTATAATATATGCAGGTAAACAGTAAATACAACTCATGAGGAATAGTCAAACCAACTATTTGCTGGTTAAATCCAACAGAAGTGGGGAAGCTAGGTGGCAAAGTGGATAGAGCACCGGCCCTGGAGTCAGGAGAACCTGAGTTCAAATCCGGCCTCAGAGACTTAATACTTACTTACTAGCTGTGTGACCCTGGGCAAGTCACTTAACCCCAATTGCCTCACTAAAAAAAAAAAAATCCAACAGAAGTAACCATAAGTATAGAGTTTGATTTGGGTTTTCCTTTCAGGAGTGTTCTCCATTCTTTTATTTCTTCATCCTCCAACAGTTTCTGCATGCCAATCTTTTAGCATGTTAAAATACAGATTAGTTGTTTATTAATATCCATTAGGTATGCCATGGAAATGACATGAGCTAAATGGCCCACCCAGTAAGAGCACTGGATTTGGAGTCAGGAAAAACTGACTCCAAATCCTGCAGCAAATACTAGCTGTGTCACCCTAGACAAGTCACTTCATCTCTCTCAGCCTGCTTCCTCATTTGCAAAATGCCAAAACAATAGCATCTATCTCTCGAAGTTGTGGCAGGGCATCATAAAGTGAGGTAAAGATGTACAGAGCTTTGTCCAACTTGAAGTGCTACATAAATGCTAATTATCATAAAAACGCTTGACTCAGTTACTGCTAAAGGCAGTTACTCTACAGGATATAGGTTTTTTTTAGAGCTGGAACAAACCTTAGATGTCTTCTAATTCAATATCCTCAAGAGGCAACAGAAGATCTGAGAGTTCAAGTGACTCACCCAATGTTACAAAGGCTGTTTAAGTAGCAGAGCTGGGACGTGAACCCAGGCCCTCTGATTACAAATACCATGCTTTATTCACAACACCGTGCTGTCTCACAGGAAACTTTTTTCATGCTCTCAAAGAGACTGTGATGTGACAGATTAAACAAAGGTTCAATCCTATACATGCAAGAAAAACTGAAAAAAAAAAAAAACTGCAAAAGATTGAAAAGCTAACCAGTCAGCGGTATTATTAGACATTTCCTGGCCTCTTGTTTGTTTCTCTGTGTGTGTGTGTGTGTGTGTGTGTGTGTGTGAGAGAGAGAGAGAGACAGACAGACAGACAGACAGACAGACAAAGAAGAGGCCAAAATGAAAAAGACTTGGGGTTATGAAGCAGGAAGGGCAGGGGAGGGAGGGGAGGTTGTGCAAGTAGAGGGGGGAAAAAGAATATAGTGAACAACTAATGTAATTTGTACCAGCTTGATGGGTTGTTTTAAAGAAGGTAGACTGTACTCACATCTATTTGCCTCTAATGACCCTCAAAAAAGTGTTTATTTCCCAACTATTGGGGATTGCTGGAACAACCTATATTAACAACCTACCACTTTCTCACCCCCCTGCACACTTTACCACCAAGCTAAGAAAAAAAACTTTGGGGTCTCGGCTATTGAGATTGGTTTTCCCTGTAATCCATCCTATTCTCTGTCCAAGTTTATTAAAATTGTCCCAAGTTGGCTATAATATGAAGGACCCACAAACTTGCCTTTTCATTAGCTCTCCTTGACAAACAGTAACTTTTTAAAGGGCATTTGCCTAGTTTAAAAAGCTATCTCAGGGGCGGCTAGGTGTCGCAGTGGCTAAAGCACCAGCCCTGGGTTCAGGAGTACCTGAGTTCAAATCCGGCCTCAGACACTTAACACTTAATAGCTGTATGACCCTGGGCAAGTCACTTAACCCCAATTGCCTCACTTTAAAAAAAAAAAAGCTATCTCAAATCAGGAAGGAAACTGTCCTGGGAATATTTTTAATTGTGTATCATCAGCTTCTCTCAAGGTTTTAGATTTCACCTACATACTTTGTATATATTTTCTAATATGCCTAAAGTCCTCTACAATTGAATTCTCCCCCCTACAATTTTCAAAGCATCTATTACATAATTAGTGCTTTTTGTTAAGGCATTATAACTAGTTAATAATTATTAACCTGAAGGAAGTTTCCAGATTCCACTTATACCATATTTAAAATGCAACATGATTTAAAGATCAGTAAAAGGATTAGTCTTTTATGTAAATGCAAAATTCTGAAAAGCTCAGTAGAAAACCCATCATGAATTTACTACAAACACATTAACAGTGTAAGTGTCAGACAACCAAGAAAAACATACTGTGCAAGAAAAAAGGCTTAGGAACAGAAACTGAAACCTGCACCCATTCAGCCAACCTTTACCATCACCACCTGGCACAATTAAACCATTCACAAAACAAAGCACAAACATCAAGAAATTTCAGTTGAGGCTTCAACTACCATTTTTGTCTATCTGTCTATGAGTATGCCTTTAATTCCATAAGCAACAACCAGTACCTATTCCTGTTTTTCCTGTTTAAACAAACTCTGAAAATATGTCATGAAAACCACTGGTCAAATCAGGGTTGTCTTCAAAAATGTTTCACTAAAGTTCCAGCTTTTGCAGTTTCCAATCTTAATTTACCTCCAAATGTGTGTACAAATATTTACGTGTATATATGTATGCAATTTCCGCCAATCCCTTTCCTATTTTTACTTTTTGTACTTATTTTAATTTCCCTATCATTGTTGTTGAGTTTTAGTTTTTTAAATGACGCAAAGAGGAAAAAAACACTCAAATACTTTGCAAAACTGAAAGGAAACTACCGCCTGAGTCTTCTATCATAACCTCAGATTTATTTATGGGGTCCTTAAAAGAAATAATTTAGTTGAAAGTTTTGGAAACTGAGTCTCCACATTTTTTTAAAAAAACTCTAAATAGAACATACCTGATATTTGATATGAATTTTCTTATTTAAATTTACTTCTCCCAAATGTTAAAAGTTTTTTAAAAAAGCAGTAGAAAGAAGGGAAAAGAAAAAAAAAGAGCTGCTCTCCTCCCCCCCAGAGAATAGATATTTTTTTCTTTCCAAAGCTGCAGGCCTTGGGGGATAGAACCTACAAAAATATCAACCAAAAGGGAGCCATCTGTGCTTACAGGCTATATACTATACAGATTACAAGACTACTTGTTTTGCTGGAAGTTGACTAGAAAAAAGTTGTTTATCACAGAAATTATTAACTGTAGGTCTGACTACTCATATGTAATACCGCAAAAACACCAATGGCTGGAGGCACTGCAGAAAATACAGCAATGTAGTGCTGCACTTCATTCCTCCCATAATAAGGAAATTTCAAGAAAGACAAATGCAGCTCCTATGAGTGAGTCTCAGTTCCTGTTACTAATATGATCTTCAGTAGCTACCAACTTTCCCTGACATGAAATAACAATGGCCATTCTCCCAATTTCTCCCATTCTTGTCTTTTGTCCACCACAATAACTAGCAACACACTTCACAAACAAAATATACCACCACCTCCTAGCAGTTGTCAAGGTGGTGTTTTGTTTTGTCTTCTGATAATGGTGATGGGCGTTAAGGAAGCCAAGCATCTTTCTTTTGCAGTGATTAACGTTACTCTTTTGCAAGAGAGCTGGACTAAGTAGTGTGGTCTGTGGAGCGTAACCTGTGAGTACAGATGGCTCACCACCAACTTTCTACAGCTGGACCTTCTCCTTCCTTCCTCTTATGCTTGACAGCTGGGTAACAGCCACCATGCTCTGCCCGCCCCCACCTTCTATTTTTCTCTCTATGACGAGTTACCCCAGCAACCTCCCAAAGTATAAGAAAGTGTCAAGCACAGGAGCTACCCTTTCGGCAGGACCTGTAGTTTCCAGGAGGCCACCTTATTAAGCCAGGCAGAGCCAGACAAACCGTTTCTTATTTTCGTTTGCATTCCTCCGAGGCTCTAGGAAAGCCCTTCCTCCAGCAGCAGACCACCCTCGAGTGACAGAGCTCTGACAGCAGCAATGAAAACACGAAAAGCTCTTCGTCCCTCGTGCCAGCAAGCAAAGGCAGAAGCAGTCCTCTTAGCAAACTGGCTTTTCTTCCTCCCTCTCTTTCTCCCTTCCTTTCTCTGTAGGGCAGGGAAAGAAGGAACAGAGTCGGGTTGCCTCTCACCTTTGCACCGAACTGGTGCGACGAGTCTCAGTGAGCAGAAGCGGCTGCAAGAAAAGGGAAGAGGTGTAAGGGATGAGGCAAGAGCAACACTACAATCAGCCGGGCATTCCCTATCCCAAATTCGTCCTCACCCTACCACCCTGGTCTGGAGCCCGTGACGAAGAGCGAACCCTCGCACCGCACCCCACCACACCCTACGCCACCCCCACGCCCCTTTAAAGTTGCCGGACCTCACTGGGGTCCCCTCTCAGACCTTCCCACTTTCCACCCCGTTTTTCCGGGGGGGGAGAGATTGCAAAAGGGGATCTACTGGGGGGCCTGCACCCCAGTCGAGCCGCTTTGTGCGGGCGCTGTCACCCGAAGTCACCCGCCGCCCCCGCCCCAGCGCAGCAGCGCGCCTCCAACCTCTGAGCGCCAGCAAGAGGGCGAGCGCGGCTCCGAATCCCCCGAATCCTCCCGGGAGCCGCGCGCCGCACGCACGGGACCGGACAATCCGGGCAGGGAGCGAGGCACAGCCTGCGCTCAGCCGCCGGCCGCCGCGGCGCCGCTGCTTCCGCCCCTGTCACGCCGTGACCCGGTGGGGGAGGAGCTGGGGAGGGGCTGGGACCCGTCTCCGCCCCGGCCGCCCCGCCTCGGCTATTTCCGCCGGCGCAGTTTAGACTGGAGAGAGGGAGAAGGAAGAGAGGCGGGTCCGCTGCCAAGAGTGCCCGGAGGAGGGGGCGGGGGCGGGGGCGGGCCGACCCGTTTGCCGACCGAACCCAGACGTTGACCCGGGAGGCGCGGCGGGTGAGTGCATGTGTCCGGCACTGGTGGGCTTGCAGAAGGAGCGCGTGAGCCTGTGAAACCGTGAGTGACCTTCCCCCGCTCCTTCCACCCTCACCCCGCAATCGTGGGCGCGGGAGGAGTGAACACTGATTGAAAGCTGGAGAGGACCTAGGAGTTCATCGAGTAATCCCACGCCCCCCCCCTTTTTTTTTTTTTTTTACAAATGAGGAAACTGAGCGCTCTTGGCACCGCCCCAGGCGGTGGAACCCGCTGACCCTCTGCCAAAGAGCTGTGGTTGTTAAGGCTGCTGCGGGCCTGAGAGCCACGTGTGGTGTATGCCACCCACCCCCTCCGACCCCGTCGTTAACCCAAAAGCGCGTTGGCCCTTATTGATTTTTAGAGGCAGGAAGGACCTTCGGACTTGAAGCATTCATAGTCTCGTGTAAACTAGGGGGGAAATAATGTGAAACCTCCAACTTTCACATTTCCTGACTCAGACATAAATTTTCACCCTTAAACTTTCATCGAAGGAAACTGTTACTTAAGTTAGCAGTTATGCTTTTAAAAACAGAGGGGAAAAATAGGCGTGGGAGGACTGAAAGAAATAATAAGTACTTCAGTGACCAGGTAAAAGTTGCATGTCCCATATGAAGTACACCCCCCCCTCCACAGGTAGTGACGAAGCACTGTAACAATATAGCACTTAAGTGTTACTGTTATTGTAGATAGGCAATAGTCACTTTATATTTTTATAGCCGTTAGAATAGTTTACCCATCTCACGAACCACTTTTTTCTGATACTGCTTTAAAAGAGGGGGGGGAGCATTTATTTAGTTTGTTTTAGCCTAATTTAGTCCTCCCAATAACCCTGTGAGGTTAGGTGCTATTGTTATCCTCCTGTTACAATTGAGGAAACTGAGGCAAACAGATTGAGTGACTTGTCCAGGACCACACTTGTAGTTTGAGGTCGAATTCGAATTAGGATTGGAATTTTTGTCTTCCTGATTCCAGGTCCAGGACTCTGGGCCCTAAATATGAAGTGAACCCTAAATATGAGGTGAAGTATTTGAGGGGTGGTGGTAGATTGCTGCTTCCCACAGTTTTGGTTCAGTACCTGGAATTTAAGCTTTATTCTTAAAGGTCTGAAAGTCAGTTTTTGAGGAAGTTCCAGTGGAAGCTTCCTATAGGCCTCTTTTTCTGCAGCTTGAGGGAGTTGAGTATATAACACAAGATCTCCTTTTAACTGCACCACAGAGTAAAAGGTGATGTTTTCTCTATTTTCTTTTATTCTTTCTTTTTTCTTTTTTAAATAAAGGCAGCTGGACCATCAAAAAAGCAAGTCAGGGGGCCACTAGGTTACGCACTGGCCCTGGATTCAGGAGTACCTGAGTTCAAATCTGGCCTGGGACACTTGACATTTACTAGCTGTGTGACCCCGGGAAAGTCACTTAACCCTCACTGCCTGCAAAAAAAAAAAGAAAAGAAAAGAAAAGAAAAGAAAGAAAAAAGCAAGGCAGTTTTGAAGTCAGAGTACCTCTGTGTAATGCTGGACAAATTACTTCTCTGGGCCTTAGTTTCTTGTATAAGATGAGGGAGTTAGGCAAGGTGATCTGTATGATAACAGCTAGCTCTGAATTTGTGATCCTCATATGTTAAGTATAGTGAAGAAGTTCCATATAATCTGAAATGGACCTAAAGTAGCAAAGAAAAATAAGAATTAGAAAAGGCCTTTTTATTGTGCTGTTTTGTATTTTATACAATCAGATTATCTCAGCTCATTTTGCTGGGGAATCTCAAAACTACTGCCAAATTACTTCTAATTTCTGGTGAGGGGCTCTTAATTCATGATCTTTAAAGAAACTAAAACCCAAATTTTGCTGCAAAAATGAGAACTTTATTTAGAAAGTTCTGTTACTTAAGGCTTCTATTGTTATAAATGATAAATGACCAATGCATAATTGCATTAAAATGGCTAGTCCTGGGAATAATAACATGATAATAGAACCCCAATTCATTTATGTTTTGTTTTATTAATGAACTAAAAAGTCTTAGAAGTAGACCAAAAGTGCTGTCCTTTGTACACTAAAATGGTAATTACCTGCCATAAATAGGGTAGTCATTTTTTGGGGAGTATTAAAGAACTTATTAGTGCATGGACAAATTGTCATATTTTCTTTTGCAAGTGAAGGCATGCGTTTGCCTTTTGAAATACTGGGTATGTTATATTTAAACTTAGAAACAAACAAATGAAGGGGTAAGTCAATTCATATTACAAATGCATTTACTCTTTTTTTTTGTTCTTTTTTTTGTGGGACAATGAGGGTTAAGTGACTTGCCATGGGTCACACAGCTAGTGTCTGAGGCTGGATTTGAACTCGGGTCCTCCTCAATCTAGGACAGATGCTTTATCTACTGTGGCACGTAGCTGCCCTTATTTACTCTTTAAATAGCAAGCTTCTCCAGTATATTTAAAATAGAATTTGGTGTATTTAAAATGCTAAGTGGCACAGTGGATAGAGTACCAGGCCTAGAGTCAGAAAGACTTGAGTTCAAATGTGACCTCAGACACTTACTAGCTGTAGGACCCTGGGCAAGTTACTTAATATTGTTTGCCTTGGTTTCCTCATCTGTAAAATGAGCTGGAGAAGGGAACAGTAAACCACTCCAGTATTTTTGCCAAGAAAACCTCAAATGGGGTTTGATAGGATTGAAATATTTAAAATAGAATATTTGCTTATTTTATTTATTTTTAATTCCCCCCCACTCCCCCCCCACCTCCAGCAATGAAGGTTAAGTGACTTGCCAAAGGTCACACAGCTAGTAAGTGTCAGGTGTCTGAGCCTAGATTTGAACTCAGGTCCTCCTGAATCCAGTGCCGGTGCTTTATCCACTGTGCCACCTAACTGCCCCTCATATTTGCTTATTTTAAAAAATAAATTTTCTACAACTCAGCAGTAGAAAACATCTGTTGCATAAAGTGAAGTATACCTTTATATTTAACTAAAGAAAATTATTTTGTGTATCATTTTACCTTGGTTGCCTCACTTTCCAAAAAGAATAGAACTTTTAGGACATCAAAAATCTTACCTTCCTTCATTCTTTTGCAGAGTGGGGTGGGGATTGGCAAAAGTATAAGCATTCCAACGTTATAGAACATTAATATAATGTCAGATTTTTAAAAATCGATTTATCTTATTAAATTTTACCTCTTCCTCTTTTTCTTTAGTCTTTATTTTTTTGTTGTTTTTTTGTTTTGTTTTGTTTTTGGCAGGGCAATGGGGCTTAAGTGACTTGCCCAAGGTCACACAGCTAGTAAGTGTCAAGTGTCTGAGGCCGGATTTGAACTCAGGAACTCCTGAATCCAGGGCCGGTGCTTTATCCACTGTGCCACCTAGCCGCCCCAGTCTTTATTTTTTTAAAAAAAATCCTATAAGGGATTGCTCTCTAGCAGGAAAGCAGATAAGGGGACAATGAGAAAATGTAAAAATAAAAGATATCAGTAAAATTTACTTAAAGCAAAATAAAATTCTTACTACCAATGTTAACATTGGATAAGAATGTAGCAGTGTATTTAACTAACAGTTGTGTCAATGCCTTTCATTTAGACATGAGAAATTCCTGATTTGTGGAAGGTACCTGCCTAAGAAATCATGGATGGTTCAATAACTGTAGCAGGAGCCAAAGATCACTCTGCTCTTGGGGAACAGCAAAACAAGGCACTAACTCTTGAATACTGGCTACAAAAATGGGATCAGCACAATATTGGATTTCATCAAGAACATGGAAATCAGTAAGAAACTCCTAAAAAAAAAAAAGAAAGAAAGAAAAGAAACTCCTTGTTTTATCCAACAAAATAATGCTAACCTTGATGTTATTATCATTATGATTAGATTAACTTTGCACAGCTCCAGAATAGTTTTACACACAAAGAGACAATAAACATTTGTTGCATGAAAGCTTAAAATGCACGTTCTTCTTTAAAAGAAAAGGCATACCTCACACTATAGGCACTATGGTATTGACTTTGTTTAAATACAGGAACTTTAACCAAGCAGTCATCAAGTGTAAGCAGCTAGTGGAGTGAAAGAACTAAAAGATACCAGAAACCTGGATTTGATTCCTATCACTCACTAGCTATATGTCCTTGAGCTAATTGTATATTTCTTTGACCTCAGTTTCTTCACCTGTAAATTGTCATAATAACATTTGTGAAGGAGAACTACTTCATAGAGTTGTTGTGATCATAAAATTAGATGATGAATGAGAAAACAATAGGTTGGTCCAGACATTTAATAATAATCAAAGCTGGTTCAAGCATAAGATAAGATAGGGTATGAAAGGGGAAAAAAAAAAGTACAGGTCTAGGTAAAGCACGAGTAAAATTTTAGGAGGGAGAGATTTTTTTTTTGGTTGGTATAAATCAAGCAATCTAGGTTCAAATTTAGGCTCTGCCACTTAATACCTTTGTGACTTTGGTTATCTTAACCTTTCTTCGCCTCAGTTAGAAACTCTTCTGTAAAATGAAGGGATCACCCTGGATGGCCTCTTAGATCTTTTTTAGCTGCAAAATCTTTGCTGTATACAAAATCAGGCTGGAAAGGTAGTTTGGATTGAGTAATGGGTCTTAAATGCTAAACTAAAATCCCATCAGCAACAGAAAACGACTGAAGTTTTTGGGGTTTTTTTTTTAGCAGTAGAGTGATATGGTCATAACTATACATTAAAAATTATTTTTTTTAACCATGTGATATAGTAGAAAGAGACCTTGGTTTGGATTCAAGACTTCAGTTCAAATCAGAACCCTACAACTTGCTACTTGGAGGACTTTGGGAAAGTCAGTCCATATAGGCCTCAGTCTCTTTTTTTTTTTTTTTTAGTGAGGCAATTGGGGTTAAGTGACTTGCCCAGGGTCACACAGCTAGTAAGTGTTAAGTGTCTGAGGCCAGACTTAAACTCAGGTCCTCCTGACTCTAGGGCTGGTGCTCTATGCACTGCGCCACCTAGCTGCCCCTAGGCCTCAGTCTCTTAACCTGCAAAATAAGGGGGTTGGAATAGAGGACCTGTAGGGTCCCTTCCAACTCTAAATCTATAATTCTAAGGTAATCATGCCAGATTAACTTTTTTATTTTTTTGGTGGGATCATGTCCTAGTTGAAAGATCAGGGGAATGCTGTAGATCTCGTTTACCTAGATTTCAACAAAGCATTTGAACATTTCATAGACAAGCTGTTTAGATGTAAATGATAGGACTCCTGGGTGGATTTGATCCTGTGAAGGATAGCCTAGAGATGGAAGAGATTGGAAGTAGGGAGGCCATTTAAAAGGCCATTACAATTGTCCAGGTGAGACACAATGAGACCAGGAACTAGGGTGGTGACAGTGCAAATAGAGAAGAGAAGACAAGGGCAGCTAGGTGGCATAGTGAATAGAGCACTGGCCCTGGATTCAGGAGGACCTGAGTTCAAATTCTACCTCAGACACTTGATACTTACTAGCTGTGTGACCCTGGACAAGTCACTTAACCCTCATTGCCCCAAAAAAAAGAGAGAGAAGAGAAGACAGACTTAGGAGATATTATGAAAGTAAAATTAAGATTTGTGAATCAGTTAAATGTGGTAGGACTTCAAGCATGCAAATCTTAGTGATTCAAGGATATTAACAAACAGAAAATTGGGAGCAGGGATTAAGCTAAGGGGAAAGTTGAGGAGTTAGTTTTGTTTGTTTCAGGATTAAGGTGTCATTAAAACAGCCAGGGCATTGGGAGTTACAGAACCGTGGTTGTTGTTTGTCCTTCATTCTCCAAGAGTACTATGACAGTGGAGTGATGTCATGACTTGCACTGACTTGGATTTAAGTGAGGCAGGGCTGTGCAACTTCACCAACCTCACTCACCTCCACAGCTATCTGGGTCCAATAGCAAGGTATACATCAGGACTACTGGAGATGGCCCTGGATGTTTTTAAGGCAATTAGGGTTAAATGACTTGCCTAGGGTCACATAGCTAGTAAGTGCCTCAGGTGAGATTTGAACTGAGGTCCTCCCAACTTCAGGGCCAGTGCTCTATCCACTATGGCACCTAGGCTGTAGTTTAGGAGAGAGAGTATGGCTGGATATACAGATTTAGGAGTCATTTGCATAGACATTGTAATTGAACTCTTAGGAGCAGATAAGATCACCAAGGGGGAGAGTATAGTTAGAGAAGGTGAAAGATCACAGAGCATAACCTTAGGGGATACAAATATTTAGGGAGCAGGAAAAGGACAAGTGAGTATTCTGGACCCCATATTTCAAACAAATAAGGGTTTCTAAATCTTCTTTATATTAGCTGGTGAGTCATTCCAGAAATGATTCATAATAGAAACCCTTATTATTTTGCATTAGTACCTACTAAAAGAGCTTCTGTAGAGGATCTATGTATTACTAAAGAAGGGGTGTCTCAATAATAGAACCTCTGCCTACTTCAACCAACAAGCATTTATTTTCTACTCCATATTAATTACCTATATTGCACTCTATTAATTATCTACTCTGTCTAGAACTATGGTAGGTGCAAAGGATACAAAAACAAAAAAATGGAACAATGTCTGTTCTCTCAAGGAGCTTACATTACATCAAGGGAGATAACTGATTTATTTCTTTGACCATATGTGAATATATGTGTGCATATATGGATATACAAACAAGAAATATGTACAAAATAAATACAAGGTAGTTGGGAAGGAAGGGCTGTAGCATCAGGAAAGGCTTCATGTAGAAGATGTTGCTTGGACTGCATCTTGGGGGAAAAAAAGGACTTCTCAGAGGCAGAAGTGAGGAGCAAATAGATTCTCAGCATACTGAGTTGGTCAGCACAAAGGCCTAAAGACAGTAGAGGGAATGTTGTGTGAATAACAGTTACTGGCCATCTTGGCTGGACCATAGAGGGTTGTATGGGAAGTAATAAACTGGAGTCAGGTTGTGAAGTCCCCTAAAAGCCAAACAGAGGAATTTATATTTTATCTTAGAGGCAAGAGCCATTTGTTTTTTGAGTGGGGTAGTAGCATGGTCAAATCTCTATGTAAGGAAAATCATTTTGGCAGGCCTGTGGAAGATAGATTTAGTATGTTAGACACTTGAAGAAGTGGGGTTATTGGGGTCTCTTCCAGGAAAGAAAATTATATAGATTGTAGATTCAGAGTGTTAAGGGCTAAAATTCTAGCTAGTCTGTCTAAAATATCTAATGAGTGGTCGCCAATAAATTATAAGCTTCAGCAAGAGTTAGACTTTTAAGCATTTATTAAGGAGAATAATAATTTGGTAAAGAGAGAGAGAAAGGCCTAGATTCCTATCTATTAAAGGGAGAGCACATTTCTAGCTCCGCTCTCCACCAGCGTCCTCAGGAAAAAGCGCAAGACCGAGCGCCAGTCTCTTCCTTCCTCCTCCCACTCGTCCGCGTCACTTCCTGATGCCTGGTCTTGCCCTCAAAGACCTTCGCTTCATGGGCAGAACTCTTCTACAGTAAGTCTCCAGCAGGTGGCGTTATTCCAATCGTTACAGTCCCCCCTGTTGTTCCTCAAGAAACAAAATGTTTCCTTGACGGAACAGTAAAAACAATATGATAACTATTGCTAACTAATAATATGTGAACAACAATATAGAAAAGGAAGAGAGGAAAGTTTTGTCCAGAGGAGCGATTTTTTTTTTTTTGTCCTCATGAACCGACGCTTTGACATTAGTCTTGCAAAGGGAGGGCCTCTGCAGAGAATACATGTTACAGATGGTGTATATTATAACAGAAAGAGAAAAAAACAACAAAAACAACAAATCAAAACTGTTCATTTAAAGTCTCTGAAAGTCTTTTCTCAGATGTCCTCTAGGTGTAGTCGTGGAATGGAAGTCTTTTCAGGGGTTGATGTGTGGATGCTGGTAATCAGCCAGGAAAATTTCCTACAAAATTGAGCTTAACACAACTTTAAAATAGCTTTGTCAATAATCAAATCAAACAATGAAAGTTCTCAAAAACATGTCTAAGGGAATTCAGAATCTTAGTTGTTACACATGAAACATATAATAAAACAAAAATTAAAACATTCTTTAAAATTATAATATTACTATAGTCCCCCCTCATGGAGGGTAATTGAGAAGACAATTGCTGCAATATTAATTAATAAAAATAATTTTTATCTTTGTTTCATCACTTTTTGCATCATCTGCCTAATTATCCTCATGCCATTATGAGAAATTAGAAAATCTAATATAATTGGTAACAGGTGTCAAGGCCAAATTCAACACTGTTATTTATCATGACACCTGAGATAATTATGGGGGTTACCATAAAAGAACAGAGAAATGATGGGATATGAGCATTCCCACACTTGAGCAATATGTACTGTCCATGCAGTATGCCAGGCTTAAAATAGGTGGATGGAATATATGTCCATGCCACCGAACATATTGGAGGAAACTGAGTCAAACTTAATCAGATGCATGGGATTGAGATGTCCATGGCATCAGGCATATAGGAGGGAGCATAGAAGCCAGGTGTAGGAGTGAGATGGGTGGGATGAATACTTCCAGCCATCTGTACAATATTGTGGGGAAAAATAAAATAAAATATTAAACCAAGAGAATCCAACCTCAACATTAGTCAAAAGCTGTTCCCTCGGCCATACCTTGACTTCATGCATTTCTCCCCTCATGTGACAGTTCAGTGTCTGCTCTTGCATGTATTCCTCTTGTGATTGGATGGCATCTTGGCCAACTGGCATCTGATAACTCAGAATAAAGGCAATTAGTGTCTTAAATGATAAGTTCCCATAATCCAAGTCTCATATGGATTTAAAAATTGAGGATAATAAATGATTGCAAAAAATGTGAATACATCTTGACTCAAAATATAATATATAATTATGCAACAATTTCAAATAATACCCTTTTTTTTAACTTAGTATACAATTACTTTTTTGAAAAATCTGAACATATTTAAATACAAGTTAAAGCACAACACAATCTCAAAGAAAACTTTTACAAATGTTCCCCTCTTTTTTTTTTTCGGAATATGCTTATCAAAAATAATACTTCTAGAATCAATTTACACTTGCCATGGCAAACAATTTGCTAGGGAAATGCTTTAAAGAGTTTGATCAAATAATCAGTTGAGAAAAACAAAAACAAACAACTCAGAATATGGGAGCACAATACTACTAGAATTAACATTGTATAATAAAATCAAAACCATCTTGCAATGTTTCAAAATTAGACAAATGAATAGAAGAAAATACACATGGAACAATAAAATACAGTGAAATTCAAACTAAGGAAATCTAAATGAATATGAACTTAATATCAATAAGAGTATTATAAAATATAAACTTGATTACATGACTAAAAAGTTTTTACAAATATTCTCCTTGTTTTAAAAACTAAGTATAAGACACAATCTCAAAAGCATGAAAATCTCTATGAAAATAAACCCATACCATTAATTTCAAAATGTATATGTAATAGCATAGAAATCCTATGTAACCTCTGAACTGATACAATTACTCTGAGTGAATTCAGAACACTTTTGATTCCTATATCTAAAATCCCCAATACTCATATCAATACCTTGCTGCTTACTTCTACATTTCTGTACAATATATATCCTTCCATGCCAAAAGAAGCATTGTCTTGAACTATGTTGATGATTGTCATTCTTATTCAGCTTAAGTTTTTCTTCTTTAACCCCTCTATATTGTCTGTCAGCCTTTTCACCATACAAATGCTTTATAAGATTACTAATTAAAGACAAAAGCAGGTTAGCAAAATTATGAACAAAACGAGCATATCTGGAATTTAAAGGGTTTTCTAAAGTTGTCTCAGAAGCACAGCCAGGCTGGGGAAGGGGTGAGCCTGAAGCTGCAAATGCAGTTAGAGAAAGTTGAGCATGCGCATTAGATCTCTGGACTTCCCAGGCAGGGGAAGCAATGGGCTTGGCCATGTGAGGAGTAGAGGGTGGGGTCTGGAGAGGAGGGGAGGGACCAGAGCAATTTGAATCAGACTTGATTTTGAACTCAGGCCTGGATTCCTCTTCCCCCACTTTGCCTCCAGGTGCTAGGGGATTAAAAGCTTCTAGAGGGTGGGTCATTGCCTCCAGGCATGCAAAATTAAAGCAACAATTACTGTTAGAACTGGGAAAAGCTGCGGGAATCTCTTCAGGCTTCTCTGAAAAAGCATGGTTGGGAGAGGGAGAGATATTTCCTTGTGTGAGTAAGTTGCTGGCTCTTTTAACAAAAAGAAAAAGAAAAATAGAAAATCCACAAAAACAAAGCATTAACATGATCTTATCTCCCATTTGTCTGGTTAAACAGACTAAAATCAAAAATAGGCTAATTAGGGAGTTTAAAAGGTCCATTCGAAAAAATTTAAAGGGAAAACACAGCCAGTATGCCAGTACTTAGCAGTTAAAGGGAGAGGGAGGGGAAATTTCTTACCCAACCAGATGATCAGAAGACTGAGGTTTAGCTTTCCTCTTCGTGGTCAGCCATCTGTTAAGGGCTAAAATTCTAGCTAGTCTGTCTAAAATATCTAATGAGTGGTCGCCAATAAATTATAAGCTTCAGCAAGAGTTAGACTTTTAAGCATTTATTAAGGAGAATAATAATTTGGTAAAGAGAGAGAGAAAGGCCTAGATTCCTATCTATTAAAGGGAGAGCACATTTCTAGCTCCGCTCTCCACCAGCGTCCTCAGGAAAAAGCGCAAGACCGAGCGCCAGTCTCTTCCTTCCTCCTCCCACTCGTCCGCGTCACTTCCTGATGCCTGGTCTTGCCCTCAAAGACCTTCGCTTCATGGGCAGAACTCTTCTACAGTAAGTCTCCAGCAGGTGGCGTTATTCCAATCGTTACAAACCCCTAAATATAAGTCTTTCTTTCAGTCCACGTCCTTCTCGATCTCTCAGATGCATTTTACACACAGTAAGATGGTTCTGTGGAAGAAAGGGAAGGAGTGCTTATTCATGTACTAGGTGTCAGAGTGCATAGAGCTCCATGCCTGGAGTCAGGAAGCCCAGAGTTTAAATCTGGCCTCAGAAACTAGCTGTGGCCCTGGGCAAGTCACTTAGCCCAGTTTGCCTTAGTTTCCTCATCTGTAAAATGGAGATATAATAGTACCCACCTCGCAGGGCTGTTGTGAAAAATCCAATGAGATAATAATGGTAAAGCACAGGGTCTGGCACATAGTAAGCACTATGCAAACGCTAGCTATTATTGCTATCATGATCTCTTCTGCCCTTCATGGTGAAATCCCTTGAAAAGGCTGTTTCTAATAAATGCCTCCACTTTCTCTCTTCTACCTCTCTTCTTAGCCCCTTAGAATTGGGCTCCTGAGGTTATCATTCCACTGAAAAGGCTCTCTCCAGAGTTACTGATGATTACTTGGTTGCCAAATCCAATGGCCTTTTCCAGTCCTCATTTTCCTCGACCTCTCTGCAGGAGATCACCCACCTCTCCCTAGGTTTTCAGGATGCCATTCTCTCCTGGTTCTTCTCCTACCTATCTGACCACTCTTTCTCAGTCTCCTCCAGATTACAGCCTCTAACTGTGGGTATCCCTTAGGGTATTCTTCTTCTATTCTCCTTTACTTGGTGATCTGACCAAGTGAGCTTGCCATCTCTGTGATAATGATTCTCAAATCAACCTTTCTGGCCCCAGTCTCTCTGCTGACCTCCAACTGCCTTTCAGACATCTCAAGCCAGATTCCAAAAGGCATCTTCGATGCAATATGTCCAAAATGGAAATAATGATTTTACCCCCCTAAACCCTCCCCTCTACCTCCTACTTTCCCTGTCACCATAGAGGGCAACACCGTCTTACCACTATGGCAGGCTAACAATTCTCAACTTCTCACTATCTCTAACCTCCCAAATCCAATCTGTTGTAAAGGTCTGCTGATTTTGCCTTTCCAATATCTCTCTATTATGCCCCCTTCTCTCCTCTGACACTGCCACCACTCTAGTGCAGACCCTCATCACCTCACACCTGGATTATTGCAATAGCCTGCTGGTGTCAAGTTTCTCCCCACTCTAATCCAATTTTTAGGAAAATACATGATTTTCCTAAAATGCAGGTCTGAGTACGTCACGCACTCCATTCACCCCCTACTCAACTCCAGTGGCTTCCTACTGCCTCCAGAAGCAAATTCAAATGTTCTGTTTGGCATTCAAAACTCTTCATAACCTAGCTTCCTCCTACCTTTCCAGTCTTCTTACACCTTCCTCCCCAATACATAGTCTTCAAACCAACGACATTAGCCTCCTGGCTGTTCCAAGAATGAGACATTCCATCTCTCAGCTCTGGGTGTTTTTTCTTTCTTTCTTTTTTTTTTTTTTTAAGTGAGGCAATTGGGGTTAAGTGACTTGCCCAGGGTCACACAGCTAGTTAGTGTTAAGTGTCTGAGGCCGGATTTGAACTCGAGTACTCCCGACTCCAGGGCCGGTGCTCTATCCACTGTGCCACCTAGCTGCCCCTCTGGGTGTTTTTTTTTTTTGCCTGTCCTCCATACCTAGAATACTCTCTCTTTTCTGCTCTGACCCTCAACCTCCCTGGTTTCAAATATCAACTAAATCCTACCTTCTACAGGAAGCTTCTCCCAACCTGCCTTAATTCTAGTGCCTTTCTTCTGTTAATTATGTTCTATTTATTCTGTATATAGCTTGCTTTGTAGATATTTGTTTTCTTGTTGTCCCCCCCCAACTCGACTGTAAGCTCCTTGAAGGCATGGACTGTTTTTTGTTGTTGTTGTTGTTTTTTGTGGGGCAATGGGGGTTAAGTGACTTGCCCAGGGTCACACAGCTATTAAGTGTCAAGTGTCTGAGGATGGATTTGAACTCAGGTACTCCTGAATCCAGGGCTAGTGCTTTATCCACTGGGCCACCTAGTTGCCCCTGGCATGGACTGTTTGATGTCCTTTTTTATATGCCCAGTGCTTAGCACATAGTAGGCTCTTAATAAATGTTTAATGATTGAGTAACATCATCACCTCCCATGGATTGAATGATCTTTTCTATGCAGATGACATAGTTTTATATTATATACCTTGAGAGTCTCTTGTGAGTTCCAGTTGTATAAAACCAAATACCTACTTGGCATTTTAAATTAGATGGCCTAGAGACATCTCAAACTCAATATATACAAAATAGAAGTCACTGTCTTTCCCCTCAAGCCCCTCTAACAAATTTCCCTTTGTCTGTCAAGGATGCCACCATTCTTCCAGTCTCCTAGGTTTTTAACCTCAGTGTTTTCCTCAATTCTTCACTTTCTCTAACTCCTCATATCCAATCAGTTGCCAAATCTTGCTGTTTTACCTCCACAACACCTCTTATATCTTAGTTGAGGCCCTTATCATAAGAAGTAGTATGGCAGAGTGGGCAGGGCAGTGGATTGGGGAGTCAGAGAGACATGGGTTCAAATGTCACCTTGGACTCTTACAAGTTGTGTGACCCTAAATACATCACTTCCCTTCTCTCCCCCTTAGTTTCCTTATTTCTGAAATGGTTGGACAACATAATCTTTAAGGTTCTTGCTAGCTCTTGTAACGATTGGAATAACGCCACCTGCTGGAGACTTACTGTAGAAGAGTTCTGCCCATGAAGCGAAGGTCTTTGAGGGCAAGACCAGGCATCAGGAAGTGACACGGACGAGTGGGAGGAGGAAGGAAGAGACTGGCGCTCGGTCTTGCGCTTTTTCCTGAGGACGCTGGTGGAGAGCGGAGCTAGAAATGTGCTCTCCCTTTAATAGATAGGAATCTAGGCCTTTCTCTCTCTCTTTACCAAATTATTATTCTCCTTAATAAATGCTTAAAAGTCTAACTCTTGCTGAAGCTTATAATTTATTGGCTACCACTCATTAGAAGATCATTCAATCCATGGGAGGTGATGATGTTACTCAATCATTAAACATTTATTAAGAGCCTACTATGTGCTAAGCACTGGGCATATAAAAAAGGGCATCAAACAGTCCATGCCAGGGGCAACTAGGTGGCCCAGTGGATAAAGCACTAGCCCTGGATTCAGGAGTACCTGAGTTCAAATCCATCCTCAGACACTTGACACTTAATAGCTGTGTGACCCTGGGCAAGTCACTTAACCCCCATTGCCCCACAAAAAACAACAACAACAACAAAAAACAGTCCATGCCTTCAAGGAGCTTACAGTCGAGTTGGGGGGGGACAACAAGAAAACAAATATCTACAAAGCAAGCTATATACAGAATAAATAGAACATAATTAACAGAAGAAAGGCACTAGAATTAAGGCAGGTTGGGAGAAGCTTCCTGTAGAAGGTAGGATTTAGTTGATATTTGAAACCAGGGAGGTTGAGGGTCAGAGCAGAAAAGAGAGAGTATTCTAGGTATGGAGGACAGGCAAAAAAAAAAAAACACCCAGAGGGGCAGCTAGGTGGCACAGTGGATAGAGCACCGGCCCTGGAGTCGGGAGTACTCGAGTTCAAATCCGGCCTCAGACACTTAACACTAACTAGCTGTGTGACCCTGGGCAAGTCACTTAACCCCAATTGCCTCACTTAAAAAAAAAAAGAAAGAAAGAAAGAAAAAACACCCAGAGCTGAGAGATGGAATGTCTCATTCTTGGAACAGCCAGGAGGCTAATGTCGTTGGTTTGAAGACTATGTATTGGGGAGGAAGGTGTAAGAAGACTGGAAAGGTAGGAGGAAGCTAGGTTATGAAGAGTTTTGAATGCCAAACAGAACATTTGAATTTGCTTCTGGAGGCAGTAGGAAGCCACTGGAGTTGAGTAGGGGGTGAATGGAGTGCGTGACGTACTCAGACCTGCATTTTAGGAAAATCATGTATTTTCCTAAAAATTGGATTAGAGTGGGGAGAAACTTGACACCAGCAGGCTATTGCAATAATCCAGGTGTGAGGTGATGAGGGTCTGCACTAGAGTGGTGGCAGTGTCAGAGGAGAGAAGGGGGCATAATAGAGAGATATTGGAAAGGCAAAATCAGCAGACCTTTACAACAGATTGGATTTGGGAGGTTAGAGATAGTGAGAAGTTGAGAATTGTTAGCCTGCCATAGTGGTAAGACGGTGTTGCCCTCTATGGTGACAGGGAAAGTAGGAGGTAGAGGGGAGGGTTTAGGGGGGTAAAATCATTATTTCCATTTTGGACATATTGCATTGAAGATGCCTTTTGGAATCTGGCTTGAGATGTCTGAAAGGCAGTTGGAGGTCAGCAGAGAGACTGGGGCCAGAAAGGTTGATTTGAGAATCATTATCACAGAGATGGCAAGCTCACTTGGTCAGATCACCAAGTAAAGGAGAATAGAAGAAGAATACCCTAAGGGATACCCACAGTTAGAGGCTGTAATCTGGAGGAGACTGAGAAAGAGTGGTCAGATAGGTAGGAGAAGAACCAGGAGAGAATGGCATCCTGAAAACCTAGGGAGAGGTGGGTGATCTCCTGCAGAGAGGTCGAGGAAAATGAGGACTGGAAAAGGCCATTGGATTTGGCAACCAAGTAATCATCAGTAACTCTGGAGAGAGCCTTTTCAGTGGAATGATAACCTCAGGAGCCCAATTCTAAGGGGCTAAGAAGAGAGGTAGAAGAGAGAAAGTGGAGGCATTTATTAGAAACAGCCTTTTCAAGGGATTTCACCATGAAGGGCAGAAGAGATCATGATAGCAATAATAGCTAGCGTTTGCATAGTGCTTACTATGTGCCAGACCCTGTGCTTTACCATTATTATCTCATTGGATTTTTCACAACAGCCCTGCGAGGTGGGTACTATTATATCTCCATTTTACAGATGAGGAAACTAAGGCAAACTGGGCTAAGTGACTTGCCCAGGGCCACAGCTAGTTTCTGAGGCCAGATTTAAACTCTGGGCTTCCTGACTCCAGGCATGGAGCTCTATGCACTCTGACACCTAGTACATGAATAAGCACTCCTTCCCTTTCTTCCACAGAACCATCTTACTGTGTGTAAAATGCATCTGAGAGATCGAGAAGGACGTGGACTGAAAGAAAGACTTATATTTAGGGGTTTGTAACGATTGGAATAACGCCACCTGCTGGAGACTTACTGTAGAAGAGTTCTGCCCATGAAGCGAAGGTCTTTGAGGGCAAGACCAGGCATCAGGAAGTGACGCGGATGAGTGGGAGGAGGAAGGAAGAGACTGGCGCTCGGTCTTGCGCTTTTTCCTGAGGACGCTGGTGGAGAGCGGAGCTAGAAATGTGCTCTCCCTTTAATAGATAGGAATCTAGGCCTTTCTCTCTCTCTTTACCAAATTATTATTCTCCTTAATAAATGCTTAAAAGTCTAACTCTTGCTGAAGCTTATAATTTATTGGCGACCACTCATTAGATATTTTAGACAGTTTAGCTAGAATTTTAACCCTTAACAGGTTATATTATCAGCAATAGTTTCTCTACATATTATTTACCAAGTATTTCTTAAAATCTGAGTACATATTTTGGGAACCCACTACTTTAGCAACAGGAAACTCAACTGACCTGGAAGAAATATCAGGTAACTAAATTCCAATGGTAAACAAGACTTATAAGCATTCATTTTCCCATTTCTTTTACTTCAAGGATCTGTGGTATTCCCTGCTCCAATGCAGAGAATAGCTGCTCTACCATTTAATAGATGATTTTTGAAAATAATGAATCAATCAGTCTGTGACCTACATTGTGATGAGCCTTTCCAAAGTGAGAGTGAGAAGGTCCTCTGACTACATCTTTCCAGCATAGTAGAACATCTAAGAGCTTTCACTTCATTGGAGGGTTACCTTCAGATCACAGTGCAAAACCAGATTTTACCCAGCTTCATTGCTTTGTTATTGTTTGTTTTTTGTTTTAGTTTTAGTTTTTTGGTTTTTTGTTTGTTTTTTGGTGGGGCAATGAGGGTTAAGTGACTTGCCCAGGGTCACACAGCTAGTAAGTGTCAAGTGTCTGAGGCTGGATTTGAACTCAGGCCCTCCTGAATCCAAGGCTGGTGCTTTATCCACTGTGCCACCTAGCTGCCCCCCAGCTTCATTGCTTTGTAATTCAGAAATGGGATTGTGGGATTTGGGGTTGCTTTGTTATTATTTTTAATTTTACTAGTAAAGAAGTGAAAAAGAGAACATTATTGAGGTAGCATTTGTGATGTTTAAAATCACAAATCCTTTGCTATTGTAATGAATGCTTTTTCAAAATTGTTAATATATTTTGTTCATTTCTTCTTCTTCCCAGGTTATTAAGGAAACACATGAATACATTTCTTAATGGCAGAAAGGGACTCAGGGTATTTTTCCCTCTTTGTGGAAAAGCAGTTGAAATGAAATGGTAAGAACAGATACATGCCAGTAATTTTTCTTTTGATGATAATATAGTGGATTTTCCACACAATTTAAAAATGACATATGGGTAATACCTCATATTAAAGATTTCCTTAAGATTTTTAGAGTACTTTGTTATGGAGGGATTATGTTCCTAGACTGGAAGTTAGGGAGGTAGTTGTGGCTTATAGCACAGCATTTTTCGGGTTACTTTTTTTTTTTAATGTATAAGGTATTTTATTTTTTCCGTTACATGTAAAGATAGTTCTCAACTTTTGTTTATACAAGCTTTACAATTTCAGATTTTTCTCCCTCCCTCCCCTCTCCCCTAGACAGCAGGTAATCTGATAAAGGTTATGTCTATATATCTCTATACATATACATATAGATATAGATATATACACATACATATATATACACATAATAACATTAATCCTATTTCTGCATTAATCCTGTTACAAGAGAAAAAATCAGAGCAGTAATGCAAAACCTCAAAATAGAAAAAAAAAAACACAACAGCACCCAAAACAAAAGAAATAATATGGTTCAATCAGCATCTATACTCCACAGTTCTTTCTTTTTTTTTCTTGGATTTGGAGATCCTCTTCTATCATGAGTTCCCTGGAACTCTTCTGTACCATTGCATTGGTGAGAAGAATATAGTCCATCACAGTAGGTCAACACTCAATGTTGATGATACTGTGTACAATGTTCTTCTGGTTCTGCTCATCTCACTCATCATCAGCTCACGTAAGACCCTCCAGGTTTCTCTGAACTCTTCCTGCTCATCATTTCTTACAGCACAATAGTATTCCATTGTATTCATATATTCTGGTTACTTTTATACGTTTTATTGAAGCAACTTTGTATTTATCCTTTTAAAAAAGTTTTTATTTTAATAAACATTTTTATTTAAAGTTTTGAGTTCTAAATTCTATTTCTCCTCTTCTAATCAGATGTAGGTTATACATGTGCAATTATGTAAAACATTATCATATTAGTCATTTTGTACAAGAAAACTCAAAAGAAAAAAGATGAAAGAAAGAAAGTGAAAAAATAACATACTTCAGCCAATATCAGTTCTTTCTTTGGAGGTGGATAGTATTCTTCATCATTAGTCCTTAGGGATTGTCTTGGATCATTGTATGATTGAGAATAGTTAAGTCATTCACAGTTCTTCATCGAACAACATGTAACAGCATTTTTTTAATGAACTCATAAGCAAAAAGAAGTGCTTTGAAACCAGGAGGCGAGTCAGGTGCCACAGAGGCAACTTTAGAGTATAGAAAGAAAACTGGATTTGGAGCCAGAACAGCTAGGTTTGAATTTGCCTCTTCCTTCCATGGCGACTTTTTCCTCTCTAGGCCTCAGTTTGAAATGAGAGTTGGGCCGGATCCCCATTAAGATCTCTTCTCTAAATATATTATGCCAAAGGCTTGTACATCTTATGAAGGGATAACACAACAAACCAAAAATAGAAATGCTTAGACTTGTTTCCAGTAGCAGATTTTACATAGATCTAACTAACCACCCTGTTATAACAGCAGTGTGCATTTATGAGATAGCGGACAGGGGTTAAAGGCATGACTAAACATGAGGTAGAGCAGATCTAAAGGACTTACTTAGGATTCAATTTCATTACTTTGGCCATACTTTAACTATGCTGAGTTAACTAGGAGGTAGAAACTCATTGAAAGTTACCTACAAGTGGGCAGCTAGGTGGCACAGTGGATAAAACACTGGCCCTGAATTCAGGAGGACCTGAGTTCAAATTCGGCCTCAGATACTTGATACTTATTAGCTGTGTGACCCTTGGCAAGACACTTAACCCTCATTGCCCTGGGGGGTGGGGCAGGGAAAGAAAGTTACCTGCAAAAAATACTAAGTCTTCAATGCCAGAACTACCTATAAATCTATGATAATATGATCCTTGGATCTTAAAAGTCAATGCTAGGGGGTGGCTAGGTGGCACAGTGGATAAAGCATTGGCCCTGGATTCAGGAGTACCTGAGTTCAAATCCGGCCTCAGACACTTGACACTTACCAGCTGTGTGACCCTGGGCAAGTCACTTAACCCCCATTGCCCCGGAAAAAAAAAAAGTCAATGCTATGCTGATGTGGAAAGACTACTATGTATTAAGAATAATGCCCGTGTATGAATATTAGGGTGTATTTACCTGGCATAAAGCCGCTATTATATTAGTATTCATTGCCACTGAAGGGAGAGGGCTTGCTGCATATGTGCTATCATTGTTACAGAGATGACCACAACAAATATTCATTTTCTGCTTACATATGTTGGATTCTGGTCATGTAAATAATTTTAAAAGATTTTTTCTAATACAGAGTATTATTTGAAACTTTAAACTACTCAACTCTACCATATATATTAAATCAGTGGATGTTTTAAGACTTAATATGCATAATTCCCTTCCATCTTGAAGCAGACATGAATTGAGCTTTTCAGTATTTGTTGGCACTTGTGGGTTGTTAAATGCATGCAAATAACCATTGTGTTCATTGTTGACATGTGTCATCCCCAAAATCTGATGAATCTGAACATATGGACCTTAGAGATGGGAGATTTCAGCTTGCTGTCATCTCATATCAGATTTAGAGTTCTAATAATATAAATTTTGAAGAAATTGCATTGAAGAACAAGTGCTGTTCTACATCTGTAGAAGGGATTTACCTCATATATTATTTTCTCTCTACCCATAGAATTACTGATCTGACAAAACCCAAAACAAAACAGAGAATAAATATTAACAGTGCTGTTTTCTATGTACAGGTTTGCTGACCTGGGTCATAGTGTGGTTGGAGTAGAAATTAGTGAACTGGCTATACGGGAATTTTTTACTGAGCAGAATCTGTCTTACTCAGAAGAATCAGTTGCAGGAATTTCAGGAGCCAAAGTATTTAAGGTTTGTTTGTTTGTTTTTTTTCATGTAAATACTAATCTCTCTGTCCAGTAAGTTTATACAATTTAAGCATTTTCCAAGGGCCAATTTATATACAAATGGTGAGAATGAAAGAAGGCACAATTTTGAAACTTCCATTACTGACCATTATATAAACACATCATACCCTTTTTGGACTCATCCATCTTAAGGCATCTCAGTATTTATTACTCATCAAAAATAAGTTTCTATAGGAAGAAACTTAGAAACTTTTCTAGGCCCAGTCCATTGGTAGCCATTGAGCTTAGGAGTCCAGTCTTGGCCACACATCTGGTTCAGATTGCTTATGTCACTGCCTCCTCACCCAGAGGCAAGACATATCTTTAGTCAGTTTTTAGTCAGAGTTATCATGGAACATTAATATTTATTCCTCCCCTGAATTTCCGAGGTAACAGTACCCTCAAGTAGCATTCTTGTAGAAATTACTTCACATATCCCCCTGTCTTATAGGCAGTATGTATCATCAGTGCCCAGTTTCTCCTCCCAAGGTGGGACAGTGGGAAAAGTACTATCAATTACTGGCTCTGTGATCCTGAGCAAGTCTCTGAAAATTTGGGTGTCAGCTTCCTTAGCTGTGAAACAAAGAGAGAGTATTAACTAGATAATACTTAAGGTAGCTCTAAATCTTTGATCCTGTGACCCCAGAATAGACAGGAATCATCCTCCAGTTGACCCAACAATAACTGTACCACCTTAACTACCTAATTTGTCAATCAAACAAAAATAATTAAAGGTATTTAGGTAGGTAGCCCAGAGGAGGACAGTCATGGGTTAAAATTCTTTGTAAGAAACTAGCTGTGTGATCCTGGACAAGTCATTTCATTTCTCTTAGCCTCAGTTTCCTCTTTTGTAAAATAAGGGACTTGGACTCCATGCCTTTAAGGGCCCTTCTAGCTCTACATTTGTTCTCCCTTAATCCTGTGAAAGCATGAGGGAGTAGACAAATTTTAGAACTAAAAGTTGAGAGAACTAAGTTCTTGTACTAGCTTGACTACTTAGCACAGTGGTCCAGCACTTAGCCTAGTGCCTGTACGTAGTAATAATAAATTCTTATTAAGAAATGCTTATTGACGGGGGCAGCTAGGTGGTACAGTGGATAGAATACCAGCCCTGAAGTCAGGAGGACCTGAGTTCAAATTCAGCCTCAGACACTTATCACTTACTAGCTGTGTGACCCTGGGCAAGTCACTTAACCCCAATTGTCTCACCCCAAAAAAAGAGAAAGAAATGCTTATTGACCTAACTTGACTGCTCACTGACTGTTTGACTAAGTGTAAGTCTGGGACCCAGGTTTCTTATCTGTAAGATGATATGGTTAAACTAAATTATTTCTAAAGACATTGATTTTTTATTGAAAACTTAAAATATGTTGGGCATCATGGAGAAATAGAAAAAAAAAATTAAAACATAGTCCCTACACTCAAGGAGTTTATAATCTAGTTGAGGGAAGGTCAATACACATGAACGCCTTACTGGACAGTATGTAACTAGTGGCAGGGACATAGCATAGATTTGTAAAATCCATAGTTAAGAGGAGAGGGAGAGAGATCACTGGGTAGTGGATAGTCAAGGAAGGCCTCACAGAGTAGGTGGGATTTAAGCTGTGCCTTGGAAAGTTGGTTTCAGACAGAGTAGAAGTAATAGCCCAAAGATGGGAGTAGTGACTAAGAACAATCTTCCAAACCCTCCTAAGACTAAAACCACCTGTATAGGTTGGACTCCATCCTGGAAGAAAGGGACTTGTATTGAGGAATAAACTCAGTCTCCAGTAAGATTCTCTTCAGGCAACTAAGAGAAAGTATGGTACAATGAAAAGAGCATTAGACTCAGGGCCTAAAGAGGTCTGAGTTCAAATCCTATCCCTGATACTAATTCTGTGACCATGGCAAATTATTTCATATCCCTTAGATTCACTTTCCTCAGTTTGTAAGATGGAAGTAATGATACCTAAATAACTGAACCCCACAAGTCTATTGTAAAGATCAATAATAACTAATGATGAGCTCTCATATAGAGCTTACTATGTGCCATGCACTGTGCTAAGTGCATTCTTATCTCATTTGATCCTCACAACAACCTTGTGAGAGAGATGCTATTGTTGTCCCCATTTTACAGATGAGGAAACTGAAATAAACAGATTAAGTGACTTGCCCAGGGTCATGCAGCTAGTAAGTATCTGAGGCTAGATTGGAATTCAGGTCTTCCTGACTCTAAGCTCAGTACTCTATCCGCTGCATCAAGATCAAATGGGATAATATGTGTGAAGTGCTTCACAAATCTTAAAATATAAACATCAAAGATTATTATTTTGTATATCCAGTAGTTGGTAAGTAGAAGGTATTAGGGAAAATTCTCTTACATCAGCCAAAAGGGAGTTAGAATAATACTATCTTTCAGTGAAAGACTTCAGAAAATCCTCAAGGTTTCAGTTTGCCTTTTGGCAAACAAATTTACCTTTGTATATTCTTTTTATTTTTTTTAAACAGGGCAATGAGGGTTAAATGACTTGCCCAGGGTCACACAGCTAGTAAGTGTCAAGTGTCTGAGGCCAGCTAGTGCTTTATCCACTGTGCCATCTAACTGCCCCCACCTTTGTATATTCTTAACAGAATCAGAATGTCAGAGATGGCAAGTATCCTTAGAATTGCAGGAAGTTCGGAAATGAATGATATATCATGATGTACCTAGATTAATGTACATCTGTGAACTAATCTTTTAATACACCTAGGACAAATATCTTTTATGCTGAAATGAGAAACTATTAAAGCAGACTATGATAAAGCTGTATTGTAGAGATTTTTAAAAAATATTTAATCCTTTTATTCTTCCTTTAATTTTATCATTCTCTCTCTGTTCACCAGCTTTTCTGTATTTTCACCTTCCCTTTTTTTTCTGATTACCCATGAAGTATTTTTCTTTCTGAATTTTTCTTTCTGTTGTTTCAGAGCTCATCAGGGACTATCACTTTATACTGTTGCAGTATTTTTGACCTTCCCAGGTAAGAATAAATTATATATCTGCAATCACATGCCAGGCAAAAAAGACTTGTTAGGTCTTTTCATCTGGGCTAGATATTTACTATAGTCCACAGAGAGGATCTGTTTTATTTTTACTTCCATTGGTTTATTTTTTCATTATAGGTACAGATATCTTCATTATACCTAACTAGTACCTGTGACGTTGACTTAAAACCTTCATCTTTGGGAAAAAATTGTTATGACCCTGAGCTGTACAAGCTCTTCCACCTAATACCTGGACCTTTAACCAACATAGAACTTACTAGTGAAGAAGGGGAAGAGATCTCCCTGCTGATAACTTCCTGTAGAATCCTGAACTGCAGTTAAATAGGGAATAGGAGCAGAGCTGTCCTTCTGCAGGGTTCCTTCCTTACTTTCCCAAAATCATGAGAACCCTGACCTTGATGATGTTGTTCCTTTAAAAAAAAAGAAGAAGAAGAGGGTAACAATTTCCTTGATCATTCCTCTATTCCCTGGCTTTATAGAACCCTTTTAATATAGGTTAGAGGTGGTTTGGGAAGAACTAGGATACCACTAACTCTATGATGAAATTACAGCATTAGCCCCAAGAGAAAAACATTAATTAAAAAAAAATAATCTAATCTTTCTGGACTTGTTTTCCTGTGGTGTCCTCTCCTGTGTCTCCCCCCAACCTCCATCCACCCTTTTGGGGATTGAGGTAGAGCTTCTGATGTGGGGATTGAGGTTGAACTTCTGATGTGGAATTGCCCTGCACTAATATAAATAAACTTCTCTGTAACTTACAAACTTCCCCTTCCATTAAAAATTATTATTTTTTTTTAACTTGTAGGGCTGATGTTGGCAAATTTGACAGGATTTGGGATAGAGGATCCTTAGTTGCTATTAATCCAGGTGACCGAGAATGGTTAGTACTTTGACTTGCTTTTTAAAAATATACTCTCAGAAGCTTTTTTTTTTAAACAACATACTTATAAGTTATAAAGAATATAGAATCATTTCAATTTTATTAGAATTCAAAAATTCTTTGCTGTATCTTTGTGGTAGTTTTGCTTTTATTATTACTATCTTATTAGGAAATACATAAATATGTTATACTATCTAATAATTAAAAGTACTATTACATAAGATTTTTCTGTTTAATATCTATATATTTATAACTATCAAAATAATAGTTAACAATGATTATGTTATTTAGTTGACATAATTCTCAATTTTTTTTTTTTTGGTGGGGCAGTGAGGGTTAAGTGACTCACACAGCTAGTAAGTGTCAAGTGTCTGAGGCTGGATTTTAACTCAGGTCCTCCTGAATCCAGGGCCAGTGCTTTATCCACTGCAACCCCTAGCTGCCCCTGACATTATAATTCTTACCATATTGATTAAGCCTTAACTTGACATATAATAAGGGAAATTTTATAGTATGGTTGCTCAAAAAAGTTTGATTTTTTCATGCTTTAGTAGGATTTATTGCCATATTTGAACTTGATAAGTTAAAAGGTATCCTTTGAGTACAAACCTATAATTTCATAATATTATTAAAATTATTTTAATTGTTTTCCACCTTACTCTGTAATAATACCTGGCAAATGGTAACTGCTTAATAAATTCTTGTTGATTAGTAGCAATATTAAGTGTATGTGAGGTTTATCACTGTTTATATAAAAAAAAAAAAATAGGCAGGTAGGTGGCTCAGTGGATATAGCATTGGCCCTGGAGTCAGGAGAACATGAGTTCAAATCCTGCCTCAGACACTTGACACTTACTAGCTGTGTAACCCTGGGCAAGTCACTTAACCCTGATTGCCTCAAATATCCAGGGCCATCTCCAGTCGTCCTGATGTATATCTTGCCACTGGACCCAGATGGTTCTGGAGGAGAGAGTGAGGTTGGTGACCTTGCACAGCCCTCCTTCACTTAAATCCAATTCAGTGCGTCGTACTATCACCCTGATGTCATGGTGGTCTTCAAGAGTGAAAGACAAACAACAATGAGAAAATGAACCTCTAAGTAAACTACACAAAATGTCTTTCTTAGGGGAAAATTGATGACAGATTTTAAAAGTTTTGGGGAAAATTAGTTTACACCTGCATGGAAGGGAGAACATCATAAAGATATAACAGTAGTATTTTAAATTGCAGCTGGATTGGGCAGCTAGGTGGCACAGTGGATAATATACCAGCCCTGTATTCAGGAGGACCTGAGTTCAAATCCAGCTTCAGACACTTGACACTTACTACCTGTGTGACCTTGGGCAAGTCACTTAACCCTCCTTGACCCACAAAAAAATAAAGGAATGGATGAATGAATGAATGAATGAATGAATGAATGAATGAATGAATGGATGGATGGATGAATGAATTACAGCTACATTGAGCAACTGGGAAAGGAGTATACTTCATCATTTTACTTCATCAGTTTGTGGCTACCATAAAAAGAACAGCTACATGTTTTGTACACTTAACTCCTTTCTCTTTTTGATCTATGTGGATTATAGACCTAGTGTCATTATACTTGAATCCAAGGGTATACACAATTTAGGAACTTGGGGGATATAGTTTCAAATTGCTTTCTAGAAGGGGTAGGGCAATACACAGCTCCACCCAACAGGATACTAGTTTATCTGTTTTCCCACAGCCCCTCCAACAGTTGTCATTTTCTCTTTTGTCCTTCTTGCCAATCTGATGGGTGTAAAGTGGAATCTTAAAGCTGCTGTAATTTTCATTTCTCTATTAGTGATTATTGGTGATTTTATAAGATTATTTATATCTTGGATTTCTTTGAAAATCGCCTGTTCAGGTAGAGCCAAGAGGGTGAAGGAAAGGCAGTAAACACTTAGACTTCCTGACACAATTACTCCTCCAAAAACTCCAAACACAGCCAAAAAACAACTCCTGGAGCAACAGAACCCACAAAAATATGGCCGAGATTATTTTCTAGCCAAAGACAACTTGGAAGTTTGGCAAAATGGGGAGCTGGGCTGGGAGTAAAGTTCAGCCCCATGATCGCACCAACACAGATTCAGTCCCGGGTAAACTGTGCAAGAGAAACTGACCCTGGAGTCTCTGAAACAGCTGCAGTGCTGGCATCTTCTTGAACTAAGCTCACAGTCTTGTGAGAGGGTTGAATGATTGGCCAGGGGGGAGTCTATGGGGGTGATACAGGAACTAAGGGGGGATTTGGATGTCCTACCCTAGCAAGTAACCAGGAAGAAACCTTTGAGTGGTGGCAGCCCAGGTTGGGGAGGGGTGCAGGCTCATCAGAGCTAACAACCACAGCACAAAAAGTTTTGCTGCCTGGTTGATTGGCAAGTTGGCCTGGGCTTATCTATGGACCAGAGAACAGGCCAGGTGAGTGAAGAACCTGCCCTTCATTAAATCATAACACCTGTGAACCCCTGAAGCTTGGGACAGTAAATCCTGGAAGCAGGACCCCACACTAATAAGGAATTAAATGTGAAATGAAAGACGGGCAGGATGAGCAGACAAAGAAAGTTGCAAATCATAGAAAGCTTTTTTTAGTGACAAGGAAGATCATGGTACACCCTCAGAAGAGGATAGCAACATCAGGGCCCGTACATCTAAAGCTTACAAGAAAAATATGAATTGATCTCGGGTCCAAGAGGCACTCAAAAAGGACTTTGACATTAAAGTTAGAAAGGTAGAGGAAAAAATGGAAAGAAAAATGAGGGTGATGCAGGAAAGACATGAGAAAAAAGTCAAAAGTTTGAAAAGCCAAATGGAAAAGGAGATACAAAAGCTCTCTGATGAAAATAATTACCTAAGAAATAAGATTGAACAAATAGAAGCTAGTGACTTTATGAGAAACCAAGACACAATAAAGCAAATCCAAATGAATTAAAAAAATAGAGGGCAACGTGAAATATCTCCTTGGAAAAAAAACAGCTGGCCTGGGAAATAGATTCAGGAGAGATAATTTGAAAATTATTAGACTACCTGAAAACCATGATCAAGGAAAGACCTTAGACATCATATTCCAGGAAATTGTCAGGGAAAATTGCCCTAATATTATAGAAGCAGAAGGTAAAATAGAAATTGAAAGAATCCACTGATCACCTCCTGAAAAAGGTCCCAAAAGGAAAACTCCCAGGAATATCATAGCCAAATTCTAGAGCTCCCAGGTCAAGCAGCCAGAAAGAAGCAATTCAAATATTGTGGAGCCACGGTAAGGATAGCACAGGATCTAGCAACTTTTACATTAAAGGACCAGAGGGCATGGGATATGATATTCCAGAGGGCAAAGGAAGTGGGATTACAACCAAAAATCACCTACCCAGCAAAACTGAGTATAATCTTTCAGGGTGAAAAATGGGACTTCAATGAAAAAGAGGACTTTCAGATATTTGTGATGAAAAGACCTAAACCAAATAGAAAATTTGACTTTTCAAATGCAAGACCCTAGAGAAGCTTAAAAAGGTAAGCAGGAAAAGAAATCATGAGAGATGTTAAAAGGTTGAACTGTTTCTATTTCTACATGGGAAGATGATATGTCTAAATCATAAGAACCTTCTGAGTATTAGGGCAGATGATAAAAATAAATTTAGACAGAGGGCACAGGTGGGAATTGATTATGAAAGCATGATACCTGTAAAGCATTTTTTGTTTGTTTCTCTTTTTTGGGGGGCGGGGGGAGGGCAGTCAGGGTTGATGAGTGTCTTGTGTCTGAGGCCAGATTTGGATCTTCCTGGGTCCAGGGTGGGTGTTTTGTCTACTGTGTCATCTAGCTTCCCCATCATGACATCTTTGGGGTAAAATTGAGAAGGGAGAGGAATACACGGGGGGAGGGAATAGGGGAGTGGCAGAATGGGGTGAAATCTCACATGAAAGAAGCAGGAAAAGGGCATATGGAGTGGGGGAAGAGATGGGGGAGGTGTGGGGAAGTGAAGGAGAATTATATACATCAGAATTAGCTCAGAAACCTTAATCTCATCAGAGTTGGCTCAAGGAGATAATAACATACACACCCAATTGTCTGGATTAATCTATCTAACCCTTCAGGAAAGTAGGAGGGGAAGGGGATAAGGAGGGAAGGTGAAAGAAGGGAGAGCAGAACAGGAAAGGGGCAGTCAGAAGCAATACTTTTGAGAAGGAATAGGGTAAAAGAATATAGAAAATAGAATAAATATCATGGGAAGGGAATAGGAAGGAAGGAAACAGTTATGATGATTGATTATAATGGCAAAACATATGGTACTTTGCTGGGCTATTGTGAAGAAAATTCTTTGTCAAGTTTAAGGTACTATATAAAAGTTATCATGAACAGGATGCTATCAGAAACCTTGGAAAGACCTACATGAACTGAAGCAGAGTGAAATGCACTGTATACAAAATAATAGTAATAGTGTAAGATGATCTGCTGGCTTACTAGGTGTGTGACTGGGCAAGTCACTTAACTCCCATTGCCCCATAAAAAAAAAAAAAAAAGATGATCTGCTGGGAAAAACATGGTTATTTTCAGCAATGCAATGATCCAGTATAACTCTGAAGGACTTGAAAATTGCAGTCTGTGACGAGTAAAATTATATGTGGTCTCCTTATTTCTATCCCAAGTTTGGGGAAAATTAGCTGGGGTTTCTAATATATTGCTACTTATAAATTAGAAGCTTTAGCACCAGTTTTGGGGCATTAAGCATTTATTAAAGTATATTAGATATTAGTAAAGAGAGATAGCACATGGCTCAGAAAGTTAGGAAAGCCTAGCTAGGATAGAGGAGGAGAGAGAAAAAGGTGCCACCATCTACAAGTCTCAGGCCAAAAAGGGAAGTTCCTATCCCTCTGTAAGCAGAAGCTTCCTGCGGGTCCAGATGAGAGGTAGTCCCTACACACTGCTCCAAGCTAATTGGCCAGCATCACCCAAATCCATTGGTTCACTGGACTTGAGGGTGGTCCATGAGCAGAAGGTGCCAAGGTCAGAACTCAAAAAACACACCCTCTGAGGGCCAGGCCCTCAGGTAGGTGTGGTTTCAACCAAGTCAACTTCAAGTGAGTTAATCAGTAAAATCAATCCAATCAATCTTAATATTATCCCCTCCAAGGTGGGGGGGGGGGGCCTCTGGGCATCCCAAAACCCATGATTTTCTCACAAATCCTCCTACAGAGAAAGAACTGATGGTATCTGAAAGCAGATTGAAGTATAATTTTTTTTGATAGTTCCTTAATCTGAAGTTTTGTTTTTGTCTGTTTTTCTTTCACAACCTGGCTAATGTGGAAATGTTTTGCATGACTACTCATGTATAACTTATATTGAATTGCTTGAGTTCTTGAGGGTGGGGTGTGGGGACAGAGGGAGGAAGAGAAGTTGGAACACAAAGTTTTACAAAATTGATGTCAAAATTTGTTTTTACATATAATTGGGAAAATAAAGTTCTAAACAAACCAAAAAAAAGGGGAAAGACGTGAGAGAAATATTCAAACACATATAAGATGGTATCACTCCACTCTTTTCTTTCTTTCTTTCTTTCTTTCTTTCTTTCTTTCTTTCTTTCTTTCTTTTTTTTTTTTTTGTGGGGCAATGAGGCTTAAGTGACTTGCCCAGGGTCACACAGCTAGTAAGTGTCAAGTGTCTGAGGCTGGATTTGAAACTCAGGTACTCATGAATCAAAGAGCTGCCCCTTCACTCCACTCTTTTCACAGATTTTTGAAAAATACAATTATCTTTCCTAAAAATGTTTTTATGTTAACACGTAATGGCTTGTTGTCATTTTAAATGAACTCTACATTTTAAAGACTTTTGCTGTCTAATGCAGCAAATATCTATAGATATAATATTAAAAAAAAAAAAGAAAATCGCCTACCTATTTGGGGAATGTCTCATAGTCTTACAAATTTGAATCAATTCTATATGTATCTTAGAAATGAGACCTTTATCAAAGAAACTTGTTGCATGATATGAAACTTATTAGAGAAACTACAAAGAATTTTTTCCCAATTAATTTGTTTCTCTAATTATTTTAACTACATTAGATTTGTTAGGGCAAAAATTTCTTAATTTTATGTAACCAAAATTACCTATTTATCTTGTGTGATCCTCTTTATTGTTTGTTTAGTCATGAACTCTCCCCCATGCACATATCTGAAAGGTAATACTTCTTTAATCCTCTTATTTTAATAAGTTTTCTATGTTCTATTGTATTTTAAATATTTCATTAAATATTTCCCAATTACATTTTTTTTGGTGGGGCAGTGAGGGTTAAGTGACTTGTCCAGGTTCACACAGATAGTAAGTGTCAAGTGTCAGGCCACATTTGAACTCAGGTCCTCCTGAATCCAGGGCTGGGGCTTTATCCATTGTGCCACCTAGCTGCTCCCCTTTTATTTATTTTTTTGTTTGTTTTTTGTTTTTTGTTTTTTTTGCAGGGCAATGGTGGTTAAGTGACTTGCCCAGGGTCACACAGCTAGTAAGTGTCAAGCCTCTGAGGCCGGATTTGAACTCAGGTACTCCTGACTCCAGGGCCGGTGCTTTATCCACTGCGCCACCTAGCCACTCCCCTTTTATTTATTTTTGATATGACCTTTTATATCTAGGTCACTTGGAATTTTTCTTGGTGTTTGATCTGAGTTGTTAATCTAAACCTAATTTCTGCTGGATTGTTTTTTAGTTTTTTAGTAGTTTTTGTCACATCCTAGTAACTGAGGTCTTTGGGTTTATCAAGCAGTATGCTTCTATTTTTATTTGTTTATGTATACCTAATCTGTTTCACTCATGGGTCTCTCCTTTCCTCTTTTCAAATCAGTACCAAATTGTTTTAATGGTTCTTGCTGTGAAGTATAGTTTGAGGTATAATATTGACAGACTCCTTCCTTTCTACTTTTTTCATGATTATCCTTGAGATTTCTGACCTTTGGTTTTCTGTATACATTTTATTATTTTTTTCTAGCTCTGTAAATATTACTTCAATAGTTTTGTACAATATAAAATAAATAATTAAATTCCAAGTAGTGTTGCCATTTTCATTATATTGACTTAACCTACCCATGAAGAATTCACAGTTCTCCATGTATTTGGATCTGTCTTTTCTTCTGCACAGTGTTTTATAGTTAGATTCATATAGTCCCTTGGTGAATCTTGGTAGATACAGTCCCAAGTATTTTTTAGTTTCTCTAATTATTTTAAATAGAATTTCTCTTTTCACTGGTTTTTGTTGGTAATATATTGAAATGTTGATGATTTATGTAGTTTTCTTTCATATCCTGAACCCCTCCATTGAATTTCTTTCCATCTTTTCAAGACCAATTGAAATGCTTTCACAACCCAGAATCCTCACCTGATTATCACCTCCAATTCAGTAATAATCATTCCCCTTTGGATCTTTCATAACATTTTGACTGCATCTCTTAAGCACTTTTGTATATTGCTACACTTTTGTATTATTTTGTTGAGGAGTTATTTGTGTATGTACTATGTACTCAGCATAGTGTTGGAAGGTCCAGATGGTGTCTTCTCTAATCTTAGTGTTTTACCCAGTTCTTGGGACAATGATGGCTACCACTCTCTGCCTTCTTCAGTTCATGTTCCACATGCCTGCTAAGAATAATTTTCCTAAAGCACAAGTCTAGCCTGGCTTTCCTCTAGGATAAAATATATCTCCTCAACTTGGCATTAAAGCCTCCCATGATCTACAACTATTGCATACTTACAGTTTATTTCAACTGCAGAAGATCTGTTGAACACCTACTATATGTAAAGCACCGTGCCAGGAAGGCAGGGATAAAAATGGGTAGACAAAGGTTTAAAAAAGGGTAAAAAAAGGTAAAAATGAAAAAAAAAACCCACCACATACTGCTGGTGAGTTTATATTCTTCAGGGAATAAAGTATATAAACAGTACAATTACAAAAGATATGCAGAGGAAAAGAATGCTAATAGGTAGGGAGATCAGTAAATGCCTCCCAAAGGAGATAGTACATATGCTTTTGAGAAAACTAAAGGATTCTAAAAAGTAGAGGTGAAGAGGGATTGCATTCCAGGAATTGTGAACAGCCTGCTGTTCAAAGGCATGGAGAAAGGATGATATAAACATCAAGTAGGCTTGTTTGGCTAAAACAAAGAGAAATAAATCTGGAAAAGTGCCTGGAGCCAAATTGTGAAAAGTCTCAAGTGCCACAGTTGAGGATCATATGGAAATAATATTTATAAAAAGTGCTCATCACAGTACCCGGCACATAGTAGGCACAATATGATTGTTTATGTCCTTCCTCTTTATCCTAGAGACAACAGGAGGCACAGAAGATTCTCGAACAGAGGAGTGAAATTGTCAGACTTCTGCTTTACTAAGGTTATTTTGGTAGCTATGGGCAAAATGGATCAGGGAGGGAAGAGGCTCAAATCACCTCAGTTAGGAAACAATTATGGTCATCTAGATGGGATATCACAGGGGTGATCTAGGATAGGAAGTGACTGAATAGAGAAAAGGGAAGAGATAGATGAGATTGTTCAGCCAAACTCACCTCAAGTGTTACCCTTCTGGATGTTGTAGTTACCTCTCAAAATTTTTTATCTTCCTCCAAAGTTCCTATGCAAAGCCTTTCCTAAACTTAGCAGCACACCTCACCCCGATGGTCTTCACGATCCTCAAATTACCTTATATTTATTCATACCATTTTATTCCTCAGTAGAACCTAACCTCCTTGAGGGCAAGTGTGTTTGCCTAGTGCCTTGCCTATTACTTCAAATATAGTAGTACATAAGAACTTTGACCAAGTATTGGCCAGTTATCATTCTAGAGGATGAATAATGAAGCATGTTACCCACCTTCTAATGGAGAGGTAGGGAAATCAAGGTGGAGAATGAGCCCATTTATTTTGGACCTGGCCAGCACGAGAATTCCTTTTGCTTGACTATCTATATTTTTCATGAGGGTTTTGTTTTTCTTTTTCTCTTTTTTTTTTCCAGTGATGGGGTGAGAGGCAGAAAGGAAAGAAAATAGATTTTTGGTAACTAAAAATAATAGAATTTCATTTGAAAATAGATGTAGGTGCTTTAATAAATGTTTGAATAAAATCAAATCTAATCAAATCTATTCTCTGAGTATATTTCTGTTTGGATGTGTGTGAATGCAAGTATTAGCATGTTTTCTACGATGACTCATAGTACTAAAATAAGGCCATTAAGCCTTCCTCTCTCAGGCTCCTGAGTTCTATGAGATCTGATTAGAACTACAAGCCCCCATTCCATTATGAAAGTTCATTGTCCACTAGAGGACCTCACTAATTTCTCCTTATCCTTTCTTTTTTTTTTTTCTTTTTTAGTGAGGCAATTGGGGTTAAGTGACTTGCCCAGGGTCACACAGCTAGTAAGTGTTAAGTGTCTGAGGCCGGATTTGAACTCAGGTCCTCCTGACTCCAGGGCCGGTGCTCTATCCACTGCGCCATCTAACTGCCCCTCCTTATCCTTTCTTAATAGCAATGCCTTGTATTGAAATTTTGGCAAGAACTTAAATCTTTAGATGCTTTGAGTAGAGCTTCATTTTATAAGAAATTATTTTTTGAATTTTGAGAAAGGTCTGGTTTTACTTTGTTAAAATGAGGATTAAACCACTTTAACCAAATCTTGATCTCCTCCTTCCCTAAATTCTTCCAGCTCTTAGTCTGTATGACACATTTTATTTATACCCTGTCTTCTTATCTCTATAAAACTGTTATGTATAGATACCTTGGCTTTTACTTTGCACAGAAAAGCAATATACATAACCTTTTGTTTTCTTTTTTAGCTATGCCAGATTAATGTTGTCTCTGGTGGGAAAAGATTTTCACTATCTGCTGGCTACTCTTTCATATGATCCAACTAAATATTCAGGTAAGTATTTTTTAAAGCTACTACTAATAAGAAACTCATCAAATAAGTGTTTAAGAGTTTATAAATGAGTTCCTCACAAAACCATGTGCAAGTATAATTATCCATATTTAGAAATGAGAAAAATTAAAGCTCAAAAGAGAAGAATTGTTATGACTACAGTCACACCTACAAAGAAAGTGGTAGATACAGGTCTAGGATCCATGCTTTTTTGGTTCTAGGTTCTATGCCCTTCCTCCCTTACAAATCTGTCACTTTTGTGGTGTGTAAAATTCTATGTGGTCACCTTATTTCTGTCCCAAGTTTAGGGAAAATTAGCCAGGGTTTCTAATATATATGTTGCTACTTGTAAATTAGAAGCTTTAGCACCAATTTTGGGCATTAAACATTTATTGAAGCATTCCAAATATTAGTAAAGAGAGAATACAAGCTCAGAAAGTTAAGAAACCTATCCAGCCACCACAAGCACATCTGAGAGCCTCTCTGAGAGTGGAAGCTTCCTCTGGGTCTGGAGGAGAGGCAGCCCTTCCACACTGCTCAAAATTAATTGACTAGCATCACCAAAATCCATTGGTTCACTGGACTTGAGGGTGGTCCATGAGTAGAACATGCTGAGGTCAGAGTTCAGAGAACACATCCCCTGAGGGCCAGGCTCTCAGGTAGGTGTGGTTTCAATCAAGCCAACTTTAAATGAGTTAATCAGCAAAGTCAATCCAATCAATCCCAATATTACCCTCTTAGGGGAGGGGGCCCCTTTGGGTATCCCAAAACCCATTATTTTCTCACACTTTAAAATAATGAGTTATGAAACTAAGAAAATGTTTTTTGCTACCTTTGTCTTATTGGAATCCTTGGTACAAGTTAAAATAATTCTAGCTGGTATAATGAATAGATGTTCACATGTAAGAATAACATAGAAGCTATTAAATTGTACATGTCTTTTGTCCCATAAATGCCACTCCTGGGCCTATACTCCAAAGAAATCAAAGAAAGAGGAAAAGGACTCAGATGTCCCTTATATTTATAGCAACTCCTTTTGTGGTGGCAAAGAATTAGAAATGGAGGGTATACTTACAAATTAGGGAATGACTGAATAAGTAAATTATGACACATGAATGCAGTGGAATACAATTATGGTATAAGAAATGAGGAAGGGGATGGTTTCAGGAATACCAGGGAGGATCTGTATGAACAGGTGCAGAATGAAATAAGCAGAACCAACAGTTTATACACTAACAGCAATATTGTAGAGATAAACAACTTTGAAAGACTTAGTAACTCTGATCAACACAGTGACCAACCACTATTCTTTAAAAAAATAATAATAAAAGTATTTTATTATTTTCCAATCACATGTAAGGATAGTTTTCAACAATTGTTTTCACAGGATTTTTAGTTTCAAATTTTTCTCCCACCCTCCCTTCCCTCCCTCCTCCCCAAGACAGAAAGCAATCTGATAGTTTATATATGTACAATCACACCAAACATATCTCTGCATTAGTCATATCGTGAAAGAAGAATCAGAGCACATGGGAAAAACCTCAAAATAGGAAGGAAAAAAAGCCCAAAAGTGGAAACAGTATGGTTCAGTCTGCATTCATAATCCACAGTTCTTTTTTCTGGATGTTGAGAACATTTTCTATCATGAGTTCCTTGAAATTGTTTTGGATCATTGCACTGCTGATAAGAGCCAAGTCTATCCCCATTGTTCATCACACAATGTTGCTGTTACTATGTACAATGTTCTCTTGGTTCTGCTCACTTCACTGTACATCACTTCATATAAGTCTTTCCAGGTTTTTCCAAAATCATCCTGCTCATCATTTCCCACAACACAATAATAATCCACCACAATCACACACCACAGCTTTTTCAGTCATTCCCCAACTGATGGGCATTCCCTACATCTCCCATTCTTAGCCACCACAAAGAGTTGCTATAAATATTGTTTGTACATTTTTTCCCTTCCCCATGATATTTACTCTATTATCTATCTTCTTTGACCCTATCCCTCTTTAAAAGGGATTTTCTGCTGACTTCCCCCTTCCCCACTCTACCCTCCCTTCTTTCACCCCTCTTCCCTCCTTATCCCCTTCCCCTCCTACTTTCCTGTAGAGTTAGATAGATTAATCCACACAATTGAGTGTGTGTGTTATTCCCTCCTTGAGCAAGCTCTGATGAGATTAAGGTCTTTGAGCCAATTATGATAAATGTGAAGTTCATTCACTGCCCTGCGCCTCCCCATCTCTCTCCTCACTCCATAAGCCCTTTCCTGTTTCTTTCATGTAGGATTTCACCCCATTCTACCTCTCCCCTTGCCCCTCCCCCAATGCAGTCCTCTCACCCCTCAATTTTACTCTAAAGGTGTCATCATGGGGCAGCTAGGTGACAGAGTGGACAAAGCACCCATCCTGGACCCAGAAGGACCCAAGGCCAAATCCGGCTCCAGTCACAAGACACTCACCCACTGCTTGTCCCTAGGCACGTCACTCAACTCTGACCACTCCACAAAGAAAAAGAAAAAAAAAGATAAAAAATAAATGCTTTATAGATATCATGCTTTCATAATCAATTCCCACCTGTGCCCTCTGTCTAAATTTATTTCTATCATCTTCCCTAATACTCAGAAGGTTCTTATGATTTAGACATATCATCTTCCCATGTAGAAATAGAAACAGTTCAACCTTTTAACATCTCTCATGATTTCTTTTCCTGTTTACCTTTTTATGCCTCTCCAGGGTCTTGCATTTGAAAGTCAAATTTTCCATTCAGTTCAGGTCTTTTCATCACAAATGCCTGAAAGTCCTCTTTTTCATTGAAGTCCCATTTTTCACCCTGAAAGATTATATTCAGTTTTGCTGGGTAGGTGATTTTAGGTTGTAATCCCAATTCTTTTGCCCTCTGGAATATCATATTCCATGCCCTCTGATCCTTTAATGTAGAAGCTGCTAGATCTTGTGCTACCCTGACTGTGGCTCCACAGTACTTGAATTGTTTCTTTTTGGCTGCTTGCAATATTTTCTCCTTGACCTGGGAGCTCTGGAATTTGCCTATGATTTCCTGGGAGTTTTCCTTTTGGGATCTTTTTCAGGAGGTGATCAGTGGATTCTTTCAATTTCTATTTTACCTTCTGATTCTATAATATCAGGGCAATTTTCCCTGACAATTTCCTGGAATATGATGTCTAAGGTGTTTCCTTGATCATGGTTTTCAGGTAGTCCAATAATTTTCAAATTATCTCCCCTGGATCTATTTTCCAGGTCAGCTGTTTTTCCAAGGAGATATTTCACATTGCCCTCTATTTTTTTATTCATTTGGATTTGCTTTATTGTGTCTTGGTTTCTCATAAAGTCACTAGCTTCTATTTGCTCAATCCTAATTTTTAAGCAATGATTTTCTTCAAAGAGCTTTTATACCTCCTTTTTTATTTGGCTAATTTGGCTTTTCAAGCTGTTGACTTTTTTTCATGACCCTCCTTCATCACTCTCATTTCTCTTTCCATTTTTTTCTTCAAAGTCCTTTTTGAGTGCTTCTATGGCCTGAGACCAATTCATATTTTTCTTGCAAGCTTCAGAAGTAGGAGCCCTGATGTTGCTATCCTCTTCTGAGGGTATACCTTGAACTTCCTTGTCACTAAAGAAACTTTCTATGGTCCTCATCTTTCTCTGTATGTTCATCTTGACAGTCTTTTACTTGACTTTTAACTCCTTAAAGTGGGGCACTACTTCCAGGATGTACTGTACCAAGCTTCAAGGGGTCTGTGGTGGTGTTTAAGGAGGGGCAAGTTCTTCACTCACCTGACCTGTTCTCTGGTCTGTAGATAACCCCAGGCAAACTTGCTAATTAACCAGACAGCAAAACTTTGTGTGCTGTGGTTGTTAGCTCTAACGAGCCTGCTCCCCTCCTCTACCTGGGCCACCACCACTCAAGCCTACTTCCTGGTTCCCAGGAGGTATGGAACACCCAAGTTTTGCCTCAGGGCCAACAGAGACCCCTGTAATCTCCCCCAGCCAATTGCTCAGCCCCCTCACCACACCGTGATCTTAGTTCCAGACGCCACCAGCACTGCTGCTGATTTAGAGGCTCTGGGGGTCTCTTTCTCTGGCGAACCCTGTCTGGGACTGGATCTGTGTCAGTGTGACCTCAGGATTGGGCTCCACTCCTGCCCTGGCACAGCAGCCCCTTCCTGTCAACCTTCTAGGCTGTGTTTGGCTGGAAAATAATCTCAGCCTGTTCTTTTGTGGGTTCTCTATTATCCATATTTGTAATGGGTTCTATTTTTCTTGGCCTTCTTAATGGATGGGGCAAAGGGAAGGAGAGAATTTGGAATTAAATGTAAAATTGAAATATGAAAAATTTGAAAAAAGAATAGCATAATTTTTATAAACATGTAATATTAAATAAGAGACATTTTTTTATTTTCCATTAGTTTATCATTTTTTTTATTCAGTCTCAGCTCAGACTGGAAAAGTATCTATGTGGAAGAGATTTAGAAGCCTGTATATTTACAGAAAAGAGAGCTTAAATGAGCTTTGGACTTGAGGAAGGGAGAAATTAGTCTACCCTATGATATGTACAACACATTTCTACATTCATGATGTGTTTTGTTTGTGAATATTTTTGTTTGATCCCTACCATGATGGTGGAGAAGGTATGGACTAGGAGCAATTAAAGAAGTGTGCTAGGTACGGAGTGTTCTGACATTTTACTGTTGTTTGATTTCCAGGCTCTTAAAATTTAGCCTTTTAATTTACCTTGTGATTTGAATCTGTCAGTGAACCACAATGGTTTTGGCTTCCACCTTTTACCTCACTACCCAAAGAATAAATTAGTATTTTTCTTTTGAGTTTATGGAAGGAGATTTATTTTTGTCCTTGTTTAATTTATTTTGTTTGACTTCATTGAATTTTAAAGTTTGTGCACATGGCTAATATAGTTCTCCAGAATAGTGTGTTTGGGGGAAAGCATCATGTTTTTTGAAGTGTGAAAAATTTCAGGTTAATGATTAGTTATGCTCTTGTTAGACCTATTTGTGAAACAAGGTGCATTTTTGTTTCTTTTCCATTTTGAAAATCACATCTAAGAAATTCATCATAAAATGAGACTTAATGTTATAAATAACTATTATTTTAATGGAAGCAGATTCTATACATGTAAAAATTGTTACTATACTGTGATATTTTTTTTTTTTTGGTGAGGCAATTGGGGTTAAGTGACTTGCCCAGGATCACAAAAGCTAGTAAGTGTTAAGTGTCTGAGGCCGAATTTGAACTCAGGTCCTCCTGACTCCAGGACTGGTGCTCTATCCACTGTGCCACCTAGCTGCCCCTATACTGTGATTTTATAAGAATATAGAAGGTAGCCCAAAAAAGTACAGAGCAAAAAGTTTTTGCTAGGAATGTAATGCATGAAGGTAAAGAGTTATGGGTGTGTACAGGACAAAGTAAACAAGGGGTACCCCTAGGAAATATTAGAAATTCTATAAAACATTTATGATTATATTCCTGCCCTAGCTGAAGCTTCCCCATGCCCATTTTCCTCACCTGTACAAAGTAGGAATAGTAGGAAGTACTATGAATTCATTCCTAATTAAACTCCATTCTTTGGAAGTAATAGATATGGAGAAGCAAGCATTCATTTTATTTCCTTGAGTAGTCTCACTTATTTGGAAAGTTCAGCTTTGTTTTTAATAAATGAAATGAAAAAATAGTTTGTTACATTTTCAAATAAAAAGAATTTCATTTCTTTTCACTGTATTTCCCTCATATATCTTTTGTTTAGGCCCACCATTTTATGTTCCTGACAGTGAAGTTAAAAGTTTGTTTGGTAAGTTACCAAATTATGTTTATAGTTTTATTTATAAAATGTTTAACAACTAATTCTGTTAGATTACTTTACTATCAGAATAATAACAGTATCATGTTAAGTATTGCAGCATTTCATTAGTAGAAGTATATTACATTCAGATACACCCTAATATGATTCTCACAATACCCTGTGAAATCACTACAAGTTTTATTACCTGCATTTTATAGATAAGCCAACTAAGTCTCAAGAGAGTTGCTATATGCACAAGGTTACACAGTTAGTGACAGTACAGTCCTTTCCCCAATCAGTCTATAATGTCTCTAATGATCTAGAAATGTATGTAATATTAAATCATGAAACAATTTCATTTAAAAAACTTTTTGTTTAGACTGTGGAATTTTATCAACTTTCTAGTATACTGTGTGTATGTATGCATATACATATATGTATTCATTTGTGGGTATATGTGTATACATATATGCATATATATATATATATATATATATATAATAAGGTAAAAGAAATTTGAGAAATCACAATTAAGGAGATTTTGCCCCTGGTAATTCCCCAATTTCATTGAGATTACTCTAGCAAGCATGATTTTAAAAGATATTTGAGGGCAGCTAGGTGGTGCAGTGGATAAAGCAGCCCTGGATTCAGGAGGACCTGAGTTCAAATCTGGCCTCAGACACTTGACACTAGCTGTGTGACTCTGGGCAAGTCACTTAACTCTCATTGCCCAGAAAAAAAAAAAGATATTTGAAACATCATAGTATAAGCAGACAAGATTTTTTAAAATAATTTTCCATTTACTAGAGTAGGCTCCCTGAGAGCAAGAACCATGTCTGTTATGTGTGATGTTTCTGTTCTGTGTGTCATGAATGAATAAATGCATACATGTATGCATGCATCATCCCTAACCATATTAAGCTTTAGTCTTTTTTTTTTCTTGTTCCAGGCTCAACATGTAATATCCAGTGTCTTGAGAAGGTTGATGCTTTAGAAGAAAGACATAAAAAATGGAAAATTGATTACTTTATTGAGACTTTATATCTCTTTACAGAAAAATAAATGACAAAGCTGCATAAGATTTGGCAACATATCTGATATCTTATATGTATCTTTCCTCCTTCAGCTACTAAACATGATTTTATGACATGAAAATGTAATGAACATCTTTGAAAGATTTTAACTCATTATATACCATTTGCAGTATCTATTGGAATATGCATGTAATTTTAAGACATTTGTAATGGGGCTACTATTTTATTATGCTTATGATGATTCCAGTGTTGAAATTAAATATTTTAATTTGAGCAAAATTTGGAAATAAAAGATTACTTATGCCACTTTTCTTCATCCTTGATTCATGACCCCACAAAATCTAGTTGAAGCAGTTTTTTATTTGAACACATTTGATGCCTTTATTATTATACATTTTAAATAAAGCATTAATACTTTAGAAAAGTTAAATTATTTTTTTTTTAAAAGTTAAATTATTTTCTCTAAGTAATTGAAAAAGTGTTAACCTTTATTGTAAATAGTAACATGGTTATCACCAATACAATACTAACCCTTTTCAGCCTTTTAACATTGTTTTCTATTTGTTAGTGCGTATATTATATGTGTGTGTGTGTGTGTGTGTGTATTTTTTTCACTTCAATTGGATCAGAACCAGCCTCTAACCTGTGAATGGCCAGAGCTGAACAGAGTAGGCTAGAGACAGGTGAGACAGGAGTTAAAGAGGGGTTTTATTTTCAGAGTGAGGAAAAAGGCTTACAAGCAAGGAGGAGCTATAGACACATGTGCTGGGGCCCCAACTCTAGTGGGAAGATCTCAATACTTATATTAGTGGCTGCCTAGTGATCTGTGGCCCTAACAATGAGGGAGCAGCAAGCATGTAACAAGTTTGATTCATTGCAGGACTTTCTGAGTTTGTCCAGTGTTTGTCTTTGATCAGAGAACACCTGGTGAATTATGTGACTTGCCCAGAGGGTGATCACAAAGTATTGTTGTCCTGCCAAGCTGTGCCTTAGCTCTGGAAAACGAGGTCTACGTCTTATTTTGTCAACATCTTGTTCTTATTTTATATTGTATACGTGTATGGGACATCAGAGAAGTGAGGAACTATTAGGGCATAATACTGTATACCTTGTCAGCGGCAGTCATTACCTAGGACATGTTTAAGTGTTTTTCTTTGTTACAAGGGAAGGTTCAATGAGGGATAGGGGTGTGATTTTTATTATGTTTTTTTAAAAAGCATCAATAGGGGCAGCTAGGTGGTGCAGTGGATAGAGCACCGGCCCTAGAGTCAGGAGTACCTTAGTTCAAATCCGGCCTCAGACACTTGACACTTACTAGCTGTGTGTGACTCTGGGCAAGTCACTTAACCCCAATTGCCTCACTAAAAAAAATAAATAAACAATAAAAAGCATCAATAAAACTTAAAAAAAAAATACACATGTGAGGGGAGGGGTAGTTAGGTGGCACAGTAGATAAAGCACCGGGCCCTAGATTCAAGAGTGTAAAGTTGCTATCTAGCTATACTGTCTAAAAATCTAATAAGTGGTTGCCAATAAATTAGAAGCTTTAGCAAGAGTTTATACTTTTAATCATTTATTAAGGAGCATAAAAATTTGGTGAAGAGAGAGAAAGAGGCCTAGATGCTTACATCTATATATCTCAGGGAGCCAGCATTTATAGCTCTACTCTCTACAAGGTCCAACAAAAGAGAGAGAGCCTTGCCCCTTCTTTGTCCCACAAGCCTCCTCTCTATACCGGAAACATCCCAAACACACACATACACATAGCTCCAAGCTAATTGGCTGGTAGTTTTAATAGACAGTACCCACAAGCAAACATCACTTCCTGACGCCAAGGAACTGACCTTCCAAGACACATGGCTTGCCCTCAAATGCCTTCTCCTCATGGCAGAGCTTTCCTATAGTAACTCTCCAGCAGGGGGCATCACTCCGATTGTCACAGGAGGAACTGAGTTCAAATCCGGCCTCAGACACTTGACACTTAGTAGCTGTGTGATTCTGGGCAAGTTACTTAACCCTCACTGCACCACCACAAAAAAAAAAAAAAAAGGCATATAGAAAAGTATTTAGTATATAGTGCTAAGATTGGGCATAGAAAGAGTAGGTAGGGGGCACCTAATTGGCACAGTGGATAAAGCACTACCCCTAGATTTAAAGTTCAACTCTGTTCTCAGACACTTGACACTTACTAGCTGTATGACCCTGGGCAAGTCACTTAACTCTCACTGCTCTAGAAAAAAAAAAAAGTAGGCAGTGACCTCAAACACAACATGTAACAAAGGAAGTCACATTTCTTATAATTATGGCTTAAAATCTCCAATGACCTGTAACTCATAGGGTTTAAATTTTCATACTTTGTGTAGGTTCCCCAGGTTTCTAGTACCAGTTCTTCATTTAAATACATAGCAGTCTTTATTTTGTTTTGCCGTGTTTTAATGTCTCACAAACTAGAATTCTAAAAGTCTCATGATATTCTAGTGTTAATTTTTTTAAAAATAGGAGGCTTTTTAATTAACAATAACTATATTATTTTAAATTAGGAAATGCTATTATAAGAATGTAAGTGGCTCAAAATAATGAATGGAAAAGTACCATAATTAGGGAGTTGGGTATTACAGGGATAAGTGATTTTGTGTTATGGCTTTGTATTTGTGGTTCTTTTAGATGACCACTTTCAGGAATATTTTAAGGATATTTGCACTACTATTAATTTTTCCATTGTGTAATATGTTATCCATATCTATTTCTTTTATTATATTGTCATATTGAAGGGATACAACTTTTCAAAAGCTCCCAAGATGGAAATGTACTACACTCAAGTTGACTATTTTCAGAGCAAATAAAATTATTTTCAAAATATCCTAAGAATGCTTATTACATAATGTAAAAAATGATTTGGAGGGGGCAGCTAGGTGGCGCAGTAGATAAAGCACTGGCCCTGGATTCAGGAGTACCTGAGTTCAAATCCGGCTTCAAACACTTGACACTTAGCTGTGTGACCCTGGGCAAGTCACTTAACCCCCATTGCCCTGCAAAAAAAAAAAAAAAAAGATGATTTGGGTCAACATGCCACTCAAATGGTCTTAATTCAATGCCATCTTCCTTCTCAGACCACACACATGCATACACAGTAAATCTATGATTTCATCTACATGGAAAACTCTGGGATAACTCATCTATAACTCAAAGTCTTAGAAAATCACCTGGGGCATTGCACAATTAAGGAACTTACTCAAGGTCACACAGCCAGTATAGGACAAAGCTGGGATTTGCACTTGGGTCCCTTGACTGCAAGGCTATTTCGCTGTCTGTTCCATGGTGTTCCCTCTCACTTTGCATATGGCAGGTAGGTACTTCATAAATATTTGTTTAATTTAACTATTAAATTGAACACTTTCTCCTTTAAGGTAACTTAATTAATCATTCATGAAAGAAAACTTAAGAAAGAGATAAAAAAAAAAAAAGAAAGAAAGAAAGAGATGAGATCCTGGCCTAATAGAGGAGAGACTCCTTTGCTACCTGTTTAAACAAATTAGGACCCCTGACCCTTTATGACCTTTGTGTTCACCAGTACCAACATTTTCTTTTCTCTCAGTAACAAGCAGTTATAAAGATCTTTCATGAAAAGGTTCCTTCGGAATGAGTTTTTCAAAGCAAAGCAGTGGGCACAGGTGTGAGTTGACTATGAAGGGATGATATCTTTAAAAAAATAAAATTAAGGGGAGAGAGAGGAATGCACTGGGAGAAAGGGAAAGAGAGAGATGGAATGGGGTAAAGTATCTTACATAAAAGAAGTAAGGGGGAGGTGCAGGGAAGTGAGTGAACCTTACCCTCATCAGAAATGTCTCAAAGAGGGAATAACATACACACTCAATTGGGTAGAGTATTTAACCCTGCAGGAAAGTAGGAGGGGAAAGGGGATTAGGAGGGAGGGGCAAAAGAAGGGAGGGCAGATTGGGGAAGGAGGCAGTCAGAAGCAAAACACTTTTGAGGAGGAATAAGGTGAAAGATAGAAAATAGAGTAAATATCATGGGGAGGGAATATGATGTAGGAAAACAGAGCAACAGTAACTGAAAAAAATTTTGAATCAGAGGCAAGAGCAATGTAAGATGATGATGATTGATGGATTAATAATAATTGGATGAAGATGAGGATTGACTGATGATAATGATAAAACATGGTACTTTGCTGAACTATTGTGAAGAAAATTCTTTGTCAAGTATAAGGTACTATATAAATGTTACCTATTACTGTTGTTGCAATAATCAACCTCATGGGTTTATTGTAAGGAAATCTCTCTTTAAAGTACTATACAGGGGCAGCTAGGTGGCACAGTGAATAGAGCACTGGCCCTGGATTCAGGAGGACCTGAGTTCAAATCCAGCCTCAGACACTTAACACTTATTAGCTGTGTGACCCTGGGCAAGTCACTTAACCCCAATTGCCTCACCAAAAAAACAAACAAACAAACAAAAAGTACTATATAAGTGTAGTTTACTATTTAAAAAATGATGAGCAGGATGCCATCAGAAAAACCTGGAAAGACTTATATGAGCTGATAGAAAGTGAAATATATTATATACAAAATAACAGCAATATTATAAGATGATCTGCTGTGAATGACTTGGTTATTTTCAGCAACACAATGATACAAGACAACTGTGAAGGACTTATGAAAAATGCAATCCATCTACAGAGAAAGAGCTGATGGTATCTGAATAAAGATTGAAGTATAATTTTTTTGTTAGTTCCTTTATCTGAAGTTTTGTTTTTGTTTTCCTTCACAACCTGACTAATGTGGAATGGGCATTCTTTTTTAAACTGTGCTGTTCCTTCTCTTTAAACAGCTGGAGGTGTACACAGATGGTCAGAAAGCAGCAAATGAGTGTTTTCAGGGATCTCCGAGGTTCAGTATCATTTTTCAAATAAAGGAATTACATTAAAAAATTGATATAAAAATTTGTTTTTACATGTAATTTGGGAAAATAAAAATTCTAAATGAAAAGAGTACAAGCAAAGCAGCTTATAGCTATCATGTCACCCCATTTCTCATTGGCTTTGTTTCATGTTGCAGCAACCTTCTATCAAAGGCATTTGAATTATGAAAGCAGGGGATGGTGGGAAGATGATTGGACTCATCTCTGTATCCTCACTTTCCTCCCTACCACAAGCTCACAGTTAGACTCTAGCAAATACTTTTATGTCTGGATTCTTTAACAGAGTGTACCTTTGAAATTGCAACATCCTGGAGGTCTAGATCTAATCAATCAGTAGGGCTTACCATGTGCCAAGCATTGTGCTAAATGCTAGAGAGACAAAATATAGAAATAGCCCTTTGCCCTCAAGGAGCTTACATTTTCTTACAAAGACAATATGTACATAAATATGTACATATAAATGAAGATAGCAATAATAACTAGCATATATATCTCTTTAAAGTTTACAAAATGCTTTAACTATATGTTGACTTATTTTATCCTTACTACAACCCTATTGGGTAGGTTCTGTTATTACCTCCATTTTGCACATGAGGAAAAAGAGTCAGAGGAAGCCCAGGGTCACACAGCTAGTATGTGTCTGAGGCAGAATTTTAACTCAGAACTTCCTAACTCCAAATCCAACACTCAAAGGGATTCTTAGTGGGGAAGGTACTAGCTGCTGGAGGGACTAGGAAAAGCCACACACTGCAGGTGACCTTTGAGCTGAGTCTTCAAGAGATTTAGAGATTCTAAAAGTTGTAAGTGATACAGGAAATCCCTCTAGGTTTAAAAGACTACCAGTAAAAAGGCAGGAGATAAAGCATTTGTGTGAGGAACAAGTAGGCCAGTACAGTTAGACCACAGAGTATGTGTTGGGGAGTAATGTGTAAGAATGGAAAGGTATGGAAAGGCTAGCTTATAAAGAGTTTTAAATGCCAAGCAAAGGAATTTATACTTGATCCTAAAGATAATAGAGAACTATGGGAATATTTTGAGTGTGTGGGGTGTGTGTGACATGTTCATGGTCTATGCCTTAGAAAAATATTTTTTGCATCTCTGTGGATGATGGGTTAGAATGGGGAGAAACTTGAAGCAAGGGAGACCAGTTAGAAACCTCCTGCAGTAGTCCAGGTGAGAGATGATGAGGGTCTAAGCTAGGGAGATAACTATGTGAATGAAGAGAATGTTGTGTGTGTGTGTGTGTGTGTGTGTGTTTGTGTGTGTGTGTGTGTATAAACAAAGATACATATATACACATACACATATATGTGAGATGTTAGGAAGGAAGAAAAGATAAAATTCAGCAAATGATTAGGCTATGTGAGGTGAGTGAAAGTCAGGACTCAAGGATGACATTAAAGGCTTCAGAGCTGGATCACTGGGGAAATGCTGGTATCTCTGACCATGATACAGATGTCCTGAATTAGGATTAGGTCTGAGAGAGTGGAGGAAATAATGAGTTGTTTTGGATGTGCTGAGTTTGAGATGCCTACAGGATAAACTAATTCAAAATGTCCAATAGGCAGTTGTTAATGTGGAACTGGGGCTCAGGGAAAGACAAAACTAAAACCAATATTCCTAACATATGAATACCAAAGAAATTCATTTTTAAACTGTTGTCTCCACTAGTCTCTAACCATTTCTATTTTATTTCTATTTTCTCATATTTGTTTTACAATAAAAATTTATTTACTAGAAAACAATTGTTGTCTCTACTATTCTGAAGGCAATCAAGAGACACATGGATAAGCTAAATCACTGAAAAATAGTTTCAGTCATCAGTGTCAACTCCTTTACCAAAGATATTTACCAAACCGTAGAGAATAGGGACTGAGCTAGAGTGGTAGCCATGTGAGTAAAGAAAAGGAGTAGAATTCAATAGGTATGGTGGATGTAGAAAAGATAATATTTGGCAAAAAAAAATGCATGGGTGAGTGGGATGATGGAGAAGAGCCAAGGATAATGCCAAGGCTTGGAGAGTGAGCAACTAGAATAGTAATGATCTCCATAGAAATAAGGAAGTTCAAGATAGCTATGAATTTTGGGGGGGAGGGGCAGCTAGATGGCACAGTGGATAGAGCACCAGCCCTGGAGTCAGGAGGACCTGAGTTCAAATCCGGCCTCAGACACTTAACACTTGCTAGCTGTGTGACCCTGGGCAAGTCACTTAACCCCAATTGCCTCACTAAAAAAAAAAAAAAAGATTATTGGTTTGATCTTATTGGATCTCTCACATTTTCTCATCCTTGTTTCTTGTTTACCTTTTCTTTCTTTCTTTTTTTTTAGTGAGGCAATTGGGGTTAAGTGACTTGCCCAAGGTCACACAGCTAGTAAGTGTTAAGTGTCTGAGGCCAGATCTGAACTCAGGTACTCCTGACTCCAGGGCCGGTGCTCTATCCACTCTTGTTTACCTTTGTATGTTTCTCTTGAGTCTTATATTTGAAGATCTTTTTTTTTTATTCAGCTCTGGTCTTTTAATTAGGAATTCTTGAAAGTCCTCTATTGAACTGATCCCACCATTATGGAAAGCAATTTCTAACTATGCCCAAAGGGCTATCAAACTGTGTATACCCTTTTATCCAGCAATACCACTACTAGGTCTGTATCTCAAAGAGATAAAAAAAAAAAGTGTGTGGGGGGGGAGAAACTATTTGTACAAAAATATTTATAGACGTTCTTTCTGTGATGGCTAAAAATTGGAAATTGAGGGGATGCCCATCAATTAAGAAATAGCTAAATAAGCTCTGGTATATGAATGTAATGGAATACTATTGTGCTATAAGAAATGACTGGGAGGATGATTTCAGAATTACTTGAAAAGACTTACATGACCTGATACAAAGTGAAGTGAGCAGAACCAGGAGAACATTGTACACAATAATAGCAATATCAAATGATGAACAACTGTGAAAGACAGCTAGTCTTAGCAATACAATGTTTCAAGAGAATCCCAAAGGACTCATGATAAAGCATGCTGCCTCCAGAGAAACTGCTGATGTCATCTGACTATAGACTGAATCAGACTTTTCCTTCCTTCCTTCATTTCTTCCCACCACTCTCCCTCCCTCCCTCTCTTCCTTCCTTCTTCCTTTCCAGTTTTCTTGTACAAAATGACTAATGTGGGAGTGCTTTACATGACTGTACATATATAATTTATATCAGATTGCTTACTGTCTCAGGGAGGGTAAAAGAAGAGAAGGAGGGATAGAATTTGGAGCTGAAAACTTAAAAAACATCAATGAATGTTTAAAATTATTTTATATGTAATTGGGGAAAAGATTATTTTTAAAAAGAGATCATTAGTAACTTTGTAGAGAACAATTTCAGTTGAATGATGTGGTTTGGAAGCCAGATTGTAAAAGGCTGAGAGGTGACTGAGAGGAGAGGAAATAAAGCAACAGTAAAGACAACTTTTTCTAGGAATTTGGCTGTGACAGGGAGAATAGGATAATGGCTTGAGGAGACTGGAGGGCCTGTGTGAAGCAGGAAAGAAATCAGGAGACGGAAAGATTGCAAATTAAAGAAAAAGGAGGTGATTGTTAAAGTGATCAGTGTGAATACTCTCCCCACCAATGCTATCAATCAATCATGCATTCCCTACCCCACTCTACATTTCTTGCTGTCAAGTCAATAATCAGATGAATACCATGAAAGAGTGTTATTAATTGGCTGCCCTTGTGGATCAATTTTCATAAAGATCTGAAATCCAAGATTACATATAGGTAATTGATACAAACATAGAAGATGAGTTATTGCTATTCTAGTCACAGCCTTTCCCAGCCTTGGCATTATCATTGACTCTTCTTTCTCTGTCACCCCACTCACCCCCCCTTTTTTCCCCAAAATATGATTTTTTCTATATCCACCATATCTCTTGAATTCTATTCCTCTCCTTTACTCACATGGCTACCACTCTAGCTCAGGCCTTCCATCACTTCCTACCTGGACTACTATAATAACCTTCTAATTGGTCTTCCTGTGACTATATATAAAATAACTTTGTCAACCAAACCCCCCTCTTTGAATTTCCAGTTAATCAAAATTATTTTGGGGTCCATGAACCAACCCACTTCTATCCTTACTCTGGATACAAATTCTCTTTCAAATAAATATTCTAACCGAAGTCTCCAACTCCATCCCCACTCCCCATCTCTGGTTACTTCCCTTCCACATCTGCTTCTTTTAGTAGTCACTAGCTCCCTATTCATGTTATTCTGTAACACCAGAGACAGTTAGGTGGTACAGCTGATAGAGTGCTAGGCTGGAGTCAAGAAGACTTGAATTCAAATCCAGCCTCAGGTTCTTACTAGTATCACCTTGGGCAAGTCATTTAATTTATATTTGCCTCAGATTCCTCAACTGTGAAGTGGAGATAACAAGAGTACCTATCTCCCAAAGTTGTTATGAGGATCAAATGAGATAATAATTGTGAAATAATAATTATGAAGCACTTAGCACAGTTCCTAACACAGAGTAGGTACTATATAAATATTTATTCCCTTCCTGTCTCCTCCCTTCATCACCAGGAACAGGGTGAACAGTGGCAATGGCAAAGCTGATTTGTGAAAATCATGATTCATGAAAATTGAATTGAGCCAGATGACAAAATGGAGAGAACTCAAATTACCAGGACTTTTCACCCATTTGATGGCTCTTAGTCCTGAGTTGGAGTTCAGGTTTCTTAGGATGCTTAGGAAAATATATAATAGATATAAATTTAGTTGTGCACAAAAATAAATATATATGGTCTACCATGTTATATATATATATATATATATATATATATATATATATATCTGAGACTGGATTTGAACTCAGGTCCTCCTCAATCCAGGGCTGGTACTCTATCCACTGCACCACCTAGCTGCCCCTTACTATATACTTTAAAAAAACTGTAAGGGGCAGCTAGATGGCGCAGTGGACAAAGCACTGGCCCTGGATTCAGGAGTACCTGAGTTCAAATCCGGCCTCAGACATTTAACACTTACTAGCTGTGTGACCCTGGGCAAGTCACTTAACCCCAATTGCCTCACCAAAAAAAAAAAAAAAAACATAAAATAAAAAAAAACTGTAAGGACTAGAGTTTCACATATGTTATATATTTATAATTCTCTTTTCCTTTTGTTTAAGGAAATGTTCATGTTGATGTTTGTCAGGTTCACAGTAATAAATGTAATTTTTAAAAAAGGAACTTTAGGAGAGAAGAATTTCACAGGAATGTCAGGATGTTGCCCTACTGCCAATCTCAAATTCATTTTTCTTCTTAAGGACTTTAATGGGCTATTGTGGATGCTTTACTATTGTTTATAACACACTCCATTGAGTGTATCTATATATAGGTTCCTTTGAGGCTTTTGTGTCTTCTGCATTTCTTATGGAGTGAAATAAAGACTGTCCTCTATCCAATAGATGTTTTTTACCTTGAATGCTTGTAAAGGACCTAGGAACCCTGTTATCCCCAGTTTTGGAAACCTAGGCACAAACTATTCACACAACTATATTTAGAGTTTTCTCAATATGTACTCTAGGTAGATATGGGGAGAATGAGAAAAGGGATAATAAATGAGAGGTAAAATTATCCTTTTGGATTAGGTCCAATACCAGATCCAGTCCATTTGAGCCCAGAACTGCTCTGAGCCATGACTTGCATGCATATGTATGTGTGTGTATATATGAATATTAAAATATAGCTTTTGTATCTGCCTGTCTCCTACAAACAAATCAGAGAAATAATCTTTAATCTCTCCTACAAAATTAATAAACAGATCAGAAAAATTATCTTATAATATCTCCTACAATTTCTTCCCATACTTGTCCTCCTACAGATATAATAACCAAATCAGAGAACATGGTTAAGAACCAGATCAGAGAATTTAATATCTCCTACAAGACAAACCAGATCAGAGACAGACAGAAAAAAAAGCATAATATCAATTTAATATTTTGTCCCAAGAAGAAATATTTAACACATGAACATGTGGAGACATCCCTCCTAAGAGGGAAGCCCAGAGCTCCCCCTTCTTTCTTTTTTCTTTTTCTTTTTTTAATTAAAAAAATTTTTTTTTTTGTAGCTCCCCTTCTAAGGGTTTTTAAGTTTCCTTTGCTCACAGGTTACAGAATAACTTCATTGGCATGATACAGATCAACCCATTATAAATGTAAATCAGTTAAACAATACAAATCATCTTAACAGCTCAACTTAAAGTAGATGCTATGGTTAGATTACTTATGGTGGAAACAGGAGGGATATTATCAAAGACCAAGAGGTCTAGACAGTGGATCAGGAGAACAATAAGATCTATTTACTTCCTGGGGAAACAAAGATAGTGAATTGGAATTTCAAGGGGCATTTAAATTTGTTTATTCTCTTGGGGAAAGTAAATAGGGACTGTCTGGTTTCACTTTGAAGCTTTTTTGAGCAAAGGACATTTTGCTCCTATTAATTCAGGGTCTCATAAAATCCATTTGGATAATAAGGTACCTCCGTCAAATCCAGGTGATCCATATATTCATATTAATAATATAAATAGATATAGACATAGATATAGATATTTGAGGAGAGACTGCCCTTAGACTCTGATATATATATATATATATATATATATATATATATATATATATATATATATATTAATGTATAAGGTATTTTATTTTTTCCGTTACATGTAAAGATAGTTCTCAACTTTTGTTTATACAAGCTTTATAATTTCAGATTTTTCTCCCTCCCTCCTCTCCCTCCCCCCTCCCCTAGACAGCAGGTAATCTGATATAGGTTATATCTATATATCTATATACATATATATTTGAATATTAAAATATAGCTTTTGTATCTGCCTGTCTCCTACAAACAAATCAGAGAAATAATCTTTAATCTCTCCTACAAAAATTGGGTGGCATATGAGCTAAACCTGAAAGGAAGTGAGTAGGGAAGGGTCCAGGTTGGATGAAGATTAACTTTATTATAATTTTTTATTATAAGACCAAATACTATTCCTATATATCGACTCTTCCTGGTTTGTTGTTTGTCTGTTGTTTGATGGTCATCTGTCTATAAAACACTGTTATCTGCTCATACTTTTAAAAAATTTATTGGAAAGGAACCTTATTTTAATAGATTCCCAGCCTTTGTCTAAAAAACATTTATTGAATATTGACTACATATATTTTACTGGTTAATGTTACTGTTTTTTGTCCCTCCTCAAATTTTACACTTATATAAGGTAAAGTGAACAAAACAAAATTGTTTTGATATTTTTAAAACAACCCTCCAGGTAACTGGAGACACCTTAGGGTGTCATAAAAGCTGGTTTGGAAAGCATTGTTCTATTGGTTTGGTAACCAAGCTCTCCAAAATGCCTCATCTTATGGCTGGTGCAATCAGTCTGGAGAATTTTCCTATGTCATCTCAATAATCATTAACTTACTGGTCTCAGCTCAAAAAGAATATGGATAAATGAAATGAAAATACAATCTCCAGGCAAGCCAATTAGGCCAAGTGTTGAGTAAGTCAGACATAAAGGAGATGAATTCAACTTTATGTGTCACTCAAGTAAATCATTGTAACAGGCACAGTCAGGCCAGAAGGGAGAAGGCAAACAAAAGATGATAGAAAAAGAATAGGAAAAGTCACAAAAGAGTCGGTCAGAGAATACCAGGCCCATTCTTTACTTCTGCTTTTTTTCCCCCCAATAAATGAAAGCTAAGATTTCTTCTCTGATCGGGTCAGAAACACAACCAATAATTTCCCTCTCTCCATTTATCTTTTTCAAATCTGAAAGGAGAATTTTGGGGTTTGTCTTCTTAGTAGGGTTGCCAGAATCACACATTAAGGATAATGGTAGTAGAAGGGGAAGGAAGTGACAGCAGTGGCTGGTGGGGCTGGGGAGGGGGAGGGAGGTAAGTGGTGGGTGTATATTAGATTAGGGATGTTGGATGATCTGAGATAGAACTGACAGTACATGATAAATGTATTATCTTCTTAGAACCAGGAAGTAGGTCATCAGGGTTTCAGTTATCACATATCAAAGAATATTATAACCTTCTGTCTTTAGTTCTCCCTTCCATGCACATACTCAGAAGTCTCCATCATCAAAATATGCATACAAGAAAGGCCCCAATGTACACAATAGCATAAATGATTAATGAAATTTAATATTTCCTCTCCAAGACATGTCAATAATGGTCAAAGCTCCTATTTGGCTGAAAGTCCTTCAAACCAGAGGGTTGGTTTTGCTCACAAGATACATCCAAAGTAATCACCCAACTATTCAGGTTATACTAATATTAGCTAAAAGCCTAACATATAGGACCCCTTGATGAGCACAAGGAGTTAAGGCACTCTCCATTCCCTTCCTTGGCTGGTTGTGGGGGAGGTGGGGGAGATGGGGGAGGTGGGGGTGGGGTGGGGGTGAGCTCTGTATTCTGGAGGCAGGCATGTGGATAGACAGAGTTAAATCCTAGGAGGAGCCAGACCCTCTAGAAGGGTCTGCACACTCTTTAGCTTATGTCCTCCACCTAAGCACCCCAGGTTTAAAAAAACCACATGTCTTTACAATTTAGATTGAGGCTTGAATCTAGGGCTTCCCCAAAAGAGGGAAGTTTTTTAAAGTACCCAATGTCCAATATGAATAAGGCACGAGAGAGGCATTTATTTCCTACACCACAAGAGAAATGCTAACCACAAAACTGCCTCATGCAATCACAAAGTGACATAAATGAGGACTCAGCAACTTATTACTATTGTTAGATCTCAGGGTGGGAAGCTGAATTATGAACATCAGAGCATTAAGCAGTTTATGGAACTGCTATATAGGAATTCCACATTTTATCTTGGCTCTGAACTATTTTATACAATTCCTGGTCCATTTCTTCTTTCAGTGTTCATTTTCTCCAGTGAAGAAATTCTCCTTGCCTCTGATACCCTTCACACAATGCACCCAGAACCCTTCAGACTAACCAAGTTGCCTCGAAACTTGTACAGGTGAGAGGCAATGTAAATGAAGGGAATCCTTTCACTAGGGTTATAGATGGTTGAGCAGAGTTGTCAGTCACATGCAGTCTGCATGTGGCACAAAACACTCCCTAGTGCAGCCCGAACCAGATTAAAATGTGTGAGGAATTGGGGATGGGGTTGACTCCTCTCAAAATGAATAAAGATCCCCAGTTGAGGATTAGTGTGTATTCAGATAGTGAAACTTCTCTTGGGATGTTTTAGGCAGAGGGGTGGGAATTGTAGATTGTAACCCTTGGAAAAGGGAGAGGCCATTTCACCTTTAGGGATGGGAAGAGATAAAAGCAGGCCCCAGGGTCACTCCACCAGATGGATTAGAGGTGGCCCATTCTGTGGAGAATGGCAATAAATGAGCCTTTGACACATCACCAGCACTGAGTTCCAGAAGTTATTGGAGTGATTTTTCTCACAAAATGCAATCAAGAAATAGTTAACAAAATGAATAAAAATGTAATAAACAGATATTACAATAAAACAAAGATGATATTAACAGATAATTTAGAAACTAAGTCAATTTCATTGACCCCTGTTTCTATTTGATTTGTTGTGTGAGAAAAAAAATTTAATTAAAATGTTTAATGTTTAAATGTTGCATAAGGGTTTCTTTTTTATACTATTGCAACTACATTTTGAACTCAATAGTATGAACTTATTTTTGTAGAGATTCTTATTCTTTTAAGATTGTGTTTTAACTTGTATTAAAATATGTTCTGATTTTTCACAAAAGTAATTGTATACTTAGTAAAAATTATTATTTGGAATTATTGCATATTGTATATTATATTCTTAGTCAAAGCAAATTCACATTTTTTTTCTGTCATAATTATCCTCAATTTTTAAATCCATATGAGATGGATTATGGGAACTTACCATTTAAGACATTAATTGCCTTCACCCATGAGAGGAATATATACAAGAGCAGGCATTGGACTGTCACAGAAGGGGGAGACACATATGAAGTCCAGGTACTGCGCTGACTTGGGAAAGGCCTCAAGAATGGCTATTGGCAAGAGCTGAGGTTGGCTTCTTTTGGCTCCATTTCCCCACAATATTGTACAGATGGCTGGAAGTTTTCATCCCATCCATCTCATTCTACACCTGGCTTCTATTCCCCCTCCAATATGCCTGATGCCATGGACATCTCAATCCCATGCATCTGATTAAGCCTGATTCAGTTTCCTCCAATATGTTGGGTGGCATGGACATATATCCTATTCCATCCAGCAAAAAGTGATGAAGCAAAGATAAAAATTATTTTCTAAATTAATATCACAATTGTCTTCTCAATTTATCCTCCACAGGAGGGATTGTAGTAATATTAAGTTTTAGAGAATGTTTCAATTTTTGTTTTTATTAGAGGACTGAGGACTGAGAGTGAGGGGTGGCTGACAGTGGAGAAAGAGTGAAAGAATGAGAGATCAGTCAGTAGTGAAAGCGGGTGCAGTAGGAAGAAGTGTGAAGGAAGATGCTACAGAGACAGATGGAGGAGCAGAGCAGTGAAAGGAGAGGGGAAGCTATGGAGAAAGTTAAAATGCAGTCAGGTCATATTTTACTTTTGTTATCCTTATCTTTAAGTTTATTCACCCCAATAAACGCTGGTATTTGCTTTAATTGAAAAAAGGCTTTTGCTTATCAGTCTGAGAGGCAGTAGGGGAGGGGGAGCCTCCCAATTGGCTCTTCCCATATTAAATTTGTTTTGTTTTGTTTCATTTTGTGGGGCAATGAGGGCGAAGTGACTTTCCCAGGGTCACACAGCTAGTAAGTATCATGTGTCTGAGGCTGGATTTGAACTCAGGTCCTCCTGAATCCAGGGCTGGTGCTTTATCCACTTTGCCACCTAGCTGCCTCACGCATATTAAATTAAAAGCAATCAACCAACCAGGAGTTCACAGATTAGCAAGCCAGTTAATAAAAATTTTTACAGTATACACTGTTTATAATGTTCACTTACTAAAGGGGAGTGCCCCCTTTAGTTTTTCTGCTTGTGATGTCCACCTGCTAATAGGGGAGTGCCCCCTTTAGCTTTTGTCAATGCTTCGCTCAATTTCTTTTTCTCCCTTTTCCCTTTACTTAGTTAGCCACAAGCATATGTAATATTATTACTGCGTGGGAAGAAACAATGTTTCTTCGCTTGAAGTAGGGGGGAATGTGAGAAAATAATGGGATTTCGCAGATACTCTAAGGCTTACCTAGAGATTAATCTAAACTGATAGAATCAAGTGAGAGTGATTGACTTTGCTGATTAGCCTACTTCAAGTTAATTAGATTGTAACCACATCTGGCTAGCCCTTAAGAAGGTATTGTTCCGGGCAGCTAGATGGCACAGTGGATAGAGCACTGGCCCTGGAGTCAGGAGTACCTGAGTTCAAATCCGGCCTCAGACACTTAACACTTACTAGCTGTGTGACCCTGGGCAAGTCACTTAACCCTAATTGCCTCACTTAAAAAAAAAAAGGTATTGTTCTCAGAAGCTAAGGACTTTGAACTCAACTTGATTTTCAAATTATCTCTCCTAGATTTATTTTCTAGGTCAGCTGTTTTTCCAAGGAGATATTTCACATTGCCCTCTATTTTTTCATTCAATTGGATTTTCTTCACTGTGTTTTGGTTTCTCATAAGGTCACTAGCTTCCATTTGTTCTATCCTAATTCTTAGACAGTTATTTTCATCAGACAGTTTTTTAATCTCCTTTTCCATTTGGCATTTCAAACTGTTGACTTTTTTCTCATGACTCTCCTGCATTGCTCTCATTTCCCTTTCCATTCTTTCCTCCTTTTCTTTTCATCTTCTTTCTATTTCTCCTACTTTCTCTTCAAAGTCCCTTTTGAGAGCTTCCATGGCCTGAGACCAGTTCATATTTTTCTTGGAAGCTTTGGATGTTGGAGCTTTGACCCTGTTATTATCTTCTTCTTCTGAGGTTGTATTGTGGTCTACCTTACCCCCAAAGAAGTTTTCGATGGTCTTCTGCTTTCTCTGCCTACTCATCCTGGCTTACTATTTCTTGGCTTTTAACTCCTTCTTAAAGTGTGGTGCTGCTTCCAGGACACACTGTTCAAGCTACAGTGTGGCCTGGGGGATGTTTGGTCTTCTTCTCAGCCTGCCTGGCCTCACTTTCATTTTATTTTAAACTCTCCACTGGGGTGTGTGTGGGGGGGGGGGGGCGCTGCTTCTCACTCCACTCCTGTTCTCAGCTTCAGAGGCTCCCAGGTGTTTTGGGTTGGGGGGGGAAGAGGTTCTCAGGTCCAGAGATAACCTCAGGCCTACTTACTAAGCAACCAACCAGCAAAGCTTTCTGTGGTGTGGTTCTCAGCTTCCGATGAGACTGCTCCCCTGCTCCCTTCCCCTACCTGGGTCTCCCGCCGCTCAGGATTTCTTCCTGGTTGCCCGCTGGGGTGGGACAGTCGAATCCTTCCCCCAGGCCACTGGTACCCCTGTACTTACCCCGCCCCAGGCCAGCCATTCAGTCAGACTGCATGCTTGGTTCCAGAAGACGCCAGTGCTGCAGCTGATTCAGAGGCACTGGGGCAAATTCCTCTGGTGGGTGTCTGGTGTCTGAACTCAACTTGAGACCACCTTCAAGTCCAGTGAATCAATGGATTTAGATGATGCCTACCAATCAGCTTGAAGTAGTGTGTAAGGACCACCTCTACTCCAGACCTATAAAAAGTTTCCATGCTCAGTTTGAGAGCAGTTTGTGCTTGAAGCAGGCTTGTGGCAGAGGACTTGAGGAAGAACCAGACCAGACTGGAACTCTAGGTTAGATAGGCCTTTTCTTAACTCCACATGTTCTCTTTTTTCTAATACCTACTATGTTTTAATAAATGCTTAATGCCCAAAGACTGGTGCTAAAGCTTCTAATTAAAGGCAACCACAAATTAGATTTTTTAGATAGCATATTTAGATTCTAAACCTCACAGTTGTAGACGTAGAAGCAATAAGATTCCACAAATGATTTGATTTGGGGGTAAAGGACAGAAAAATCAAGGATAACTGAGATTAAACATCTGAGTAATAGAAAGGATGTTGCTGATCTCAACAAAAGTAGGGAAGCAGAAAGGGGAAGCTTTAGGGGAAGGTGGTAAATAATAATTTTGGATGTGCCAAATTTGAAATACTAATGGGATATCCCAGTGAAACTATCCAGGTGGGTGATTTAGGACTGGAATTCAGGAGAGAAAATAATGCTGGAGATATAGATTTGTGAGATATTTGCATGGAGATGATAATTGAACCCAATGGGAATGGATGCAATTTCCAAGGCAAAAAGTGTAGAGACAGATGAGAAGAGGACCAGGGACACAGCCTTGGGAAATGAGTGTGCCAAGGGAACGGGAAATAAATGAGAAGGATCCAGAATGAAGACAAAGAAGAAGCAGTATAAAGGAAGCTATCTTCTATTCCTCTCATTTCTCAATTTCTACAAGACAATTCCTCTATGAAGCCCTTTCTGAATCTTTCATCCTAAAGTAATTTCTCTTTCCCAAACCCAGTTTGTATTGCCTGTACCACTCGTTGGGAAATTCACAAGAGGCTTCCTTGACACAGCTCTTCCCTCCGTCTCCTAGCTGAAAAAGTAGATAGAACACTGGACCTGGAATAAGGGAAAATTGAGTTCAGCTGTGTGATCCTGAGTAAGTCACTCTGTCTCAGTGTTTCTCAACTATAAATGGTGCTTAATTCTTTCCTTCCTGATTGACTGTATGACTAGCAGAGTTCTAGGTATTAAGAGTGATACAAAAGAAGTATAAGCCCTAATCTCCATCTTTCAACATTAACTCTTTTTAAAAAATTTATAATAAACAGTTTTATTCAAAGTTTTGAATTCCAAATTTTATCCTTCCTCCCCCCTCCCCCCAGACAGTAAGGCATCAGATAGAGTTTATACATCAACATCAACTCTTTCATAGCTAATATATATTATAGCAAATCTATTATATTCAATTATGCATAATATGTAAATTATATATAATATATTTCATAGATAACTATGGCATGTAAAATTATATGTGGTCTTTCTGTCCCAAGTTAAGAGAAAATTAGCTGGGGTTTCTAATATATTTGTTACTTATAAATTAAAAGCTTTAGCACCAATTTCGAGCATTAAGCATTGATTAAAGCATACCAAATATTAGTAAAGAGAGAACACTTGGCTCAGAAAGTTAAGAAAAGGCCTATCTAGCAACCTGGCCTGCTTCTTCCTCCAAGTCCTCCACCACGAGCCTATCCAAGAACCAAACTGAGAGTCAAAACTTTCCTCTGGGTCCAGAGGAAAGGCAGCCCTTCCACACTGCTCAAAGCTAATTGGCTAGCATCACTCAAAAACTGACTAAAGATATGTCTTGCCTCTGGGTGAGGAGGCAGTGACATAAGCAATCTGAACCAGATATGTGGCCAAGAGTGGACTCCTAAGCTCAATGGCTACCAATGGACTGGGCCTATAAAAGTTTCTAAGTTTCTTCCTAAAGAAACTTATTTTTGATGAGTAATAAATACTGAGATGCCTTAAGATGGCTGAGTCCAAAAAGGGTATGATGTGTTTATATAATGGTCAGTAATGGAAGTTTCAAAATTGTGCTTCCTTTCATTCTCACAATTCATATATAAGTTGGCCCTTGGAAAATGCTTAAATTGTATAAACTTACTGGACAGAGAGATTAGTATTTACATGAAAAAAAAACAACAAACCTTAAAAACTTTGGCTCCTGAAATTCCTGCAACTGATTCTTCTGAGTAAGACAGATTCTGCTCAGTAGAAAATTCCTGTATGGCCAATTCACTAATTTCTATTCCAACTACACTATGACCCAGGTCAACAAACCTGTACATAGAAAACAGCACTGTTAATATTTATTCTCTGTTTTGTTTTGGGTTTTGTCAGATCAGTAATTCTATGGGTAGAGAGAAAATAACATATGAGGTAAATCCCTTCTACAGATGTAGAACAGCACTTGTTCTTCAATGCAATTTCTTCAAAATTTATATTATTAGAACTCTAAATCTGATATGAGATGACAGCAAGCTGAAATCTCCCATCTCTAAGGTCCATATGTTCAGATTCATCAGGTTTTGGGGATGACACATGTCAACAATGAACACAATGGTTATTTGCATGCATTTAACAACCCACAAGTACCAACAAATACTGAAAAGCTCAATTCATGTCTGCTTCAAGATGGAAGGGAATCATGCATATTAAGTCTTAAAACATCCACTGATTTAATATGTGTGGTTGAGTTGAGTAGTTTAAAGTTTCAAAGCACACTCTATATTAGAAAATCTTTATAGCTTACCTTTGACAAATATGTATCTTATAAAATATCTTTTAAAATTATTTGTATGACCTGAATTCAACATATGTAAGCAGAAAATGAGTATTTATTGTAGTCATCTCTGTAACAATGAACAGCACATATGCAGCAAGCCCTCTCCCTCTAGTGGCAACAAATACTGACATAATAGTGGCTTTAAGCCAGGTAAATACATCCTAATATTCATACATGGGCATTTTTCTTGATACATAGTAGTCTTTCCACATCAGCACAGCATTAACTTTTAAGATCCAATGATCATATTTTCACAAATTTAGAGTTTGTTCTAGCATTCAAGACTTAGCATTTTTTGCAGGTAACTTTCAATGAGTTTCTGCCTCCTAGTTAAGTCAGCATAGTTAAAGTATGGCCAAAGTAATGAAATTGAATCCTAAGTAAGTCCTTTAGATCTGCTCTACCTCATGTTTAGTCATGCCTTTAACCCTTGTCTGCTATCTCATAAATGCACACTGCTGTTCTAACAGGGTGGTTAGTTAGATCTATGTAAAATCTGCTACTGGAAACAAGTCTAAGCATTTCTATTTTTGGTTTGTTGTGTTATCCCTTCATAAGATGTGCAATCCTTTAGCATAATATACTTAGAGAAGAGATCTTAATGGGGATCCGGCCCAACTCTCATTTCAAACTGAGGCCTAGAGAGGAAAAAGTCCCCATGGAAGGAAGAGGCAAATTCAAACCTAGCTGTTCTGGCTCCAAATCCAGTTTTCTTTCTATACTCTAAAGTTGCCTCTGTGGCACCTGACTCTCCTCCTGGTTTCAAAGCACTTCTTTTTGCTTATGAGTTCATTAAAAAAATGCTGTTACATGTTGTTCGATGAAGAACTGTGAATGACTTAACTATTCTCAATAATACAATGATCCAAGACAATCCCCAAGGACTAATGATGAAGAATACTATCCACCTCCAAAGAAAGAATTGATATTGGCTGAAGTATGTTATTTTTTCACTTTCTTTTTTTCATCTTTTTTCTTTTAAGTTTTCTTGTACAAAATGACTATATGATATTTTACATAATTGCACATGTATAACCTACATCTGATTGGAAGAGGAGAAATAGAATTTAGAACTCAAAACTTTAAATAAAAATGCTTATTAAAATAAAATTTAAAAAGAATAAATACAAAGTTGCTTCAATAAAATGTATAAAAGTAACCCGAAAAATGCTGTGCTATAAGCCACAACTACCTCCCTAACTTCCAGTCTAGGAACATAATCCCTCCATAACAAAGTACTCTAAAAATCTTAAGGAAATCTTTAATATGAGGTATTACCCATATGTCATTTTTAAATTGTGTGGAAAATCCACTATATTATCATCAAAAGAAAAATTACTGGCATGTATCTGTTCTTACCATTTCATTTCAACTGCTTTTCCACAAAGAGGGAAAAATACCCTGAGTCCCTTTCTGCCATTAAGAAATGTATTCATGTGTTTCCTTAATAACCTGGGAAGAAGAGGAAATGAACAAAATATATTAACAATTTTGAAAAAGCATTCATTACAATAGCAAAGGATTTGTGATTTTAAACATCACAAATGCTACCTCAATAATGTTCTCTTTTTCACTTCTTTACTAGTAAAATTAAAAATAATAACAAAGCAACCCCAAATCCCACAATCCCATTTCTGAATTACAAAGCAATGAAGCTGGGGGGCAGCTAGGTGGCACAGTGGATAAAGCACCAGCCTTGGATTCAGGAGGGCCTGAGTTCAAATCCAGCCTCAGACACTTGACACTTACTAGCTGTGTGACCCTGGGCAAGTCACTTAACCCTCATTGCCCCACCAAAAAACAAACAAAAAACCAAAAAACTAAAACTAAAACAAAAAACAAACAATAACAAAGCAATGAAGCTGGGTAAAATCTGGTTTTGCACTGTGATCTGAAGGTAACCCTCCAATGAAGTGAAAGCTCTTAGATGTTCTACTATGCTGGAAAGATGTAGTCAGAGGACCTTCTCACTCTCACTTTGGAAAGGCTCATCACAATGTAGGTCACAGACTGATTGATTCATTATTTTCAAAAATCATCTATTAAATGGTAGAGCAGCTATTCTCTGCATTGGAGCAGGGAATACCACAGATCCTTGAAGTAAAAGAAATGGGAAAATGAATGCTTATAAGTCTTGTTTACCATTGGAATTTAGTTACCTGATATTTCTTCCAGGTCAGTTGAGTTTCCTGTTGCTAAAGTAGTGGGTTCCCAAAATATGTACTCAGATTTTAAGAAATACTTGGTAAATAATATGTAGAGAAACTATTGCTGATAATATAACCTGTTAAGGGTTAAAATTCTAGCTAAACTGTCTAAAATATCTAATGAGTGGTCGCCAATAAATTATAAGCTTCAGCAAGAGTTAGACTTTTAAGCATTTATTAAGGAGAATAATAATTTGGTAAAGAGAGAGAGAAAGGCCTAGATTCCTATCTATTAAAGGGAGAGCACATTTCTAGCTCCGCTCTCCACCAGCGTCCTCAGGAAAAAGCGCAAGACTGAGCGCCAGTCTCTTCCTTCCTCCTCCCACTCGTCCGTGTCACTTCCTGATGCCTGGTCTTGCCCTCAAAGACCTTCGCTTCATGGGCAGAACTCTTCTACAGTAAGTCTCCAGCAGGTGGCGTTATTCCAATCGTTACAAACCCCTAAATATAAGTCTTTCTTTCAGTCCACGTCCTTCTCGATCTCTCAGATGCATTTTACACACAGTAAGATGGTTCTGTGGAAGAAAGGGAAGGAGTGCTTATTCATGTACTAGGTGTCAGAGTGCATAGAGCTCCATGCCTGGAGTCAGGAAGCCCAGAGTTTAAATCTGGCCTCAGAAACTAGCTGTGGCCCTGGGCAAGTCACTTAGCCCAGTTTGCCTTAGTTTCCTCATCTGTAAAATGGAGATATAATAGTACCCACCTCGCAGGGCTGTTGTGAAAAATCCAATGAGATAATAATGGTAAAGCACAGGGTCTGGCACATAGTAAGCACTATGCAAACGCTAGCTATTATTGCTATCATGATCTCTTCTGCCCTTCATGGTGAAATCCCTTGAAAAGGCTGTTTCTAATAAATGCCTCCACTTTCTCTCTTCTACCTCTCTTCTTAGCCCCTTAGAATTGGGCTCCTGAGGTTATCATTCCACTGAAAAGGCTCTCTCCAGAGTTACTGATGATTACTTGGTTGCCAAATCCAATGGCCTTTTCCAGTCCTCATTTTCCTCGACCTCTCTGCAGGAGATCACCCACCTCTCCCTAGGTTTTCAGGATGCCATTCTCTCCTGGTTCTTCTCCTACCTATCTGACCACTCTTTCTCAGTCTCCTCCAGATTACAGCCTCTAACTGTGGGTATCCCTTAGGGTATTCTTCTTCTATTCTCCTTTACTTGGTGATCTGACCAAGTGAGCTTGCCATCTCTGTGATAATGATTCTCAAATCAACCTTTCTGGCCCCAGTCTCTCTGCTGACCTCCAACTGCCTTTCAGACATCTCAAGCCAGATTCCAAAAGGCATCTTCGATGCAATATGTCCAAAATGGAAATAATGATTTTACCCCCCTAAACCCTCCCCTCTACCTCCTACTTTCCCTGTCACCATAGAGGGCAACACCGTCTTACCACTATGGCAGGCTAACAATTCTCAACTTCTCACTATCTCTAACCTCCCAAATCCAATCTGTTGTAAAGGTCTGCTGATTTTGCCTTTCCAATATCTCTCTATTATGCCCCCTTCTCTCCTCTGACACTGCCACCACTCTAGTGCAGACCCTCATCACCTCACACCTGGATTATTGCAATAGCCTGCTGGTGTCAAGTTTCTCCCCACTCTAATCCAATTTTTAGGAAAATACATGATTTTCCTAAAATGCAGGTCTGAGTACGTCACGCACTCCATTCACCCCCTACTCAACTCCAGTGGCTTCCTACTGCCTCCAGAAGCAAATTCAAATGTTCTGTTTGGCATTCAAAACTCTTCATAACCTAGCTTCCTCCTACCTTTCCAGTCTTCTTACACCTTCCTCCCCAATACATAGTCTTCAAACCAACGACATTAGCCTCCTGGCTGTTCCAAGAATGAGACATTCCATCTCTCAGCTCTGGGTGTTTTTTCTTTCTTTCTTTTTTTTTTTTTTTTAAGTGAGGCAATTGGGGTTAAGTGACTTGCCCAGGGTCACACAGCTAGTTAGTGTTAAGTGTCTGAGGCCGGATTTGAACTCGAGTACTCCCGACTCCAGGGCCGGTGCTCTATCCACTGTGCCACCTAGCTGCCCCTCTGGGTGTTTTTTTTTTTTTGCCTGTCCTCCATACCTAGAATACTCTCTCTTTTCTGCTCTGACCCTCAACCTCCCTGGTTTCAAATATCAACTAAATCCTACCTTCTACAGGAAGCTTCTCCCAACCTGCCTTAATTCTAGTGCCTTTCTTCTGTTAATTATGTTCTATTTATTCTGTATATAGCTTGCTTTGTAGATATTTGTTTTCTTGTTGTCCCCCCCAACTCGACTGTAAGCTCCTTGAAGGCATGGACTGTTTTTTTGTTGTTGTTGTTGTTTTTTGTGGGGCAATGGGGGTTAAGTGACTTGCCCAGGGTCACACAGCTATTAAGTGTCAAGTGTCTGAGGATGGATTTGAACTCAGGTACTCCTGAATCCAGGGCTAGTGCTTTATCCACTGGGCCACCTAGTTGCCCCTGGCATGGACTGTTTGATGTCCTTTTTTATATGCCCAGTGCTTAGCACATAGTAGGCTCTTAATAAATGTTTAATGATTGAGTAACATCATCACCTCCCATGGATTGAATGATCTTTTCTATGCAGATGACATAGTTTTATATTATATACCTTGAGAGTCTCTTGTGAGTTCCAGTTGTATAAAACCAAATACCTACTTGGCATTTTAAATTAGATGGCCTAGAGACATCTCAAACTCAATATATACAAAATAGAAGTCACTGTCTTTCCCCTCAAGCCCCTCTAACAAATTTCCCTTTGTCTGTCAAGGATGCCACCATTCTTCCAGTCTCCTAGGTTTTTAACCTCAGTGTTTTCCTCAATTCTTCACTTTCTCTAACTCCTCATATCCAATCAGTTGCCAAATCTTGCTGTTTTACCTCCACAACACCTCTTATATCTTAGTTGAGGCCCTTATCATAAGAAGTAGTATGGCAGAGTGGACAGGGCAGTGGATTGGGGAGTCAGAGAGACATGGGTTCAAATGTCACCTTGGACTCTTACAAGTTGTGTGACCCTAAATACATCACTTCCCTTCTCTCCCCCTTAGTTTCCTTATCTCTGAAATGGTTGGACAACATAATCTTTAAGGTTCTTGCTAGCTCTGAATCTACAATCTATATAATCTTCTTTCCTGGAAGAGACCCCAATAACCCCACTTCTTCAAGTGTCTAACATACTAAATCTATCTTCCACAGGCCTGCCAAAATGATTTTCCTTACATAGAGATTTGACCATGCTACTACCCCACTCAAAAAACAAATGGCTCTTGCCTCTAAGATAAAATATAAATTCCTCTGTTTGGCTTTTAGGGGACTTCACAACCTGACTCCAGTTTATTACTTCCCATACAACCCTCTATGGTCCAGCCAAAATGGCCAGTAACCGTTATTCACACAACATTCCCTCTACTGTCTTTAGGCCTTTGTGCTGACCAACTCAGTATGCTGAGAATCTATTTGCTCCTCACTTCTGCCTCTGAGAAGTCCTTTTTTCCCCCCACAAGATGCAGTTCAAGCAACATCTTCTACATGAAGCCTTTCCTGATGCTTGAAGTCCTGTGCCTCGTGAACATGGTCCTCCCCAAGGAGCTGTTGGATGACGCTGAGTATAAGGAGATTGTGTTGGATGTAGGGGATGAGTGCAAGAAGTACGGGGTGGTCAGGTCCATAGAGATCCCCCAGCCTGTGGACAGTGTGGAGGTCCCTGACTATGGAAAAATCTCTGAGGAGTTCACCTCCGTCTTTGACTGTCAGAAGGCGATGTAGGGCCTGCCTGACAGCTGTAAGTTCGCCAACAGAGTGGTTGTCACAAAGTACTGCGACTCCTACCACCGTCAGCACTTCCGGTAGAAGCAGCCGGGGAAGGTGGCTGGGTCAGGGGGCCGAAGCTGGCTGGGGGACCCTCGCATCCTTTCCCCCTACTCGTCCCCTGCCAGGAGAGGAGGCGCATCGCTGAAGGGCCGAACCTCTGGGCAGGGGAGGGACTGGGGCGCGCGCGTGCGCACGCGCACACACACACACACACACACACACACACACACACACACACACACACACACACACACACACACACTAGAGGAGGGGGTATTGGGGAAGGTACTGGGGGTGTGGGCTGGGCCCTCTCCTCCCCTCGCGGTAGCAACATAGCATGTTTATATTTTATGGCCAAAATTTTTTTCAATTTTGTTTTCCTGCCCTTCTTTCCCTTGCCTAGAACCACAAAGCACTTCTTCCCACCCGGCCCCCTTCCCATGATGGGTTCTCATTCCAATTACAAGGCAAAGAAAGAGTTCTGTATTGTCATTTTCGTCACTACCTCCCTGGTAAAGAGAGTCGGTAATTTGCGGCTTCCTCTCGGAAATCGAACCCTGATTCCCCGTTGCCTGTGCTCACCATGGTAGGTACGGCAAGTACCATCTCAAGTTGATAGGGCAGACGTTCGAATGGGTCATCACCGCCACAGTGGGGCGTATGATCGGCTCTAAGTTATCTAGAGTCACCAAAGTGGCCGGGGGCACCCCCTGGTGGTAAGGGGGAAGCCACCGGGTTGATTTAGGTCTGATAAATGCAAGCATTCCTGGGGCCCCCATCCGAGGCGGGGGCAGGGGGGTGGGGATGGGGGTGGGGGGGAGTGAAGGGCCCTAGTCAGCACTTGTCCCGGCATGTATAGCTCTAGAATTACCACAGTTATCCAAGTAGGAGAGAGCGAGCGACCAAAGGAACCATAACTGATTTAATGAGCCATTCGCAGTTTCACTGTACCGGCCGTGTGTACTTAGACATGCATGGCTTAATCTTTGAGACAAGCATATGCTACTGGCAGGATCAACCAGGTAGTCAAATCCAAAGAGGAGGAGGAAGAAGAGCAGCGAAGCAGGAGAGAAGCCCACAGCAGCAGGGCCCACTGAAAACCGCCTTCTGGTGTCAGTTCTCCCCTCACTCATCCTTCAAGCGGCGGGGCGCCCCCAAACTCAAAGCTCTCTCTCTCTCTCTCATAGGAGAGGGCCACAGATGCCACTGCCCGGCTCCCCTCAGTGGACCGATCCCACCACCGAAGCTCCCAGAGCCGGGAGGGGGAGGGCATCAGGGCTGCTAAGCGACAAAGACAAAGATAAACTACCCTCGGGGGTGGAGATTCTCTACGACCACCAAGACCACCAAGGCAATCAATGCAATGATCTCAGACAGGACCAAGCCTGACGGAAGGATGAAGGAGGCAAGTCTCTGTGCCAAGAGAGGTCGGGCAGGCCAAAGACCGGGAAAGAGCACGAAGTTCGGCTGGTGGGGGAGAAGAGAACACGAGGCAGATGGAACACCAGGGAAGCGAGATACTGCGGACCACCTGCAGCTACGGGGCTGGGGGGGGGGGGGGTGCGGAGGGGAACCACAGTCCCTAACCCTTTCTCCCATGCCCTGAACCTGGGGTGGGGGGAAGAGAAGAAACGGCCTCCCGTGCCATCCTCCGACCACTCGACGTCACGGTGACACACCTAGACGACTTGGACTGTACCACCGACAGACACTCGAGAGCAACCCCACTGCGAACCACTCTGTGACCAGGGCGACTCTGGGGCACCCTCGGCCCTACCAGCCAGAGGGGCGACGAAGAGCCAAAGGGACTCCAGACCCCGAAGAAGGGCCACCGATTCCCAGGGATCCTTTCCGGGGAAACACCCCCTAACACACACAAAGTGGTGAGAGGGGCTGATCAGGGCCACTTCTGAGACAGAAGACAGCGCGGCCAACGAGGGGGCCAGGACCCTCATGGGGGTTGTTAACATGCCAGAGGGTAAGGAGAGGAGGGCCACGAGGACTGCCAGCGGCTAGGGTAACCCCAGAGAGCAGCACTCACCACCCCCTTTTCACCCTTGTGAATGATATGCTTCTTCCCTCCCGCCTCGGAGGCGGGAAAAGAAAGTCGAGAACCGGGTATGCTAGAGAAGGTAGGCAGCTCCGAGGTTGGTCGGAACCAGGCACACACCCCTTAAACTCCAGACCCCAAGAGCCTCAGAGACGAGCGAGCCCCCACCCGCCGCCAGCAAGAGTAGAGAGCAGCGAAGACCGGCCAGACCTTGGTTGGGACGCAGTGGTGGCACAGTGCCGTCGGGGAGCACACCAGAGACCTACGGTGTTGTGGGGCGGCAAGCAGCCCGACTAAGCCCAAAAGTCGTTCCCCGACTCTTCCCCTCTGGCGGGCAGGCGGGCAGGCAATCGGTGGCCACACTATCATCAAAGGTGGAGGCACGGGGGAGGCGAGGGACCTGCACCTGGCGGGCAGAGCCTACGGAAGAACCCTCTACTGCCAGAAGAGTGCGCTCGACGCCTGGCAGAAACATCTTCAAACCTTGGCCATGGGACCAGAGGATCCGAGAAAGAGGAGCGGGGACTAGCATAGACAAAACCCGCACCGAACGTGGCAGGGGGAGAACAACGGCACACACACAGCCTTCGTGGCAGCGGAGGCATGGGCTTCCCTTGCTCTCTTCGCTTACCCGCAGAGCGGCAGGCCTCCTGACGGCCGGAGGAGACAGAAGAGGGGGGTACCTAAGTCCACTGGGGGGGGGGGGGTGTTCCCGGCCACTGGGAGGTATCATGGAAAGGCGGTGGCAAAGCAGAGAGCCCGCCGGCCACATCCCAAGACCAGGCTCTGCACACACAACTCACCACTCGCCATCGGGAACCTCCGCCATCGTTGGAGGAGTCAGCCCAGGGAGCAGGGCCCGGTCCAGTCCGCTAGAGCAGGAACCGCCACTCCCCCACCCGCCTGCGTCCCCCCGCCCCCAACCCCCATCCCACCCCCAGAGCCAGGGCAGTAGGGGAAGCCAGGAACAGGCACTAGCAACATCATACGTGGCTCTCAGGTCCGCAACAGTCTTAACAACCACAGCTCTTTAGCAGAGGGTTAGCGGTTCTACTTCACCTCTTGCAGAGTGGGTTGTTGCCTAGAGCACTCAGTTTCCTCATTTGTACCCAATAAAAATAGGATGACAAATTCTGCTTTTAGGCTTTCGCTAGAGGGCAGCAGGCGGCAGCGGAAAGCATTCTACGAGGCAGGTCTGGACCGCTTCTGACGTCGTAGACCCTGTGACATTCCATCGCTCAACCCACAGAACTGCGTGGGGACAGCGTCACACAGCCGTGACGTCTGGGGAGAAGCAGACAAATACAGAGGCAGAGGCAGAGGCAGAGCCAGAGAGACAGAGGCAGAGGCAGAAGCAGAAGCAGAAGCAGAAGCAGAAGCAGAAGCAGAAGCAGAAGCAGAAGCAGAAGCAGAAGCAGAAGCAGAGAGACGGAGAAAGAAGGACGCACTCCTCCGCCTAAAGATGTCGACCCAGCCTTCCAGTCATTCGATTGTGAGGGCGCTGTTCAGGGAAATCGAGATGAACCTGATGGAATGCAAAATCTGCTTGGAAAAATTCATCCCTGAGCGACAAGATAGGCTAGACAGGCGGAGAAACTTGTTTTGCCGCCATGTATGCACCGGTTGCCTCGTGGCGTTGGCGCAGCCCCAGGCCCGCTCTTCGGAATGCACCTTCTGCAGACAAGAGAGCACAGATCCTAATGCCTGCCTTCCGCTGCTGCAGTTCCGTGAGGGTCTCGGTCCCATACTGCGCATAATCTCAACTGCCCGGGCGCTCACGCCACAGCCGCCGAGGTTGAGGTGGTTCCGCGCTCTAACCTGCATCCAGTCCTTTGGGGGATGGGGAAGCCTCGTCAACCCTACTTCGTTTGCTTTGTGCCCGAGGTCCGGGAAGGTGGTCGTGGTGCATGAAGGCAAGAAACGAGTGAAGATTTTTGGCCTAGATGGAATGTGCATCACAGAATTTGGAGAAAAGGGGGAGAAGCCCCATAGCATTCAGTACCCGCTGGGCGTTACCACTACCCCCGATGGCTACGTGATCCTCACTGATGCTGGGGACCACTCCGTGAAAGTGTTTGATTTTTCAGGTCAGAGTAAGCTGATCATTGGAGGTCTCTTCTCTTTGCCCTGGGGTGTGCAGACCACTCCGCAGAAGAAAATCTTGGTGGCTGATGCTGGGGCGGGGCTGCTTCACCTCCTGGAGATTGACTTTCAGGCCGGCGCCCTCAAGAAGGCGGAGAAGCTCCTGACTCATCTCTGCAATCCCAGAGCCCTTTCTGTATCTCAGATCAACGGGATAATCGCGGTTGTCGAGCACCTGATACCCCAGGGTACCTGTCCTGTCAGCACCAGAATCCGAGTGTACAGCCCTAGCCTGCAGCTTCTGGGCCAGGTGGACAGTTTTGAACTGAGCCTGTTGCATCGTTCCCAAATGGAAACCTCTGCGGTCACCGTAGATCACCTGGGGAACATCATTGTGGCTGATACAACTAACCATGCTGTTGTGTGTTTGGGGAAACCTCAGGAGTTTCCCAACATGATGCCCGTTATTACTCAAGGGCTTTCTTACCCTGTGGCATTGATTTGTGGGCAAGATAATTCTTTCTTTGTCCTAGACAGCGGCATCCATGCCGTAAAAATGTACAAGCCTGATAGGTACTTCTAAGGCAGATAAATTCACATGCGTATATGTATACTAATTAAAAAATCTAATTTATCTCAATTGGATTTCACAAATTGAAAACCTTAAAGGAGCTTGTGATTTCATCTAATTGTGCTCTTGATGAAATTACTATTGGCCTTGCCTTAAGCTAGAAAAAAAAAGGCTTATTCCAAAAAGGCAGGCACTATGTGTTCTTTTGTGTCGTACAATATATTTAACAAATAGGTATTAGTTGCTTAGTTAGCTGCTGGAAAAGGTCTGAGCTGGCAGCCAGATTTTTCACATATTATAGAACTCTGTGTGTGTTAGTAGCCTGAGATACCTGTGTTATGGTAAGAACTATACAGTACAATGTAACCTTAACTTGCTATGTTGTTATGTTAGAGGCAGTTAGGTGGCCTAGTGAAAAGAGTGTGGAAGTTGGAATCAGGAAGACCTGAGTTCAAATCCAACTTCAGATAGTTACTGTGAGACACTAGCAAGTCACTTAGCCTCTGCCTGCCTCAGTTTCCCGATCTGTAAAATAGCACCTACATACCATGGTTGTAATGAAGATAAAATTAAATATATTCAAAGTGTTTTGCAAATCTGTAAATGCTAGTTGCTATTATTGTTGTGTCACTTATAGAACTATATATTCAAGGTAGAAAAAATAGAATATTTATGTAAGACTTTTGTTGTTATTCAGTTGTGTCCAACTCTTTATGATCCCATTTGGGGTTTTGTGTTGTTGGGTTTTTTTGCAAAGATACTTAAGCAGTTTGCCATTTCTTTTTCAGCTCATTTTACAGATGAGAAAATGGAAGCCAACAGGGTTAAGTGATTTGCCTAGAGTTATGCAGCTAGTAAGTATCTGAAGCCAGATTCAGCTGCAGGAAGATGAGTCTTCCTAACTCCAGGCCCTGAATCCTATCCACTGCCACCCATATGGGTATTTAAAGTTTTTATAAAGCCCTTGCCTCATAGCAACCAAGACATAATATTACAAAAGAAACCAATATATTGAAATAGTTACTACATCAGAAAAAAAGTTTATGGATTCCAGGTTAAGGACTCCTGCTATAAGGCAAGCATTACTATCCTGTTTTTTGGTGAAGAAATGGCAATTCAGAGAGATGATAATTTGCCTGCAGTAACATATCTGTTAAATGTCAAAGCAAGCCAAGTCTCCTGGCATCAAGTCCAGAGTTCTCTCCACTGCTTTGTGTTACCTGTTTACATAGTTGGATATTTTTGACTTGAAATATGTGGTATTACAAAACAATTTATGAGTGTGGTTTACTCTATGTGAAATGAAACTTGTGTTTGTTGAAAAATTCTCAAAAAGCTCCACTTATCCTAAATCACTGTTCAAGGTATTCAATAAATACTTATTGCATTGCATCAAAGTCTGGACTACTGTTGCAATTATTTAACTGAAGAGGGGAGAGGACAGAGCTTCTGAGCCTAGAGTGTATGGGGGGGTGGGGGGTGGGGGGGTCAGGGGCGGGGTGGTGGGGGTGGTCAGGAACCTAAAAGGTGGTATCATGGATAATGTATATAGACTACTGGAAATTAACATTTAATTATCAGATATGGAGGAACAGAAATTAGTCTTTTTTTGGATCAATCAATAAACATTTATTAAGTGTCTACTAATTGATGACAGGCACTGTGCTAATCACTGAAAGGGGAAGAAAAAACAAGAAATTTCCACACCTGATCAAGAGGGCTTTAAGATGTAATTTTATGAGGGATGGATAAAAATACTCATGTAAAACTGTAGGACTAGATACAATGGATTGAGAAAGAAAATGAATATCAAGCAAAATTCCCATAATTCTTAGGAGAAAATAATAAGAAAAATGTTCAAAACAATAATCCAAGTGTCATATATCTGTATTACCAATTTTTAGAATATAGGTGAATAAACTAAGAGAACTTGGCTGAGGAAAAATATAATCCAGGGTAATGAAGGAACAAGTATATATCATTGAGACACCACTGTCAGTAATCTGAGGAATTACTGAGAGAGGTATTAGAAGATTTGAGATGTATAAGTGTGAGAAACCCCATTTTAAAACTTCTGGGATTCAGCGTTGGAGAAGTATCAAAGGTCTTTATATTCTCTCCAAGATGTGGGCCCTGAGCCATTTTATCCTTTAACCCAGCTGGCCCCTCCCTTCTTTCTCAGTTACAATCTGCTCAGATACTAGCACCAAAAGCTAGCCAATCCGAATGCAGTATAGTCATGGGGGGGGAGGGGGAATAACCCTCTAAACTCTTCCCCCATGTGACCAGCCTTGGGTCCCTAGGTCTGTCTTTCTGTCTCTCAGTCTCTCTCCTCACGTGATCCTGGTTTCGGGGGAGGGGGAGGAGAGGATTCATTAGCATTTCAAGCACTCCCTTTGTTCCCAGCCAAGCCTGAATCTGCCTCCAGGTGTTCCCCGACAGTTTCAATTACCCTGAGGGTGGGGCCCACATTTGCCACAATGAGTATGGCCCTGCTTTTCAAAACAGTAAAATAAATTGATTCTGGAAACTATAAAGTATATTATTCACAAAATTCTAGAGTGCTTTATTCCCTCTGATCCCAGTCTGAGTTTCCAAATTGCTAAGTACCTACTGATTGAATTGCTCTGACTCTGACATCAATCAGCTCTTTGTTCCTCCTATTCAGTTACTTCTTTATGGACTATTTGACTGGGTAATTCATCTCTGTGCCTTGACTTTGGAGTCCCCATATTGTACCTGGCTGGTGTCATCTCTTGAGTGCCCTAATACCTTCCCCCTATTTCAGTTGTATTTCCTAGCACTCACTTCAATTTTTTCAACCAATGTACCCTAGTATTCTCTACTCTATAGCTGACCAACATGGATTTATTGATCATCCCAAAAGGACCTCTGTTAGTACCTACCAATGTGAACTTTGAGCTTCAATTCAATTATACATGTATCAAGTACTTACTTGTGTCATGGGGAAAAATAGGGTAGGGGGTTTGGGACAGGGATAGGGGTTTGGGGAATTTAGGAATTCCTCTTTAAAGAATTACACCCTCTTGCACACAAAAGCAATTAGGATAAGATAGTAGTTTTTTTAGGGACTGGGGAAGGGAAGGGAAACCAAGAAAGAAATCATTGGACTTCTCATGGGGAGAAAGGCATGCCACAGAGCATGGCTCTGAGACACCAATCTTCCAAGCAGGAGACAGGCAGGTACTTACAGAGGACTGATGGGGGTGACCATCTGACTGTGGAAAGTTTCCTTATTGAGAGAGGACCATCCCCCACTGGTGGTGGCTGCAGGAGTTGGGTAAAGGGTGGCTTCAGATCTCAAGCCATCTCTCTCTCTCCTCCTCCGGCCACAAAGGCAGCAGCCACACCTAATATTATCTCCCCAGGGGTGGAGAAGACTGGAATGAAGGGTGGGGGTCTCAGAGCTTGCTCCACTGCCATCCAGTTCCACTTATCTCTTTAGGTGTGTCTGTCTTTTGGATTAGTTTCTCTAGGAGAAGTTTCCTTGATGTACCCCAGAGAACTTCTGGGGTGCTCTGGGCCCATAACACTTGTGTAAGCCTTCTAGCCTTTCAGCTCAGTTCTTGATATACCCATTCCTGTGCCTTGAGTTAAGAGAGTGGGAGGAAAAGCTAATACACTTGATCACAGAATTAAGATTCAAGAATATTTCAACAGGCTGGAAGGAGGGGCTGAAACTAACAAGATGAATTTCAAAGGAATAAACATAAAGTCCCTTACTAAGGGTTAAAAAATTAACTTTGATTAATGTTGGAGACTTGGCTCCCTGGAGATTCCTTCAGGGAAAGAAAAATAATTCAAGGTTTTTAAAAGCTCAATATAGATCGAGTGATGTGTGTGATTGCTAACACAATCTTGGGGTTAATGGAATCAAGTATCCAAATCAAGTTCTGTGCCCGTTAGACCTCATCTGGAGTAGCATATTTTAGGTGCCTTATGTGAGAAGGGACACTGATAGACCTTAGTGTCAAAGGACTGGTAAAGAAGCTGAAATAGAGACCATTTCAAAGGAAGAATCAGTGAAGAAAGGATGTTTAGTCTGGAGAAGAGAACTATAGTTTTGTTTTGTTTGTTTTGGGCAGGGGGTGGAGGGGTCATATGGGAGTGGAGGGGTCATATGGGAGTGGACACACATTGTTATCTTCTGAAAATTCTGGGACTATTTTCAGGAACAGGAATTAGACTTACTTTGTGGATCTCCAAAAGGGGGAAAAAAACAGAATTGGATATTGTAAATCACAGTGATAAGAGAAAACCTTCCCAACAAGAATATTTAAAACTAGAATGTACTGCCTTGTGAAATAATGAATTCCATCTCAGGGGATGTCTTCTAAGGGAGGCTACCTGATCTATGAAAGATTCCTGAATTGGCTAGAAGGTTGGAAAATGAATGACCTCCAAAAGGACTTCCAATTGATTCTGAGATTCTAACCCAACTGGCTTGTCATGGCTTTAGTTAAGGGATGGCTAAGTGGCGCAGTGAATAGAGCATTGGCCCTCAAGTCTGGAAGACCTGAGTTTAAATCTCACCTCACTCACTTGCCAGCTGTGTGACATCTTGGGCCATCTCCAGTCATCCTGATCTATGTTTTGCCACGGGACCCAGACGGTTCTGGAGGAAAGAGTGAGGGGTGGTGACCTTGCCCAGCCCTCCTTCACTTAAATCCAATTCAGTCTAAGTCATGACTTCAGGTGATGGTCCTCTTTGAAAATGAAGGACAAACAACAACAAGCTTTGGTTAGCAAATTCCTATCACATGAGTTGTGTTGTGGTTTTTATCTGAGAATACTTATAGCCATATTTGGACCCACACGTTTAAAATATAAGAAGAAAAGCATTTGTACAGAGATAGAACATTTTGGAGTATTTATGAGTTCTTCCTCTGGATTTAGATAGCAGTTAATTTGGGTATTTATAATAGTCAAAATGACTTATTTGCTCAAAGTTGTTCTTAAAACAATATTGCTATTACTGTATACAGCGTTCTCCCTTCTGCTTATTTCACTCTTCATTATTTTGTGCAAGTCTTTCCATATTTTTCTAAAATCAAGGAGCTCACCATTTCTTATAACACAGTAGTATTCCCTCACAATCATATACCACAACTTGTTCAGCCATTCCCCAATTGACAGGCCTCCCTAAAATTTTCTGTTCTTTGGCACCATAAAGAGAGAGCTGCTATAAATTTTAGAGTATGCAAGTTCTTTTCTTTTTTCTCTAAATGTCTTTGGAAATAGACCTAGTAGTAATATTGTGGGGTCAAAGGGTATAGGCAGATTAATAACTCTTGGGGCATAATTCCAGATTGCTCTCCAAAATGGTTGGATCAGTTCACAGTTCCAGCATCAGTGAATTCGTGCAATATATATATATATTGGAATACCAGGTTTGTTCCACCTGCCCCACCCCCACCCCCCTTACATTGATTATTTAGTTGTAAATTAGTGTAGTTTAGTTGTAGTTTGTTAGTGAGATGACCTGAGAAAGAAATCCTTTGATCTTCCTTAAGGTTCAAAGGTCCCATCTGAATTAGTTGATATAATTACTTTGTAAATTAGAGTTGAAGCTGCCCCTTCAGTCTGTATATGGAAGAACAAGTAAGGGTTCTCTGTTTCCTCTCAAGCATTAAAGCTCACTCCAGTAAAGGGTCAGGGGAACAAAGTTTGAAAATTAAGATAGTTCAATGGATTTAAAATACTCATTCAACTTGAATTTAGTAGATAGCACAGAGTCAGATGATTTCAATTTAATCTAAACCACTTTACCTTTTCTTTGCCAGAGAAGATTTATTTGGACAACTGATTCAGAGAAATGCCTCTCTTTTAGGGATTTTTCTCTGTTGCAAAATATTGAGTTCTTTCATATCTGACTGCTAAATAACTGTGCCTCAGTGGACCTGTTCTGCATCAGTTCCTTCATCCTAACTATAAGGGGGTTCAACTAGAAAATCAATGAGGTTCTCTTTAGTTTTGAAATTCACTGTTTCTGTGATCCAAAAAGATCACTTAACGCATCCCAATGAGGGTGTCCATTTTGGCAAAAGATAATTGTATTAGGGGCAGCTAGGTGGCGCAGTGGATAGAGCACTGGCCCTGGAGTCAGGAGTACTTGAGTTCAAATCCGGCCTCAGACACTTAACACACACTTACTAGCTGTGTGACCCTGGGCATGTCACTTAACCCCAATTGCTTCACTAAAAATAAATAAATAAATAAATAATAAGAAATAAAAATAAAAGATAATTGTATTTCAGAATTAGGCCAGGGAATTCTGAGGCCTCTTCATTTCCTTTTTATGTAACTGTGTGCTCTGAGGATGTATTATTATTATTGTTATTGTTATTGTTATTGTTATTGTTATTATTATTATATAGAAACTGAGGGGAGAGAAGGGCCAGGCCCAGCACACTTCTTAGCTAAGATAGGAGGTTTGGGGAGGAGAGAACCAGATCTAATGCAGCTTGCTCAGACCCAAGGCTTCATGAACTAAAAGGGCCCCTCCTCCCACCCAGTCGTCCATACACACCCATCCCATCCTGGCTTCCAGACTTGAAGGATGCTCTCTCCCTGAAGCCCTCCCGCTCCCTCCAGGAGTCTCCACCCCCTACAAACTTACCTCCCTTCTCCTAGGTTACCCCCCCCATCCCCTCTCCCAAAGTCCTCTCCACCATCACCACCACTACCACCACCACCCCTTTTCCAAGCCTCCCCTTTCCTTCCCAGAGCCTCCTTCCTCTCTGGGTAGCTCTCCATGGTAAACTCAGAAAGCTCTTCACCCAGCCCGGATTCTGGCTAACAGATCCCTGGTTACTGCCCCCCCCCTCCACCTCACCCCCACTCCCCGCCCTGCCCCCTGGATATTTTTTAAACTCTCAAAAACATAAGGTGATGTGCTAGCTTTTCATAGGGTATGTCTCAGTGGACAGGTAGTTTGGCCTAGTTGATGCAGTGCTGGACTTGGAGTCACAAGATCAGGATTTAAATTTCACATCTGATACTTACTAGCAGCATCTCAGCAATGTTGTTTTATCTTTTGTAAGGCTCAAACAACTGTAACGTGGCAGCCCCAAAAGCTAATTCAATCTCCACCTGCATTAAGTGAGGGACATAACCTCCACAAATAAGGAGCTGATTGTCTCCCTGTAATCTGCCCTAGTTAAACCACGTCTGGAGTCTTGTGTTCAGTTCTGAATGCTAATAGAGTAGAAAGGACATTGACAAACTGGAGAACATCAGAGGAGATCAACCAAGATGGGGAAGAAGGGCTTTAAAAATCTGTTCCTTAAGAGAATGGTTGAAGGAATAGAGAATATTTAACTTTGAGAAGGGAAGAACCAGGGAGGAATATGATACCCATGTTCAAATATTTGAAGGGTTTCTACAATGAAGAGGAATTATATTTATTCTGTTTGGCTCCAGAGGACAACTTCTTTGTAGGTGTCAGACTTTTATTAGAAATTATTTTATTAGAAATGTTTAGTGGAGCAAGATGGCAGAGGAAAGGCAGTGAGCTCTTGAACTCATGATATGATCACTCCAAAAAACATCCAAATAATGCCATAGGAGCAGCAAAACCCACAGAAGAATGTGCTGAAATCAGCTTCTAACGAAGAACAGCTTGGAAGGTCAGAAGGACCTATGCTCAGACAGGAGTGGAGCCCAATCCCACAGTCACCTTGACACAGATCCAGTCCCAGGAAGGCTTCACCAGAGAAGGAGATCCGCAGAGCCTCTGAATCAGCTGAAGCTCCAGTGCCATCTGTAACTAAGGTCACAGTCTGGTGAGAGGGCTGAGCCCTTGGCAGGGGAGAAACCACAGGGGTCTATGCTGGTGCTGAGGCAGAATTTGGGTTTTTCACCCCTGCTGGGAACCAGGAGGTAGGCTTGAGTAGCAGTGGCCCAGGTAGGGATGAGGCACAGGCTCCTCAGAGCTGACAACCACAGCACACAAAGCTGGTTGATTAGCAAGTTAGTTTGGGGTCATCTACAGACCAGGGAACAGGCAAGGTGAGTGAAGAACCTGCTCCTCCTTAAATCATACCACCTTGGACTTGTGAAGCTTGGGATACTGCAGCCTAGAAACGGTGCCCCACTTTAAGGAGCTAAAAGTCAAATAAAAGAAAGGCAAGATGAGCAGGCAGAGAAAAGTGAGGACCATAGAAAGTTTCTTCAGTAACAAGGAAGACCAAGGGGCACCCTCAGAGGAAGATGTCAATGTCAGGGCCCCTATATCTAAAGCTTCCAAGGAAAATATGAATTGGTCTCAGGCCATAGAGGCACTTAAAAAGGGCTTTGAAGATAAAATTAGAGAGGTAGAGGAAAAAATGGAAAGAGAAATGAGGGAGATGCAGGAAAGACATGAGAAAAAGTCAATAGCTTGAAAAGTCAAATTGGCCAAATGGAAAAGGAAGTACAAAAGCTCTCTGATGAAAATAATTGCCTAAGAATTTGGACTGAACAAATGGAAGCCAGTGACTTTATGAGAAACCAAGACACAATAAAGCAAATCCAAATGAATAAAAAAATAGAGAGCAATGTGAAATATCTTCTGGGAAAAACTGCCAACCTGGAAAATCGGTCCAGGAGAGAGAATTTGAAAATTATTGGTCTACATGAAAACCATGATCAAGGAAAGAGCTTAGAAACTATCCTCCAAGAGGCTGTCAGCAATAATTATCCCCATATTCCAGAAGCAGAAGATAAAATGGAAATTGAAAGAATCCACTAATCACCTCCTGAAAGAGATCCCAAAAGGAAAATTCCTAGGAATATTATAGCCAAATTCCAGAGCTCTCAGGTCAAGGAGAAAATATTGCAAGCTTCCAAAAAGAAAGAATTCAAGTACTGTGTAGCCCCAGTCAGGACAGCACAAGATCTAGCAGCTTCTACATTAAAGGACTGGAGAACATGGAATATGATATTCCAGAGGGCAAAGGAATTGGGATTACAATGAAGACTCACTTACCCAACAAAACTGATCATGATCTTTCAGAGAAAAAAATGGGACTTTAATGAAAAAGAGGACTTTCAGGTATTTGTGATGAAAAGACCTAAACTGAATGGCAAATTTAACTTTCAAATACAAGACCCTAGAGAATCATAAAAAATTGGAGTTGGGAGACATACCTGCGGTTGTGCAGTGGGTGGCTGTCTTGTGTCTGAGGCTGGGTTTTGGCTGGGATCCCCCTGGGTCCAGGGTGGATGCTTTGTCCACTGCATCACCTAGCTGCCCCATGATGATATCTTTAGGTTTAAATTGAGGGGTGAGGGGAATTCACTGAGGGAGGGGAAGGGCAGAGATGAAATCCTACATGAAAGAAACAGGAAAGGGTTTATGAAGTGGGGGAATAAATAAGGAAGGAGCAGGGCAGTAAATGAATTTTACATTCATCAGAAAAGGCTCAAAGACCTTAAACTCATCAGAGTTGCCTCAAGGAGGGGTTAACATACTGTATAAAAAATTAATTATTACCTATAACTATATCTAGCCTGGAAAAATTATATAATTGGATTTATGAAAAATTATGAGTATATGAAAAATGATAAGTTTTGGAAAATTATAATTGGGCACCGTTAAAATGTGAAAATATTTTTGAATGACTAGCCTAATTTGGGGGGGACTAAAGCTGATTGGGGTACTGATTCTGGGACTTGTGACTAACTGGCTATCTGACTGCTGTTAATTTAATCTGGGCCGTTTATAAAGTTCCACCATACTGCTCCACTCCCAAATTGATAAGCAAAATATTAAGAAGCCTCTTAACTAAATAATCAAAGCAGAGTTTATTTATGAAATACTATTTAAAATTAAGAATACAGGGAAATAAAATGTACAACTTGATTTCATTGCGGTGAGTCTCTTTTCACTGCTTCTCTTTCCCACCTGCTGTGCTTGAAACTTTTTTAATACAATAAGGGCCTTAGCCACCTCTCACCTCAGGGTATTCAGGTCCTTTATTCTAACTCCGAGCCCCTTTCACTTTGTAAATCCCCCTGCTTCTAACTTTCCTCTCCTTACTGCCACCGCTGAACCCCTGTGTTTCTCTCTCACTGACCTTCTGTTTGTCTGCTCCATCAGTCTGCCCTCTGTTTCTCTTTTCCCTGCTCCTAGTCCTTTTCGTCTTCTCCTGCCTCCTTGTAGCCCTGTCTCTAGTCTGCTGCGCTTCTTGTCTGTCCAAACTATTGACCGCCTTCCTGAGTCTAACTCCCAGGTCTATATTTCTTTCTTATCTCCACTCAAATCTTGGGGCTTCTTGCACCCACACAGACCAAGCTAATCCGCCAGCCAGAGCTGCAGGGGGGGGGGGGGCTTGCGCTCCAGCTTCACATGCCTCAGCACAGGCTACGCCAGAGCCCAGCATCTCTCAGATACCTCTGCTCAGGTCGGAGGGAGCTGGGGGCTTTTTCCCCCCAGCTGTCTGACCTGGTATCTTATACAACCCATGGGGCTTTTTGACTCAGCTGAAGCTGAGGAGGAGGAGCACCAGCCCCTCCCACACAGAAGAGACCCTGAGGGCCTAAGGCTTTCCAATCTCAGCCCAAAGGTAGGGTCCCCAAATCAAAATAAATTTCCACAATACACACCCAACAGGGTGGAGTAATCTATTTAATCTGGACAGTAAATGAGTCTAATACTCATTAGAACTGGCTCAAAGACCTCAATCTCATCAGCATTGGCTCAAGGAGGGAATAACATACCCATTCAATTGGGTGGAGTAATCTCTCTAACCCTGTAGGAAAATAGATGGGGAAGGGGATAAAGATAGAGGGGCAAAAGAAGGAAGGGCAGATTGGGGGAGGGGACAGACAGAAGCAAATCTCTTTTGAAGAGGGATAGGATGAAAGAAGATGGATAATACAATAAATAGGGAAGAGGATGTAAGGGAAACATTTAACAATAGTAATAATGAAAAAGAGAAAAGGGGGAAAAATTGTACAAAAAATATTTATAGCAACTCTTTGTGGTGGCTAAGAATTGAGAATCAAGGGAATGTCCATCAATTGAGGAATGACAGAAAAAATCTGTGGTATATGATCATGGTGGAATGGTATTTTGCTATAGGAAATGAAAAACGGGATGATCCCAGAAAAACCTGGAAAGACTCATGAAGTGAAGTGAGCAGAGCTGGAAGGACATTGTGCATAGTGACAACAGTATTGTTCAATGACCAATTGTGAATGATAACTACTCTCAGCAATGCAATGATGCAAGACAATCCCAAGGGAATAAAGACAAACCTTACTATCCACCGCCATAGAAAGAACTGATAAAAAGAGCACTTGTGTATTGTACATATATAACCTGGTTGCTGTCTTGTGGGGGGGGGGAAGGGAGGGAGGGAGAAAAATTTAGAACTCTAAACCTTATGAAAATGAATGTTGAAAACTACCTTTACATGTAACTGGAAAAAATTTAAAAATCAAAAAAATAATTGAGTCACAATATATTTTTTAATTTACATCTTTTCTTCCTATTCTAGCTATATTAATTTTATTTATCCAAAAGCTTATTAATTTAACTAATTTTCTATAATAGCTAGCATCAGCTTTGTCTTATATCTTATGTCTGCTTACAAATTCATTATATCTCTATAATTTTCTGTTCTTCAATTTTAAAATGATGTATCTTTTTGAAAATCTAGACCATTTATCCATCTGGAATTTACTGTTATTTTCCATTTTGGGTAGCAGAAGTGCTTTGAATAGAGTTACTTCCCTATTAGTATGTGTTCTTAGATTTATCAAATACTAGAATGCTATATGGGCAGCTAGGTGGTATAGTGGATAGAGCACTTGGGCCTGGAGTCAGGAAAACCTGGGTTCAAATTTGGCCTCAGGTACTTATTAGCTGTGTGACCATGAACAAGTCACTGAACCAGGTTTGCTTCAGTTTCCTCATATGTAAAATGCACTGGAGAAGAAAAGGGTAAACCACTCCAGTATCTTTGCCAAGAAATCTCCAAATGGGGTTTGATGGGTAAAACTAAATGTGTGTGGTTACCCTAACTGTTCCCTTGTGGGGAAAGCTAACTAGGACAACAGTTTAACAGTTTAGGTATTAAAAATTTATTAAAATATATTAGAGGTTAACAAAGAGAGAACAAGTGTCTCTGAAAGAATAGGAAAACCCTAACTATCTCAACCACTCCTGGTTCAATTGCCAACCCCACGAGGTTTAAACCAGTAACTCACAAAACTAAGTGACAAAACCAACTGCCTCTCACACTGCTTCAAGGTGATTGGTTGAGAGTGGTCTCGTGTTGATATGAGGTAAGTTCAGGACACTGAACCTTAGGTCAATCCATGCTCTCACAGCAGGGGCCTCTGGTAATAATAATAATCTCACACTCCCCCCTGTGATCATTAAGAAATAGAATTTCTTTAAATGAAGCAATAACATTACATATACTTCTAACTAACAATGTAAAGGGAATAAAAAAAAAAAGAAATGAGCCACACATTGACAATAACTAAAGGGGGTACTCCCCTTTAGTAGGTGGACATTACAAATAGTGTCTACAATGGCAAAAGGAAAACAGGAAAATGTCCATTCAAGGTTTTAGAAATCTTTTCTTAGATGATTCTTGGGATGTCCTTCTACTGGAAACTTTTTCTAACCCCTCCTATCTCTGGTATTTGTAAAGCACTTAGCACAGTGTGGCACATGGTAAATACTATGTAAATATTAACAATTGTTATTATTTCCCATTTTCCCTATATATAGCTGTTTACCTGTTTTCTCCCCCATTATATTGTGAGCTCCTTGAGATCAGGGGCTAACTTTGTCTTTCTTTGGGACCCCAGCACTTAGCACAGTGCCTGGCATATAGCAAGTACTTAATACATCTTTATTGACTTAATGACTAAACCATCACCTTTTCCCCAAATGTCTTTACCTCTCCAAGAGAAATTAAAGTGTGTGCCTCCCTGTGGAACATTAGATGGAGTTTTCAAAATGGGAAAGGAAGGCATGTAATTACTGTCATGTAAAAACAAAAGCTATCAGTAATATATATTTTAATATTAATAAATTATTTTTAAACTTTTAGAATTAAAAAATAAAATAAAAAGATTGCCAGAAATGAAAATTCAGTTTAAAAATAAATTTTTCATGTGACTTAATTTGTAATCCAGTGAACATGGGTTACTCCCTCGAAGGTAGCAGTAGCAGTATGACTAGGAAGAGAGAAGGTAGATATTGAAGATCACATAGATTTGACAAGGAGTAGGCTCCATCCTCCAGTGAAATAAGTGAACTGTAGGGTGGACTAGGATATTGGAGGAGGGCTAGCTCATAGTAATACTAATAAAATGTATCAGAGATAGGACTTGAACCCAGGTCTTCCTGCCTCTAAGCTCTATCATCTATCCATAATGCTACATTGCTTCTCATTGGTATCAATAACTAATTTAAATAGGGCAGTTTTAAATTGTTCTAAGTGAATGTAAATTATTTTTTTTCTCTTCTTTTTTCCTTCTAGTTTAGCATTCATTGTGATCAGTATACTAATATATTGCTAGCATAACTATATACGGCTAATTAATTGAGAAATAATTCCCCCATCACTAAATAGTCATTTCTAGTCTATTAGATAAAGCTGTATGTTGTCTAAGATCTAAATTGTGGGTTCTAATCTGCGCCCCCACCCAGTCTTGGGGGGAAGCTGGCTAAAATCACTGATAAATTCAGCAAGAGTTTAGGCTTTTAAAGATTTATTAAAATATATATTATAAGTTAGTGAAGAAAGAGAGATTGAGAACAGATTCCTTATAGAATGGAAATACTAGTTCAGATCAAATTAATTCAGTATAGCCAGAGAGAAAGAAAGCAATTTCCTTTCTTAGAAGCCCACGTGAAATCTCTCACCACCAGGCCCATGCCCAAATGACTAAGAGGGCCCCACCCTATTCTCCATCTGCTGCCACACTCGTTTCTTGGACGAAAAGAGGCCCATCCTCAACTGATTCTCCTAGAAGCCATCTGTAAAACAGGAAGCAGTGCTGTCCACACACACAGCTCCAAGATAACTTGGCTGGTAACTTTGATCAACAGTACCCACAAGCAAATGTCACTTCCTGATGCCAAGTCACATGCTTTCTTCTCAGGGCAGAGCTCTGATTCTCACACTTGGAATCCTATCATCTATCTATCTATCTTGGAGGCAATAGGTGTTAAGTGACTTACCCAGGTTCACGCAGCTAGTAAGTATCTTAGGCTGGATTTGAACTCAGTTCCACTTGATTCCAGGCCTGGAATCCACTCTACAACTTAAATGCCCCTAAATATAAATATTGAAAGAGAGTTTGGATAACTTTAGCTAAAAGGGACACTGAATCTTAGAAAGATCAACCCATATTCTCACAACTAGCAGGGGGCCTCTGGTAATAATAATATTCTGACAGGGGTAAGAATGTGTTAAAAATTATTTGTGGTAAAATTTATTGGAGTTTTAGCTGACTCATTTGGGAGGGGCCACACCTGGCCCACCCTGAAGTTATGTATGCTACTGAGGTCAGAAGGAGAATTCTCCATAGGCAGTTTTTGAAGGACCTCCCCTTTTGGGGGAGGGAGATTGAATGCTCATTGAGGGGAGGTGAAGAGTCACTTCGAGAACTCTCTCACCTTTCCTCAACAAGCATTCAATCTGGGACTCAGTCTTCATAAAGTATTGGGAGATGGAAATTGCCTTTTTAGGGTGCTGGGAGATCAGTAAGAAGGTCACTCTAGAAATCATCTCAAACACAGACAAGAAATGCTAATTATATGTTCAATCATAGGAATGATTTTGAGTGTTTTAGAGAAGAAATTTGTTGCTGAATTAAAACAACGTGGTACATGGGGTAGTGATGATAAGATTGTAGCCTTTGCAAAACATAACCAGCTGTTAGGGGCAGCTAGGTGGCACACTGGATAAAGCACTGGCTCTGGATTCAGGAGGACCTGAGTTCAAATGCGGCTTCAGACACTTGACACTTACTAGCTGTGTGACCCAGGACAAGTCACTTAACCCTAATTGCCCTGCAAAAAGACAAAAATAAAACAAACAAAAACAAACAAAAAAAACCCCATAACCAACTGAATGTAATAATTCATCAGTTGAATAAGTCCCTATGGCAAATCTGTGGTACAAACAAAGCTGATACTGAAGAACTCCACATTTTCTACCATAGAGAACATTATGACAGCATTAGAAAAATCAATGACAATTCAGAAACCCTTGCCACTTTGGCGTGCAGAGAATTGGGGAACCAGTTAAAACGATGTGGTATACCCCAAACTCTAGCAGCATAATAATTTAACTTTAACAAGCTTTTCCTTCTACAGGTAAACAACTGAAGCACATGGCCTTGTATTTTGGCCTACCTCAATCTCCCCCACCCCTTTCCCTTCCCCATACTTAACCCTTGTTCCTTAAAACTGTCTTTTTTTTGTTTTGTTTTTGAAAGGCATTGGAAAGGCCTGGAGTTTCAACACATACTTAAGTTTCCTCATGAGCACAAAAGGATGCTTAGCAAACCTTTTGCTTTTTGTTTTTGGTTGTTTTTGTTTTTGTTTTTATTTTGGTTTTGACTTTTGTTTCTTTTGCTTTATATTAACTCAATTTTGTAAACTAAGTGAGTTTTCAAAGATATTTTAAGTATATGCTGTGGGGCCATGGGGCCTCAGAAGCTATCACAATTTTTTTTGAGAGAACCATGGGTTTGATAAGTTTGTTTATGGGATTATGTTTTTTTTAAAAGGGTTATTGAAACCAATTGCTTGATTTATCAATGAACATATTGAATATTGAGTCTTGCTGATTGAAGTTTTATTTCTTTTTGATAAATTGATTATCACTTTAAGTATCAGTTATTGTCATACTAGATAGAGAATTCATGTACAAGATGACATGTTTACTTGCTCAAAGAAGATTATGTAATAAGGTCTAATATTATCAGCTATTTACATTCATTTATCATTTATATGTCATTATACTCTGGGTATGGTTTGCATTTATTGTATATATTACAAGTATATCCTCAGTTATGCAGCATAACATGCATTTTTACCTTCATATTGTCTTTGGAGAAATAAATATGAGATTTATGAATTATGGAAAATTATCACTTCAGAGACTAACTGCTCTTACTTGATCTTAGCTTGATGCAGGCCCTGGAGAGAATATATGTACAACAGGAGGAGAGATGGGTACACATAAGTCCATGGTTTGCTTATGATGGCGACTATGTAGACCACAATTGTTTGACATAGTCCAGTTTCTTCCTCTCTCCCTCCTAAAATAGCCTGGTGTCATGGAAGCTCCAACACATTCACCTAGTTTAACTTAACTTGTTTTCTTTTTCTTTCACTCAGTCTAATGGCATGGTCAGAATCCATCCACCTGTGGCCTAGAATAATTGCTGGATGTCTCAGAACCATGAGATGTGGTATGGTAACCTTTCCATAACATTTTCAGGTGTCATGGACACATTACTAAATTTGGCTTTGATCCAGACACATGGTGGTAAGAAGTGTTATAGATTGCATAATTACCTCAACCCTATATTATATAAAGGAGGGAAATGTAATATGGTGTGTGTATATATATATATATATACATATACATACATATATATAGATAGATAGATAGATATATAGATATATACAGAGAGAGAGAGAGAGAGAGTTTGAGTACGAGTTATATTTTGGAGAACTCTCACTGTTTAATTTGATCATTGACAATGTTATGCTAAGGATTAGTAAAAATCCATCAGTTCAACAGCTCAAGAAGTGAGTCCAGAAACAACCAGAGTCCAGTTTTCCTGATGAGTCCAAACCAGAGTCCAGTCTTTCCTGATGACCACTTGAAGAAGACAAGATCTCAAAGACATTAAATGAACAGTTTTGTTTTGTTGTTTTTCTTTTTTCTTTCTATTATTATATACACCACTGGTAACATGTATTCTCTGCAGAGGCCCTCCCTGTGCAGGCCAGTGTCAAAGCTCCAGTTCATGAGGGACCGCCCCTCTGGACAAACTTTCCTTTCTCCCTTTTCTATATTGTTATTAACATATTGTTTGTAAGCATAGGGCATTATATTCTGTTATTTTTGGCTGTTTGATTGAGCAAACCACGTGTTTTTAGAAGAAACAAAGGGGGAATGTGGTAAAAATTATTTGTGGCAAAAATTATTGGAGTTTTAGCTGACTCATTTGCGAGGGGCCATACCTGGCCCACCCTGAAGTTATGTATGCTACTGAGGTCAGAAGGAGAATTCTCCATAGGCAGTTTTTGAAGGACCTCCCCTTTTGGGGGAGGGAGATTGAATGCTCATTGAGGGGAGGCGAAGAGTCGCTTTGAGAACTCTCTCTTGTTCGGCCTCTCTCTCTCTCTCTCTTGGTTCTTCCTGGTGATGCAAGAAAGCTAGCAGACTTTCTAGGTTTTGGTGAGTGAACACAATAAAACCTGCATTCTTTTGAATTGGCTTAATTGGAAATGATCTGGAGATTATATGGACTTAGTTTAGAGTTAAGAGAATTTATCTGTATTTCTTTTTCCCTATTTCCTTATCTTTGACTTTTATTAATTTCACCTTTATTGTTTAATTAATTCCCAAGTAATAAAATCTGATTCTTTTGTGGAAAAAAAGCTGTAAGGCTACTTTCTTATTGGCCTGGGAGAAATATCTAAAAGGGCAGTTAAGAGGGGAGGGAGCTTTGAACCTAAAAGTCCCTCATTATTTCCAGGACCCCAATATTTTGGCAAGTCACCCAATTAACGCTCCATATATTAAATTTCAGCCCCTACAAGGAAGAGTTGGACACAACTGAAACAGACTGAACAGCAATACCAAGCCCCTTTCTTCCTGCTTTTCCCCCTCCAGGATTTTCCTTGATACTCTTGATTTTATTCCTCTATTTTGTCTAATTTTATACTCAAAATAGACAATTTACATGAATACTAAAGGAAAACTAACCAAATCTCACAAGTACACTTTAACTGTTTTCATTTCTCTGCTTAGTGCTTCACAAAGCACTGGCATGGTAAGTGTGAAAGTTATGCTGGGATCTTGAAGGCAGAGCAGGAAAGATTCCATGGGATCCAGCAGGGTTAACATGTTGTCATGGCAACATACTGTGGCTGCTTGTCTTGGAGGAATCTAGCTAAGATAGAGATGAAGAATTCCTGGTATTGAAACTTTAGCATTAGCAATACATGTAGTAAATACTAATACAAAATGGTTACTATCTCCTGGCTGTCACAGTATGGTATCAGGAGGCAGAGAATCACATGGGGTTTCAACTGTTGAAAACATTAATTTAGCTCTTGGTACCATTTAAGGCCCTTTTCTCCTCTTGCCTAACTTTTTTTTGCGGCGGGGGGATGGGGCAATAGGGGTAAAGTGACTTACCCAGGGTCACACAGCTGGTAAGTACCTCAGGCTGGATTTGAATTCAGTTCCTCTTGATTCCAGGGCTGGAATCCACTCTACACATTAGCTGCCCCTTGTAAAGAATTAATTGTTATTTGAGGGTTTTATGACCCCATCTTTTGCCTAGAATTAAAAAAAAATCCAGCACACACTGGCCTGGGGTTCAGGCACAGTGCCTCTGCAAATGGCATGGTACTCCACCCACTGGTTGTAGTCGTCCCCATGACGCTGGCACCTCACATCATCACCACTCACCAACGCCTATTTTATTTCCTTTCCCTTAATTATACTGATCTTGCTTGTGTTTTTAAGTTTGTTCTTGTTAATAAATCTTGTTCAGTTTTTGAGGGAGGCTGTCGGTCTCCTTCCTTGCCCCAATATTACGGCGAGCCGCATAGCTAACACTCCCCAATTAAAAATTGGTCCCTATGGTTTTGAAGAACCAGCCAGGAATTGATTAACCTAGTGAATTTCTTTAACCCACCCACCCCCTCCCTTAGTTGGCCACGAGCCAACCTGGGGGACCTTCTTACCCTTCCCCCACTGCCTCCCTTAGGCAATCTCCCTTTCTCTTAAAAAACCTTAGCTTTTATCTTGCTGGTCAGAGAAAAGCTGGTCCATTTTAAACTGCACCATAATTGAATATTTGGCTCCCCCCTTGTATATTCTAATTGGCATATTTTGCAACAGAATATTGTACCAATTTAACCTAATAGCCTGCTCAATACTTATTCATAGCATTACTGGTTTCCTCCTCACAAACACAGTAAAAAATCTTTGGAACATTGGTATGGGAGAGTTTATCTTTCCCACTGAGCACATGTATAATATTATTGGAGGCATTACAGCTAAATTTGAACTTTACTATCTGAATATAATCATAGCTCTAGTGATTATAAATTTCATCCTCTTTATTAGCAATATTGTGATGTGGCATTTTTTCATAAAAATGTGGAAAGAGGAAAAAGGATGTGACCATATTAGATTGTGTGGTCAGAGAGATAATAAGACAGCTCCCTCTACAGGAGATGACTTGAGTTCAGAAACAAATTTAGACCAGTCTTTAGAATCAGATGAACAGAAACTGCTCCCCCTGCAGGATGTTATAGACCATACCCACAGAGGAGTACAGCCTAAAACATAGCCCATTCAGTCAAAAGGATCTGAGTGCATGGAAGAAACTTATACCTAGTTTTGATCAGAATCTAAAATCAGTAATTTCACAGTTAAGGTCTATATTTAATACATATCAACCCACTTGGGCCGATGTCACTTGTCTTATGGAAATTATACTATCCCCAAGTGAAATTGCAGATATTGTCACAGCAGGAAATTCCTTGGTGGCCTCTGGCGAAGCTTTAACAGAATGGTCTCTCCAGGAGCCAAACTGGGATTATAAAGATCCACAGCAATTCCAAGAATTTAAAAATGCTAGGGAAACACTACTGAAAGGAATGGAATCTTGTTCTAAGAAATCTGACAACTGGAAAAAAATTTTAAAACTTGCTCAGGAGCCTAATGAACAACCTAATAGAGTTTATGATAGACTTTGTGAAGCTGCTAGGCAATTTACAAGACTGGACCCACTAGACTCAAAATACTCCTATACTGTGGGTAATACATTTGTATATCAATCATTGCCAGAAATCTGTAAATTTTTTATGTCACAGTGTCTGGGCTGGAAAGATATGGCTGTAGAAAGGCTTAAAGAAATTGCCACTTATATCTTTGAGGCGAATGAAGACAATATGGCTAAGCAAAGCATTCTGGCACCAGCACTTTCAGGTCAGGCATTTAAAGGTCAGGACAAAACCCCTAAGGTGTGTCAGTACTGTGAAAAACAAGGACACTCATTGAGAGAATGTAGAATTAGAAAGCAAGAACTCAGGTGGGCAGTAATTGAGGGTCTGGAATATTTTTTCCCAAGAAACCAGAATAATTATGGAAATTTTTACCAGAAAGGAAACAACCAAGATAATCACAGACCTTATTACAACCAGAATCAGTATACTTGTAGACCCTATCAGGGAGGTACAGAAGGACAGAATCAGAATCGGGGTAACTCTAGAATCCTTCAGAGGGAGACGCAGGACTGTTGGTGTCCAGGGGAAGAGTGGAAAATAAATACAGCAAGCTTTACTTTTCCAGATCCTGAATTTTTGAACCCTCTTGTACCAATCCATTCACCTCCCCACAGTAATGAACCTCATGTGACCCTCAAAGTTGGGGACATGTATTATGATTGTCAGTTAGATACAGGAGCCTCTAAATCAGTCTTAGTGTGTAAACCAGACCCTGGATGCAATGCTATTGGATTTTTAAATGTGGTAGGAGTCTCAGGTAAGGCCCAAAGAGTGGCAGAATTAACCCCTTGCATGGTATCTATGGGGCCTTTAACTGTAGAATATTCATTTTTACTTATGCCCAATGCCAATGTAAATTTATTAGGTTGTGATCTCCTTTGTAAACTTAGAGCAACCATATCTTGTGCTCCAGATGGGGCTGTCTCTCTGCGGTTGCCAGAGGATACTATTCATTTATTACCAATTTTAATTTTAATTTATTTTTTTTTTTAGTGAGGCAATTGGGGTTAAGTGACTTGCCCAAGGTCACACAGCTAGTAAGTGTTAAGTGTCTGAGGCCGGATTTGAACTCAGGTACTCCTGACTTCAGGGCCGGTGCTTTATCCACTGCACCACCTAGCTGCCCCATTTATTACCAATTTTGATTTCAGATGCTCAAGGAGCAGTAGGGGATACATCCAAAATCCCCTCTGACATTCATCCTCTACTGAAGTGGGGCTCCTTAAATCTGCTATGCCTGTTACTATTAAAGTTAAAGAGGGACCACCTCCATCCATTCCACAGTATCCATTGTCTAAAGAAGCTGTAGAAGGGATCACCCCTATAATTGAGGCTCTTAAAAATTAGGGTATTATTGTCACATGCCATGTAATACTTCCATTTTGCCAGTTAAAAAACCCAAGCCTGACCCAGATGGCAAACCCATTTATCATTTTGTACAAGATCTTAGAGCGATTAACAATTGTTATTCCTAGACATGCTATAGTTTCTTCAATCCCATGTGAGGCTATATGCTTCACAGTGGTAGACCTCTGCTCTGCCTTTTTCTCTATACCAGTGCATGAGGACTTTCAGTATTTATTTGCCTTTACCTGGAAAAATACACAGTGGACCTGGACTAGACTCCCACAGGGATTTGTGGGCAGTCCTACATTATTTTCTCAAATTTTACAACAGGACCTGGCCTCTATTATTTTTAAAGGTTCCACTTTAGTGCTATATATTGATGATTTACTTTTAGCCTCCCCTGATGCTGACACATGTCAGGAAGACAGCTGCCATTTATTATTAGAACTATACAAGAGAAGCCACAAGATTTCTAAGTCAAAGGTGCAATGGTGTTTACCTCAGGTAGAATATTGGGGCTTCATTCTGGCTGCTGGAACTTGCTCTGTCTCTCCTAAGAAAGTCCAGGCTATTCAACAAGTCGCTGCTCCCTCTACTACGAAGCAGTTAAGGGCCATTCTGGGAGCAGGTGGGTATTGCAGACAATGCATACCCTCTTTTGGTGAAATTACTAAGCCTCTTATAGCTCTAATCAAACATTCTGTACCAGAACCTTTACAGCTGGATTCCCAGCATCTCTCAGCTATAATAGAATTGAAGCGGGCATTGTTATCAGCACCTGCACTAGGACTCCCAGATTACAGTAAGCCTTTTACTCTTTTTGTGCATGAACAGAAGGGAGTAGCTTCTGGGGTCCTGACTCAATCATTAGGACCTGTCCAATGTCCAATAGCTTATTATTCCAGCCAACTACATTCTGTGGTCTCTGGGGTGCCACTCTGCCTAAGGGCAGATATGCTTTTGGTGTATGCCATGCTGTAGGCATGCTTTGGCTAGAGAGGGGGCTTTCCAACATCCTCTGGCAAAGCTATTGTTAATGGAGACCTTATCAAGGACCTCCTATCTGCCCTGAAACTTCCCTCTGCTCTAGCAATTATACATTGCCCTGCCCATACAGGGAATAGTGATCCTGTTTCAACGGGGAATGCACGAGCTGATTCAGCAGCTAAACTCGCTGCTTTAGAAGCCCCTGAACATGTATCTAACCTCTCACCTTCTGAGGATGTTTCTCTCCACCTAACTTATGATGATTCTGAAGTAGAAAGGTAGAAAAAAGAGATTCAAGCCTAAACAGATCAATGGAGTCTGGATGTCTTCTGAGGGAAACCACTTCTACCCTGGAAATTCTATCACCAGGTATGCCTCTCTATTCACATGAAAGACCATTTTGGCACACAAGGCATTGTGGACTCAGTTAGGAGGTCCTGGTTAGCACCAGGTACAACTAACACAGCATTTCAAATCTGCTTGGGCTACTCCATGTCAATCTTACAATCAACATGCCTTCCATGCTAAAGCATATGGAGGATGCCCTTTGGCATATACACCTTTTGAACATCTCCAAATTGACTTTATTTCTATGCCCAAAGCAGGACAATATAAATTTTGCCTTATTGTTGACCAGCTCACTCGATGGATGGAGGCTTTTCCTGCCCTATGAGCAAATACTGGCTTTGTGGCCAAAACTCTCCTTAAAGAGATTATTCCTTGCTTTGGGCAACCAGCATGCATTGACTCTGATAGAGGTACTCAACTTACAGATTCAATTCTCTCCCAGATTTATTATTTCTTGGGAGTAGATTTCATACTCCTTTTTAACCTCAAAGCTCAGACCAAGTTGAACATATGAATAAAGAGCTTAAGAGCATGATTGGCCAATTATGTGCTGAAACCCATTTAAAATGGCCTGATGTTCTACCCTTGGCATTATTCTATCTGCACAGTAGACCAAGACGAGAACTCCACATATCTCCCTGTGAGATGCTTTTTGGTTACCCTCCTATCCAAGCTAAAACTTTTTCCCCAGTCTATACATCGCTGGTGGGAGGTGATACTTCTGTTGCTTCCTATATACAGGAACTACAAACTAGGCTATGTGAACTCCATGAAGCAGGAGTTGCTATACAATCTGGTCCTTTAGATTTTTCCTTGCATGATTTAAGTCCTGGAGACAATGTATATATTAAGAATTTTTAGTGGACCAGTGGGACCCAGCCCACTTGGGAGGGACATTTTCAGGTATTATTGACAACTCCTATTGCTATTAAAATTGGAGAAAAAGAATCTTGGCTTCATTGTTCCCATGTGAAGCCCGCACCATTTGTAGGTAAAGTAATTTCAGATAAAACTCAACCAGCTGCTAAAGAGTAAAGAAACTGAACAGAGCCCAGGGGTAATAGACAGTTTCAATTTGCAAGCATTATCATTCAATTACAAACCCTGGGACTCAAACTCTGTAAGGTATCAGAGCACTCAAAGACCAGTTAGAAGGTCATTTGAGAAACCACCTCAAACACAGACAAGAAACTGCTAGTTATATGCTCAGTCATAAAGAAGACTTTGGGTCTTTTATAGAAACAGAATATATTGCTGATTTGAAAAAAGCTGATACGGGGGCTGACAACGATGTGATTGTAGCCTTTGCCAAACATAACCAACTGAATGTAATCATTCACCAGTTGAATAAACCTCTATGGCAAATTTGTGGCACACACAAAGCCAATGCTAAAGAACTCCATATTTTCTACCATAATGGTCATTATGACAGCATTAGAAGAATTAATGATGATTCAGAAACCCCTGCCACTTTGGCATACAGAGAATCGGGGAACCAGTTTAAAAAATGTGGTGTACCCCAAATTCTAGCAATATAAGCTCTTACCTTAAACAAGCTTTTCCTCCTAGAATTGAAAATTTTTTCCACCAAGAGCACATGGCTCTGTCTTCTAGAAAGGGTTATTGAACCTTACTGCTTGATTTATGAGACAATTAATGAACATATTAAGTCTCGCTGATGTTTTATTTCCTTTTGATAGATTGTTTATCATTTCAAGTATCTGTTATTGTCATTGTACTAGACAGAGAATTCATGGACAAGATGATGTGGCTTACTAGCTTAATGAAGATTCTGTAATAATGTTTAATAATGCCAGCCATTTTTATTCATTTATCATTTGTATATCATTGTGACTATGTATACTCTGGGTATGGTTTTGGATTATATGTATATATTTCAAGTATATCCTAAGTTATGCAGTGTAGCACACATTTTTACCATCATATTGTCTTTGGTAAAATTAATATGAGATTTATGATTTATGGAAACTTATCATTTCAGAGACTAATTGCTCTTACAATGAGCTTGATGGAGATGGTTCAACTCCATGATGCAGGCCCTGGAGAGACTATATGTACAACAGGAGGAGAGAAAAATACATGTAAGATACCCTGATGAAGGCTGAGAGAACAGCCAAATACATTCAGGAAGTCCATAGTTTGCTTATGAGAGCGGCTATGTAGAACACAATTGCTGGACATAGTCCAGTTTCTTCCTCTCTCACTCCCAAAATGGTCTGGTGTCGTGTTAGCCCTAACACATGCACCTAGTTTAACTTAATTTGGCTTTTTTACTCAATCTGGTGGCATGGTCAGAATCCATCCACCTGAGGCCTAGCACAATTATTAGATGTCCATGCACCACGAGATATGGTATGGTAACCTTTCCATAACATTTTCAGGTATCATCACGGACACATTAATAAATTTGGCCTTCAGTACTTCTGAAAAGGCCTCATTTCTAAAATATATAGGGAACTAAATCAAATTTATAAGAATCCAAGTCATTCCCCAATTGAGAAATGGTCAAAGGATATGAACAGGCAGTTTTCTGATGAAGAAACCAAAGCTATCTATTCCCATAGGAAAAAATGCTCTAAGTTTCTAATGATTAGAGAGATGCAAATTAAAACAACTCTGAGGTACCACCTGACACCTATCAGATTGGCTAAAATGACAAAAAAGGAAAATAATAAATGTTGGAGAAGCTGTGGAAAAATTGGAACACTAATGCATTGTTGGTGGAGCTGTGAACCGATCCAACCGTTCTGGAGAGCAATTTGGAATTATGCCCAAAGGATTATAAAGCTGTGCATACCCTTTGACCCAGCAATACCACTTTTGGGTCTTTTTCCCAAAGAGATCATGGAAAGGGGAGAAGGACCCACATGTACAAAAATATTTATAGCTGCTCTTTACGTGGTGGTGAGGAATTGGAAGTTGAGGGTATGCCCATCAATTGGGGAATGGCTGGACAAGTTGTGGTATATGAATGTAATGGAATACTATTGTGCTGTAAGAAACGATGAGCAGGAGGAGTTCAGAGAAACCTAGAGGGTCTTGCGTGAGCTGATGATGAGTGAGATGAGCAGAACCAGAAGAACATTGTACACAGTATCATCAACATTGTGTGTTGATCTACTGTGATGGACTATATTCTTCTCACCAATGCAATGGTACAGAAGAGTTCCAGGGAACTCATGATAGAAGAGGATCTCCAAATCCAGGAAAAAAAAAAAAGAACTGTGGAGTATAGATGCTGAATGAACCATACTATTTCACTTGTCTTTGGTGCTGTTGTTTTTCTATTTTGAGGTTTTTCATCATTGCTCTGATTTTTCTCTTATAACATGACTAATGCAGAAATATGTTTAATGTTATTATGTATATATATATATATATATATATATATAAAACCTATATCAGATTACCTGCTATCTAGGGGAGGGGGATGGGGGGGAGGGAGAAAAATCTGAAATTGGAAAGCTTGTACAAACAAAAGTTGAGAACTATCTTTACATGTAATGGGAAAAAAAATAAAATTCTTTATTACCAAAAATAAACAAATAAATAAATAAATAAATTTGGCCTTGATCCAGACATATAGTGGTAAAAAGTGTTAGTAATGTCATAACTGTCTCAATTTTATTTTGCATATGGATATGAGTATTCTCAAAAGGGGGAACTAAAATATGCTGTATATATCAAGTTTAAATTTGTTGTGTATATTCTGAAGAACTTTCATTATTTAATTTGAACATTTGTGGACAATGGTATGCAAAAGATTAATGAAAATCCAGCAGCTCTAGAGACAACCAGAATCCAGAGATATCCAGAATCCAGACCAGAGACCAGTTCCCCGATGACATCTCAACCCTCCTTTGAAGACAAGATTTTAAGGACTTTAATGGATATTTTTGGTTTTTGTTGTAAGGGCCAAATTTAATATATGGAGAGTTAATTGGGTGACTCGCCAAAATATTGGGGTCCCGGAAATAAGGAGGGACCTCTAGGTTCAAAGTTCCCTCCCCTCAGAACTGCCCTTTTAGGTATTTCTCTCAGGCCAATAAGAAAGGAGCCTTACAGCTTCTTTTCCACAAAAGGATCAGATTTTATTACTCTGGAATTAATTAAACAACAAAGGTGAAATTAATAAAAATCAAAGATAAGGAAATAGGGGAAAAGAAATACAGATAAGTTCTCCTAACTCTAACCTAAGTCTATACAATCCCCAGCACATTTCCAATTAAGCTAATTCAAAGGAATGCAGGGCTTTTGTGCTCGCTCAGGACACCAGTGACATCTACTAGTTTTTCACGCCACCAGGAAAACCGAGATTGAGGGAGAGAGCAAGTGTGTTCTGGAAGCCACTCTGCCTCCCCTCAGCAAATGTTCAATCTTCCTCCCCCAAAAGGGGAGGGCTTTAAAAAACTGCCTATGGAGAGGTTTTTCCTTCTGACCTAAGTAGCATACGTAACTTCAGGTTGGGCCAGGTGTGGCCCCTCCCAAATGAGTCAGATAAACTCCAATAATTTTTACCACATTGTTTTTCCTTCTGTTACTATATACATAATCTGTAATATGTATTTCCAACTTCCTATATTGTTATTATATTGTTTGTTAGCATTGCTTATAATATTCTTTTACTTTTATTTATTTATTTATTGTTTATTATTTATTGTTCCATCAAGGAAACACCCCGTGTTTCTTGATGAAACAAAGGGGAGAATGTAAAGAATTGTTATTTGAGGTTTTTATGACCCCATCTTTTGCCTAGAATTTTAAAAACCCCAGTACATACTGGCCTAGGGCTCAGGAACAGTGCCTCTACAAATGGCATGGTGCTCCACCCACTGGTTGTAGCCATCCCCATGACGCTGGCACCTCACATCATCACCACTCACCAACGCATACATGGGCCGGGCAAAATTATATTGACTGGAAGCCCAGTGAGGGCAATCATGTGACAGTCAGTCAGGGCTGCCAGCCAATTGGCTTGGGGTTGTGTGTGGTCAGCCTGGGGTCTGCTGGTAAGGGGAAGGGAGGAGATTCGCCATTCTAGCTTGAAGCTGGAAGGTGAAAGGATGCAGCCGTGTGTGTTCTCAGCTGATTCCTGGGCAGTGGTGTTTATTCAGGTTGTATCATATCCCTTTCCCCATTTTATTTCCATTCCCTTAATTATAATGATCTTGCATGTGTTTTTAAGTTTGTTATTGTTAATAAATGCTGTTCTGTTTTTGAGGGAGGCTGTGGGGCTCCTTCTTTGCCCCAATATTGCGGCAAGCTGCATAGCCAACACTCCCCAATTTAAAATTGGTCCCTACACCCTAAATATCAATTGTGAAAGAGAGTTTGGATAACTTTGGCTAAAAGGGATAAGGAATCTTAGAAATGTCAACCCATGCTCTCACATCAGGGGGCCTTTGGTAATAATAATATTGTCAAAGGGTTAAGGAAGAGTTGGACATGACTGAAACCAGCTGAACAGCAGTACCAAGCCCCTTTTTACCTGGTTTTCCACCTCAAGGATTTCCCTTGATACTTTTGATTTTACTCCTCTATTATGTGTAATCCTATATTCAAAATAAACATTTTATGAGAATGCTATAGAAAAGCCTACCCAAATCTGGCAAGTACACCTTAACTGTTTTCATTTCTCTGCTTAGTGCTCCACAAACCCCTGGCATGGTAAGGGTGAAGGTTTTGCTGGGATCTTGAAGGCAGAGCAGTAAAGAATCCATGGGATCCAGAAAGGTTAATCTGTTGTCATGGCAATAGACTGTAGCTGCTCTTTCAGGAGGAATCTAGCTAAGATAGAGATGAAGAATTTCTGGTATTGAATCTTTAGCACTGGTAATCCATGTAGTAAATACTAATACAAAATGGTTACCATCTCCTGGCTCTCCTTTCTACCTCTGCACTGATGGTAGAAGTATAGCTTCAGGAGGCAGAGAATTACTCGGTGTTTAAACTGTCTAAAACATTAAATCAGTTCTTGGTATTATTTAAGGCCCTTTTCTCCTCTGAGGTACACTCTTTTTTGAGGGAAGGGGCAGGGCAATTAGGGCTTAAGTGACTTATTCAGTGTCACATAGCCAATAAGTACCTCAGGCTGCATTTGAACTCAGTTCCTCTTGATTTCGTGGCTGGAATCCACTCTACAACTTAGCTGGTCCTATCTATAAATTTTGAAAGAGAATTTGGATAACTTTGGCTAAAAGGGATGCTGAATCTTAGAAAGGTCAACCCATGTTCTCATAGCAGGGGTCCTCTAGTAATAATAATATTCTCACAGGGGTAAGGAAGAGATGGACAGGACTGAAACCAACTGAACACCAATACCAAGCCCCTTTCTTCCTCCTTTTCCTACTCCAGGATTTCCCTTGATACTCTTGATTCTATTCTTCTATTTTGTCTAATTCTATACTCAAAATAGACATTTTATGAGAATGCCATAGAAAAGCCTACCCAAATCTGGCAAATACACCTTAATGTTTTCATTTCTCTGCTTAATGCTCCACAAAACCCTGGCATGGAAAGAGTGAAGGTTCTGCTGGGATTCTGAAAGCAGAGCAGTAAAGTATCGATGAGCTCCATAAGGGTTAACATGTTGTCATAGCAACAGACTGTGGCATCTTTTCTAGGAGGAATCTAGCTAAGATAGAAATGAAGAATTCTTGGTATTGAATCTTTAGCATTGGTAATGCATGAAGTAAATAAAAATACAAAATGGTTACCATCTCCTGGCTCTCCTTTCCACCTCTGTACTCATGGTAGCAGTATGGTTTCAGGAGGCAGAGAATCACTGGGTGTTTAAACTGTCTAAAATATTTAGTTCTTGGTACCATTTAAGGCCCTTTTCAACTCTTGCCTAAACTTTTTTTCAGGGGGGTGTGGCGTTAGGGGATAAGTGACTTACCCAGGGTCACACAGCCAATAAGTACCTCAGGTTGCATTTGAACACTGTTCCTCTTGATTACAGGGCTGGAATCCACTCTATAACTTAACTGTCACTAAATATAAATTTTGAAAGAGAGTTTGGATAACTTTGGCTAAAATGGACACTGAATCTTAGAAAGGTCAACCCATGCTCTCACTGCAGGGGGCCTCTAGTAAAAATAATATTCTCACAAGGGTAAGGAAATGTTGGTCATGACTAAAATTGACTGAACAGTTATACCAAGCCCCTTTTTTCCTGCTTTTCCCTCTCCAGGATTTCCCTTGATACTTTTGATTTTATTTCTCTATTTTCTCTAATTCTATACTCAAAACAGGCAATTTATGAGAATGCTATAGAAAAGCCTACCCAAATTTGGCAAGTACATCTTAACTGTTTTCATTTCTCTGCTTAGTGCTCCACAAGGCCCTGGCCTGGTAAGGGTGAAGGTTTTGCTGGGATCTTGAAGGCAGAGCAGTAAAGAATCCATGGGATCCAGCAGGGTTAACATGTTGTCATAGCAACAGACTGTGGCTGCTTTTCTAGGAGGAATCTAGCTAAGATAGAGATGAAGAATTATTGGTATTGAATCTTTAGCATTAGCAATCCATGTAGTAAATAATTTTTTTTTTGGGTGAGGCAATTGGGGTTAAGTGACTTGCCCAGGGTCACACAGCTAGTAAGTGTCAAGTGTCTGAGGCCAGATTTGAACTCAGGTCCTCCTGAATCCAGGGCCAGTGCTCTATCCACTGCGCCACCTAGCTGCCCCTCCATGTAGTAAATACTAATACAAAATGGTTACTGTCTCCTGGCTCTCCTTTCTACCTCTCCATTGATGGTAGCCCTATGGTTTCAGACTGCAGAGAATCACACAGTATTTAAATTGTCTAAAACATTAATTCAGTTCTTGGCATTATTTAAGGCCCTTTTCTCCTCTGAGCTACACTCTTTTTGGGGAGGTGGGGGCAGGGCAATTAGGGCTTAAGTGACTTACCCAGGGTCACACAGGTAGTAAGTATCTGAGGCTGGACTTGAACTCAGTTCCTCTTGATTGCATGGCTGGAATCTAATCTACAATTTAGGTGCCAATAAGTATAAATTTTGAAAGGGAATTTGGATAACTTTGGCTAAAAGGGACACTGAATCTTAGAAAGCTCAACCCATGCTTTCAGAACTGGGGGCCTCTGGTAATAATAATCTTTTCAAAAGGTTAAGGAAGAGTTGTGCATGACTGAAACATACTGAACAGCAATACCAAGCCCCTTTCTTCCTGCTTTTCCCCCTCAAGGATTTCCCTTGACACTTGATTTTATTCCTCTATTTTGGGTAATTCTATAGTCAAAATAGAAAATTTACATGAATGCTATAGAAAAGCCTACCCAAATCTGGCAAGTACACCTTAACTGTCTTCATTTCTCTGCTTAGTGCTTCACAAAGCCCTGGAATGGTAAGTGTGAAAGTTATGCTGGGATCTTGAAGGCAGAGCAGGAAAGATTCCATGGGATCCAGCAGGGTTAACATGTTGTCATGGCAACAGACTGAGGCTGCTTTTCTAGGAGGAATCTAGCTAAGATAGAGATGAAGAATTCTTGGTACTGAATCTTTAGCATTAGCAATCCATGTAGTAAATACAAATAAAAAATTGTTACCATCTCCTGGCTGTCACAAGATGGTTTTAGGAGGCAGAGAATCACACGGTATTTAAACTGTCTAAAACATTAATTTAGTTCTTGGTATTATTTAAGGCCCTTTTCTCCTCTGAGCTACACTCTTTTTGGGGAAGTGGGGACAGGGAAATTAGGGTTTAAGTGACTTATCCAGGGTCACACAGTTAATAAGTACCTGAGGCTTGATTTGAACTCAGTTCTTCATGACTCCATGGCTGGAATCCACTCTACAACTTAGCTGCCCCTAAATACAAATTTTGAAAGAGAATTTGGATAACTTTGGCTAAAGGGGACACTGAATCTTAGAAAGGTCAATCTATGCTCTCTCGGCAAGGGGCCTCTGATAATAATAATATTCTCAGAGGGGTAATGAAGAGTTGGACATAGCTGAAACATACTGAACAGCAATACCAAGCCCCTTTCTTCCTCCTTTTCCCCCTCCAGGATTTCCCTTAATACTCTTCATTTTATTCCCCTATTTTCTCTAATTCTATACTCAAAATAGGGACTTTATGAGAACGCTAGAGAAAAACCTAACAAAATCTGGATAGTACACCTTAAATGTTTTCATTTCTCTGATTAGTGCTCCACAAAACCCTGGCCTTGTGAGGGTGAAGGTTATGCTGGGATCTTGAAAACAGCAGGAAGGAATCTATGAGCTCCAGCAGGGTTAACATTTTTTCATGGCAACAGACTGTGGCTGCTTTTCTAGGAGATATCTAGGTAAGATAGAGATGAAGAATTTCAGGTATTGAATCTTTAGCATTAGCAATCCACATATTAAATACAAATACAGAATGGTTACTGTCTCGTGGCTCTCCTTTCTACCTCTGCACTGATGGTAGCAGTATGGTTTCAGGTGGCAGAGAATCACATGGTGTTTAAACTGCCTAAAACATTAATTCAGTTTTTTGTACCGTTTAAGGCCCTTTTCTCCACAGGCCTACACTGGTTTCGGGGGGCTTTTTTGTTTGTTTGTTTGTTTTTGTTTTTTGGCAGGGCAATAGGGGTTAAGGCCCTTACCCAGGGTCACAAAGCTAGTAAGTACCTGAGGTTGGATTTTAGCTCAGTTCCTCATGATTCCAGGGCTGGAATCCACTCTACAACTTAGCTGCCCCTAAATATAAATTTTGAAAGGGAGTTTAGAAAACTTTAGCTAAAAGGGACACTGAATCTTAGAAAGGTCAACCCAAGCTCTCACAGCAAGGGGCCTCTGGTAATAATAATATTCTCACAGGGGTAAGGAAAAGTTGGACAGGACTGAAACCAACTGAACAAAAATACCAAGCCCCTTTCTTCTTGCTTTTCCCCTTCCAGGATTTACCTTGATACTCTTGATTTTATTCTTCTATTTTGTTTAATTCTATACTCAAAATGGACAATTTACATGAATGCTGTAGAAAAGCCTACCCAAATCTGGCAAGTACAACTTAACTGTTTTCATTTCCCTGCTTAGTGCTCCACAAACCCCTGGCATGGTAAGGCTAAAGATTATGCTGTGATCTTGAAGGCAGAGCAGTAAAGAATTCATGAGCTCCAGCAGGGTTAACAGGTTGTCATGGCAACATACTGTGGTTGCTTTTCTAGGAGGAATCTAGCTAAGATAGAGATGAAGAATTCTTGGTATTGAATCTTTAGTATTGGAAATGCATGAAGTAAATAAAAATACAAAATGGTTACCATTTCCTTGCTCTCCTTTCTATCTCTGCACTGATGGTAGCAGTATAGCTTCAGGAGGCAGAGAATCACTCGGTGTTTAAACAGTCTAAAACATTCATTCAGTTCTTGGTATTATTTAAGTCCCCTTTTCTCCTCTGAGCTACACTCTTTATGGGGAGGTGTGGGGTAGGGCAATTAGGGCTTAAGTGACTTACCCAGGGTCACACAGCTATTAAGTACCTTAGGGTGGATTTGACCTCATTTCCTCTTCATTCCAGGGCTGAAATCCACTCTACAACTTAGCTGCTCCATTCTATAAATTTTGAAAGAGAATTTGCATAACTTTGGCTAAAGGGGACACTGAACCTTAGAAAGGTCATCCCATTCTCTCACAGTTGGGGGCCTGTAGTAATAATAATATTAATAGTAATTATTATTAATAATAATATCGTGGGTTTTTTTGATGGGGCAGTGAGGGTTAAGTGACTTGCCCAGAGTCACACAGCTAGTAATCGTTAAGTGTCTGAGGTGGAATTTGAACTCAGGTCCTCCTGAATCCAGGGCTGGTGTTTTATCCACTGAGCCACATAGCTGTCCCTGTAATAATAATATTCTCACAAGAGAAATGAAGAGTTCGACACGACTGAAACTGACTCAACAGCAGTACCAAGCCCCTTTCTTCCTGGAAAGGGTGCTTTTTCCCCTCAAGGATTTCCCTTGATACTCTTGATTTTATTCCTCTATTTTCTCCAATAATATACTCAAAATAGACATTTTATGAAAAGGTTATAGAAAAGCCACCCCAAATATGGGAAGTACACCTTAACTATTTTCATTTCTCTGCTTAGTGCTCCACAAAACCATGGCAAGGTAAGGGTGAAGATTATTCTGGGATTTTAAAGCAGAGCAGTAAAGAATCCTTGAGCTCCATTAGGGTTAACATGTTGTCATGGCAACAGACTGTGGCTGCTCTTCTAGGAGGAATCAAGCTAAAATAGAGATGAAGAATTCCTGGTATTGAATCTTTAACATTAGCAATCCATGTAATAAATAAAATACAAAATGGTTACCATCTCCTGGCTGTCACAGTATGGTTTCAGGAGGCAGAGAATCACATGGGGTTTCAACTGTTGAAAACATTAATTTAGTTGTTGGTACCATTTAAGGCCCTTTTCAACTCTGGCATATACTTTTTTTGGGGGGGGGGTGGGGCATTGGGGTTTAAGTGAGTTACATAGGGTCACACAGCCAGTAATTACCTCAGGCTACATTTGAACTCAGTTCCTCTTGATTCCAGGTCTGGAGTCCACTCTACAACTTAGCTGCCCCTAAATATACATTTTGAAAGAGAGTTTGGATAACTTTGGCTAAAATGGACACTGAATCTTAGAAAGGTCAACCCAAGCTCTCACAGCAAGGGGCCTCTGATTTCCCTTGATACTCTTGATTTTATTCTTCTATTTTTCTAATTCTATACTCAAAATAGACAATTTACATGAATGCTATAGAAAAGCCCATCCAAATCTGGCAAGTACACCTTAACTGTTTTCATTTCTCTGCTTAGTGCTCCACAAAGCCCTAGCATTGTAAGGGTGAACGTTATGCTGGGATCTTGAAGGCAGATCAGTAAAGAATCCATGAGCTACAGCAGGGTTAACATGTTATAATGGCAACAGACTGTGGCTGCTTTTCTAGGAGGAATCTAGCTAAGATAGAGATGAAGAATTCTTGATATTGAATCTTTAACATTAGCAATCCATGTAGTAAATACAAATAAAAAATGGTTATCATCTCCTGGCTGTCACAGTATGTTTTCAAGAGGCAGAGAATCACAGGGGGTTTCAACTGTTGAAAACATGAATTTAGTTCTTGGTACCATTTAAGGCTCTATTCAACTCTGGCCTACACTTTTTTTTGTGGGGGTAGGGCATTAGCGGTTAAGTGACTTAGCCAGTGTCACATAGCCAGTAAGTACCTCAGGGTGCATTTGAACTCTGTTCCTCTTGATTCCAGGGCTGGAATCCACTCTATAACTTACCTGCCACTTAATATAAATTTTGAAAGAAAGTTTAGATAACTGGACAAAGGGGACAATGAATCTTAGAAAGGTCAACCCATGCTCTCACAGCAGGGGGCCTCTAGTAATAACAATATTTTCACAGGAGTAATGAAGAGCTGGACATGACTGAAACCGAATGAACAGCAGTATTAAGCCCTTTTCTTGCTGCTTTTCCCCCTCCAAGATTTCCCTTGATACTCTTGATTTTATTCTTCTATTTTTCTAATTCTATCCTCAAAATAGACAATTTACATGAATGCTATAGAAAAGCCTACCCACATCTGGCAAGTATACCTTAACTCTTTTCATTTCTCTGCTTAGTACTCCACAAAACCCTGGCATGGTAAAGGTGAAGGTTATGCTGGGATCTTGAAGGCAGATCAGTAAAGAATCCATGAGCTTTAGCAGGGTTAACATGTTGTCATGACAACAGACTGTGGCTGCTTTTCTAGGAGGAATCTAGCTAAGAGAGAGATGAAGAATTCCTGGTGTTGAATCTTTAGCATTAGCGATCCACGTAGTAAATACTAATACAAAATGATTACCATCTCCTAGCTGTCACAGTATGTTTTCAAGAGGCAGAGAATCACAGGGGGTTTCAACTGTTGAAAACATGAATTTAGTTCTTGGTACCATTTAAGGCTCAATTCAACTCTGGCCTATACTTTTTTTTGTGGGGGTGGGGCATTAGGGGTTAAGTGACTTAGCCAGTGTCACATAGCCAGTAAGTACCTCAGGGTGCATTTGAACTCTGTTCCTCTTGATTCCAGGGCTGGAATCCACTCTATAACTTACCTGCCACTTAATATAAATTTTGAAAGAGAGTTTAGATAACTGGATAAAGGGGACAATGAATCTTAGAAAGGACAACCCATGCTCTCACAGCAGGGGGCCTCTGGTAATTATAATATTCTCACATGGGTAACAAGAGTTGGCCATGACTGAAACCGACTCAACAGCAGTACCAAGCCCCTTTCTTCCTGCTTTTTCCCTTCCAGGATTTCCCTTGTTACTCTTGATTTTATTCCTCTATTTTGTCTAATTCTATCCTCAAAATAGACAATTTACATGAATGCTATAGAAAAGCAAACCCACATCTGGCAAGTATACCTTAACTCTTTTCATTTCTCTGCTTAGTGCTCCAAAAACCACTGGCATGGAAAGTGTGAAGGTTATGCTGGGATCTTGAAGGCAGAGCAGTAAAGAATCCATGGGATCCAGCAGGGTTAACGTGTTGTCATGGCAACAGATTGTGGCTGCTTTTCTAGGAGGAATCTAGCTAAGATAGAGATGAAGAATTCTTGGTACTGAATCTTTAGCATTAGCAATCCATGTAGTAAATACTAATACAAAATGGTTCCCATCTCCTGGCTCTCTTTTCTACCTCTGCACTGATGGTAGCAGTATGGTTTCAGGAGGCAGAAAATCACTTGGTGTTTAAACTGTCTAAAACCTTAATTCAGTCCTTGGTATTATTTAAGGCCCTTTTCTCCTCTGAGCTACACTCATTTTGGGGGGAGGGGCAGGGCACTTAGGGCTTAAGTGACTTACCCGGAGTCACACAGCTTGTAAGTATCTGAAGCTGGATTTGAACCCAGTTCCTTTTGATTGCAGGGCTGGATCCCACTCTACAACTTATCTGGTCCTATCTATAAATTTTGAAAGAGAATTTGGATAACTGTGGCTAAATGGGATACTGAATCTTAGAAAGGTCAACCCATGCTCTCACAGCAGGGATCCTCTAGTAATAATAATATCCTCACAGGGGTAAGGAAGAGGTGGACAGGACTGAAACCGACTCAACAGCAATACCAAGTCCCTTTCATCCTGCTTTTCCCCCTCCAAGATTTCCCTTGACACTCTTGATTTTATTCCTCTATTTTGTCTAATACTATACTCAAAACAGACAATTTACATGAATGCCATAGAAAAGCCTACCCAAATCTGGCAAGTACACCTTAACTGTTTCCATTTCTCTGCTAAGTGCTCCACAAAACCCTGGAATGGTAAGTGTGAAGGATATGCTGGGATCTTGAAGGTAGATCAGTAAACAATTCATGGGATCCAACAGGGATAACATGTTGTCATGACAACAGACTGTGGCTGTTTTTCTGGGAGGAATCTAGCTAAGATAGAGATGAACAATTCCTGGTATTGAATCTTTAGCATTAGCAATCGATGTCATAAATACTAATACAAAATGGTTACTGTCTCCTGGCTCTCCTTTGTAGCTCTGCACTAATGGTAGAAGTATGGTTTCAGGCTGCAGAGAATCACAGGGTATTTAAACTGTCTAAAATATGAATTCATTTCTTGGCATTATTTAAGGCTCTTTTCTCCTCTGAGCTACACTCTTTTTGGGGATGTGGGGGCAGGACAATTAGGGCTTACGTGACTTACCCAGGGTCACAGAGGTAGTAAGTATCTGAGGCTGGTAGGGCATTGGGGTTTAAGTGAATTACCCAGGGTCACGCAGTCCGTAAGTACCTCAGGCAGCATTTGAACTCAGTTCCTCTTGATTCCAGCGCTGGAATCCACTATACAACTTAGCTGCCCTATTCTATAAATTTTGAAAGAGAATTTGGATAACTGGCTAAAGGGGACACTGAACCTTAGAAAGGTCATCCCATGCTCTCACAGTTGGAGGCCTGTAGTAATAATAATATTCTGTACCATGTTTTGTTTTGTTTTTTTCGGTGGGGCAGTGAGGGTTAAGTGACTTGCCCAGAGTCACACAGCTAGTAAGCATTAAGTGTCTGAGGTTGGATTTGAACTCAGGTCTTCCTAAATCCAGGGCTGGTGCTTTATCCACTGAGCCACCTAGCTATCCCTATAATAATAATAATCTTCTCACAGGAGTAATGAAGAGTTGGACATGACTGAAACTGGCTCAACAGCAGTACGAAGCCCCTTTCTTCCTGCTTTTCCCCCTCCAGGATTTCCCTTGATACTCTTGATTTTATTCTTCTATTTTGTCCAATCATATACTCAAAATAGACATTTTATGAGAATGCTATAGAAAAGCCACCCCAAATCTCCAAGTACACATTAACTGTTTTCATTTCTCTGCTTAGTGCTCCACAAAGCCCTGGCCTGGTAATTGTGAAGATTATGCTGTGATCTTGAAAACAGAGCAGTAACTAATCTATGAGCTCCATCAGGGTTAACATGTTGTCATGGCAACAGACTGTGGCTGCTTTTGTACCATGAATCTAGCTAAGATAGAGATGAAGAGTTCCTGGTACTGAATCTTTAGAATTAGCAATCCATGTAGTAAATACAAATACAAAATGGTTACCATCTCCTGGCTCTCCTTTCTACCTCAGCATTAATGGTAGCAGTATGGTTTCAGGTGACAGAGAATCAGTTCTTGGTACCATTTAAGACCCATTTCTCCACAGGCCTACACTCTTTTTTGTTTGTTTTTTTGGCAGGGCAATAGGGGTTAAGGCCCTTACCCAGGGTCACAAAGCTAGTAAGTATCTGAGGTTGGATTTTAGCTCAGTTCCTCATGATTCCAGGGCTGGAATCCACTCTACAACTTAGCTGCCCCTAAATATAAATTTTGAAAGAGAGTTTAGAAATCTTTAGCTAAAAGGGACACTGAATCTTAGAAAGGTCAACCCAAGCTCTCACAGCATGGGGCCTCCGGTAATAATAATATTCTCACAGCGGTAAGGAAAAGTTAGGCAGAACTGAAACCGACTGAACAAAAATACCAAGCCCCTTTCTTCCTGCTTTTCCCCCTCAAGGATTTCCCTTGACACTCTTGATTTTATTCCTCTATTTTGTCTAATTCTATAATCAAAATAGACAATTTATATGAATGCTGTAGAAAAGCCTACCCAAATCTGGCAAGTGAGCCTTAACTATTTTCATTTCTCTGCTTAGTGCAATACAAAGCCCTGGCCTTGTAAGGGTGAAGATCATGATGGAATCTTGAAAACAGAGCAGTAAAGAATCCATGAGTTCCAGCAGGGTTAACCTATTGTCATGGCAACATACTGTGGCTGCTTTTCTAGGAGGAATCTAGCTTAGATAGAGATGAAGAATTCCTGGTATTGAATCTTTAGCATTAGCAATCCATGTATTAAATACAAATACAAAATGGTTACCATCTCGTGGTTCTCCTTTCTATCTCTGCACTGATGGTAGCAGTATAGCTTCAGGAGGCAGAGAATCACTCGGTGTTTAAACTGTCTAAAACATTAATTTAGTTCTTGGTATTGCTTAAAGCCCTTTTCTCCTCTGAGCTACACTCTTTTTAGGGAAGTGGGGCCAGGCCAATTAGGGCTTAAGTGACTTACCCAGGGTCACACAGGTAGTAAGTATCTGAGGCTGAATTTGAACTCAGTTCCTCTTGATTCCAGGGCTGGAATCCACTCTACAACTCAGCTGCCACTAAATATAAATTTTGAAAGAGAGTTTGGATAACTTTGACTAAAAGGGATATGGAATCTTAGAAAGCTCAACCCATGCTTTCAGAGCTAGGGGCCTCTCATAATAATAATCTTCTCACAGAAGTAAGGAAGAGTTGGACATGACTGAAACCAACTCAAAAACAGTACCAAGCCCCTTTCTCCTGCTTTTCCCCCTCCAGGATTTTCCTTGATACTCTTGATTTTATTCCTCTATTTTGTCTAATTCTATACTCAAAATAGTCAATTTATGTGAATACTAGAAGAAAACCTAACCAAATCTGGCAAGTACAACTTAACTGTTTTCATTTCTCTGCTTAGTGATACTCAAAGCCCTGGCCTGGTAATTTTGAAGGTCATGCTGGGATCTTGAAAACAGAGCAGTAAAGAATCCATGGCATCCAGCAGGGTTAATGTGTTGTCATGGCAACACATTGAGGCTGCTTTTCTAGGAGGAATCTAGCTAAGATAGAGATAAAGAATTCCTGGTATTGAAGCTTTAACATTAGCAATCCATGTAGTAAATACAAATACAAAATGGTTACCATCTCCTGGCTGTAACAGTATGGTTTCAGGAGGCAGAGAATCATAGGGGGTTTCAACTGTTGAAAACATTAATTTAGTTCTTGGTACCATTTAAAGCCCTTTTCTCCTCTTGCCTAAACTTTTTTTGGGGGGTGGGGGTTGGGCATTAGGGTTTAAGTGACTTACCCAGGGTCACACAGCCAGTAAGTACCCCAGGCTACATTTGAACTCAGTTCCTCTTGATTGCAGGGCTGGAATCCACTCTACAACTTAGCTACCCTTAGTATAAATTTTGAAAGAGAGTTTGGAGAACTGGCTAAAGGGGACACTGAACCCTAGAAAGGTCAAGCCATGCTCTAACAGCAGGGGGCCTCTAGTAATAATAATATTCTCACAGGAGTAATGAAGAGTTGGACATGACTAAAACCGACTCAACAGCAGTACCAAGCCCCTTTCTTCCTGCTTTTCCCCCTCCAGGATTTCCCTTGATACTTTTGATTTTATTCCTCTATTTTGTCTAATTCTGTACTCTAAATAGACAATTTACATGAATGCTATAGGAAAGCCTACCCAAATCTGGCAAGGACACCTTAACTGTTTTCATTCTTTGCTTGGTGCTTCACAAAGCCCTGCCCTGGTAATTGTGAAGGTTATGCTGGGATCTTGAAGGCAGATCAGTAAAGAATCCATGAGTTCCAGCAGGGTTAACAGGTTGTCATGGCAACAGACTGTGGCTGCTTTTCTAGGAGGAATCAAGCTAAGATAGAGATGAAGAATTCCTGGTATTGAATCTTTAGCATTGGTAATCCATGAAGTAAATAAAAACACAAAATGGTTCCCATCTCCTGGCTCTCCTTTCTACCTCTGCACTGATGGTAGCAGTACAGTTTCAGGACACAGAGAATCACTCGGTGTTTAAACAGTCTAAAATATTAATTTAGTTCTTGGTATTATTTAAGGCCCCTTTTCTCCTCTGAGCTACACTCTTTTTGGGGAGGTGGGGTAGGGCAATTAGGGCTTACATGACTTACCCAGTGTCACACAGCTCTTAGGTACCTTACGGTGGATTTGACCTCAGTTCCTCTTCATTCCAGGGCTGGAATCCACTCTACAACTTAGCTGCTATAAATTTTGAAAGAGAATTTGCATAACTTTGGCTAAAGGGGACACTGAACCTTAGAAAGGTCATCCCATTCTCTCACAGTTGGGGGCCTGTAGTAATAATAATAATATTCTCTAGTGTGTTTTAGTTTTTTGTTTTGTTTTTTTTGATGGTGCAGTGAGGGTTAAGTGACTGGCCAGAGTCACACAGCTGGTAAGCATTAAGTGTCTGAGGTTGGATTTGAACTCAGGACCTCCTGAAACCAGGGCTGGTGCTTTATCCACTGAGCCACCTAGCTGTCACTGGAATAATAATCTTCTCACAGTGGTAAGGAAGAGTTGGACATGACTGAAACCAACTCAACAGCAGTACCAAGCCCCTTTCTTCCTGCTTTTCCCCCTCCAGGATTTCCCTTGATACTCTTGATTTTATTCCTCTATTTTGTCTAATTCGATACTTAAAATAGACAATTTACATGAATGCTAGAAGAAAACCTACTCAAATCTGGCAAGTACACCTTAACTGTTTTCATTTGTCTGCTTAGCGCTCCACAAAACCATGGCAAGGTAAGGGTGAAGATAATTCTGGGAACTTCAAGGCTGAGCAGTAAAGAATCCATGAGCTTCATCAGGGTTGACATGTTGTCATGGCAACAGACTGTGGCTGCTTTTCTAGGAGGAATCTAGCTAAAACAGAGATGAAGAATTCCTGGTATTGAATCTTTAGCATTAGAAATCCATGTATTAAATACAAATACAAAATGGTTATCATCTCCTGGCTGTCACAGTATGCTTTCAGGAGGCAAAGAATCACACAGGGTTTCAACTGTTGAAAACATGAACTTAGTTCTTGGTATCATTTTAGGCCCTTTTCTCCTCTTGCCTACACTTTTTTGGGGGGGGGTTGGGCATTAGGGTTTAAGTGACGTACCCAGGGTCACAAAGCCAGTAAGTACCTCAGGCAGCATTTGAACTCAGTTCCTCTTGCTTGCAGGGCTAGAATCCACTCTACAACTTAGAATCCCCTGAATATAAATTTTGAAACAGAGTTTGGATAACTTTGGCTAAAGGGGACACTAAATCTTAGAAAGGTCAACCCATGATCTCACAGCAGGGGGCCTCTAGTAATAATAGTCTTCTCACAGGGGTAAGGAAGAGTTGGACATGACTGAAACTGACTCAACAGCAGTACCACGCCCCTTTCTTCCTGCTTTTCCCCCTCCAGGATTTCCCTTGATACTCTTGATTTTATTCCTCTATTTTGTCTAATTCTGTACTCAAAATAGACAATTTACATGAATGCTATAGAAAAGCCTACCTAAATCTGGCAAGTAAAACTTAACTGTTTTCATTTCTCTGCTTAGTGCTCCACAAAACCCTGGCATGGTAAAAGTGAACGTTATGCTGGGATCTTGAAAGCAGATCAGTAAAGAATCCATGAGCTCCAGCAGGGTTAACATGTTGTCATGGCAACAGAATGTGGCTGCTTTTCTAGGAGGAATCAAGCTAAGATAGAGATGAAGAATTCCTGGTATTGAATCTTTAACACTGGAAATCCATGAAGTAATAAAAATACAAAATGGTTCCCATCTCCTGGCTCTCCTTTCTACCTCTGCACGGATGGTAGCAGTATGGTTTCAGGAGGCAGAGAATCTCTCAGTGCTTAAACAGTCTAAAACATTAATTTAGTTCTTGGTATTATTTAAGGCCCTTTTCTCCTCTGAGCTACACCCTCTTGGGGGAAGTGGGGGTAGGGCAATTAGGGCTTAAGTGACTTACCCAGGGTCACACAGCTATTAGGTACCTCAGGGTGGATTTGACCTCAGTTCCTCTTCATTCCAGGGCTGGAATCCACTCTACAATTTAGCTGCCCTATTCTATAAATTTTGAAAGAGAATTTGCATAACTTTGGCTAAAGGGGACACTGAACCTTAGAAAGGTCATCCCATGCTCTCACCGTTGGGGGCCCGTGGTAATAATAATATTCTCTAGCGTGTTTTGGGGGTTTTTTAGGTGGGGTAGTGAGAGTTAAGTGACTTGCCCAGAGTCACACAGCTAGTAAAGTGTTAAGTGTCTGAGGTCACATTTGAACTCAGGTCCTCCTGAATCCAGGGTTGGTGCTTTATCCACTGAGCCACTTAGCTGTCCCTGTAATAATAATCTTCTCACAGGAGTAATGAAGAGTTGGACATGACTGAAACTGACTCAACAGCAGTACCAAGTCCCTTTCTTCCTGCTTTTCCCCCTCCAGGATTTCCCTTGATACTCTTGATTTTATTCCTCTATTTTGTCTAATTCTATCCTCAAAATAGACAATTTACATGAATGCTATAGAAAAGCCTATCCAAATCTGGCAAGTACACCTTAACTGTTTTCATTTCTCTGCTTAGCGCTCCACAAAACCATGGCATGGTAAGGGTGAAGATTATGTTGGGATCTTGAAGGCAGAGCAGTCAAGAATCCATGAGCTCCAGCAGGACTAACAGGTTGTCATGGGAACCTAATGTGGCTGCTTTTCTAGGAGGAATTTAGCTATGATAGAGATGAAGAATTCCTGGTATTGAATCTTTAGCACTGGTAATCCATGAAGTAAATAAAAATACAAAATGGTTCCCATCTCCTGGCTCTCCTTTCTACCTCTGCACTGATGTTAGCAGTATGGTTTCAGGAGGCAGAGAAACTCTCAGTGCTTAAACAGTCTAAAATATTAGGTATTTCTTGGTATTATTTAAGGCCCTTTTCTCCTCTGAGCTACACCCTTTTGGGGGAGGTGGGAGTAGGGCAATTAGGGCTTAAGTGACTTACCCAGGGTCACACAGCTATTAAGTACCTTAGGGTGGATTTGATCTCATTTCCTCTTCATTATAGCGCTGGAATGCAGTCTACAACTTAGCTGCCCCTAGCTATATATTTTGAAAGAGAAGTTGGATAACTTTGGCTAAAAGGGATACTGAATCTTAGAAAGGTCAAGCCATACTCTCACAGCAGATGGCCTCTGGTAATAATAATATTCTCACAGGAGTAATGAAGAGTTAGACCCAACTAAAACTGAATGAAGAGCAATACCAAGCCCCTTTCTTCCTGCTTTTCCCCCTCCAGGATTTCCCTTGATGTTCTTGATTTTATTCCCTTATTTTCTCTAATTCTATACTCAAAATAGACAATTTACATGAATGCTATAGAAAAGCCTATTCAAATCTGGCAAGTACACCTTAACTGTTTTCATTTCTCTGCTTAGTGTTCCACAAAGCCCTAGCATTGTAAGGGTGAAGGTTATGCTGGGATCTTGAAAGCAGATCAGTAAAGAATCCATGAGCTCCAGCAGGGTTAACATGTTGTCATGGCAACAAACTGTGGCTGCTTTTCTAGGAGGAATCTAGCTAAGATAGAGATGAAGAATTCCTGGCATTGAATCTTTAGCATTAGCAATCCACGTAGTAAATAAAAATACAAAATGGTTCCCATCTCCTGGCTCTCCTTTCTACCTCTGCACGGATGGTAGCAGTATGGTTTCAGGAGGCAGAGAATCTCTCAGTGCTTAAACAGTCTAAAACATTAATTTAGTTCTTGGTATTATTTAAGGCCCTTTTCTCCTCTGAGCTACACCCTCTTGGGGGAAGTGGGGGTAGGGCAATTAGGGCTTAAGTGACTTACCCAGGGTCACACAGCTATTAGGTACCTCAGGGTGGATTTGACCTCAGTTCCTCTTCATTCCAGGGCTGGAATCCACTCTACAATTTAGCTGCCCTATTCTATAAATTTTGAAAGAGAATTTGCATAACTTTGGCTAAAGGGGACACTGAACCTTAGAAAGGTAATCCCATGCTCTCACCGTTGGGGGCCTGTGGTAATAATAATATTCTCTAGCGTGTTTTGGGGTTTTTTTAGGTGGGGTGGTGAGAGTTAAGTGACTTGCCCAGAGTCACACAGCTAGTAAGTGTTAAGTGTCTGAGGTCACATTTGAACTCAGGTCCTCCTGAATCCAGGGTTGGTGCTTTATCCACTGAGCCACTTAGCTGTCCCTGTAATAATAATCTTCTCACAGGAGTAATGAAGAGTTGGACATGACTGAAACTGACTCAACAGCAGTACCAAGCCCTTTTCTTCCTGCTTTTCCCCCTCCAGGATTTCCCTTGATACTCTTGATTTTATTCCTCTATTTTGTCTAATTCTATCCTCAAAATAGACAATTTACATGAATGCTATAGAAAAGCCTACTCATATCTGGCAAGTACACCTTAACTGTTTTCATTTCTCTGCTTAGTGCTCCAAAAACCCCTGGCATGGTAAGGGTGAAGATTATGTTGGGATCTTGAAGGCAGAGCAGTAAACAATCCACGAACTCCAGCAGGGTTAACATGTTGTCATGGCAACAGAATGTGGCTGCTTTTCTAGGAGGAATTTAGCTAAGATAGAGATGAAGAATTCCTGGTATTGAATCTTTAGCATTGGTAATCCATGAAGTAAATAAAAATACAAAATGGTTCCCATCTCCTGGCTCTCCTTTCTACCTCTGTACGGATGGTAGCATTATGTTTTCAGGATGCAGAGAATCTCTCAGTGCTTAAACAGTCTAAAACATTAATTTAGTTCTTGGTATTATTTAAGGCACTTTTCTCCTCTGAGCTACACCCTTTTGGGGGAAGTGGGGGTAGGGCAATTAGGGCTTAAGTGACTTACCCAGGGTCTCACAGCTAGTAAGTACCATAGGGTGGATTTGACCTCATTTCCCCTTCATTCTAGGGCTGGAATCCACTCTACGATTTAGCTGTCCCTATCTATATATTTTGAAAGAGAAGTTGGATTACTTTGGCTAAAGGGGACACTGAACCTTAGAAAGGGCAACCCATTCGCTCACAGCAGGTGGTCTCTGGTAATAATAATATTCTCACAGGAGTAATGAAGAGTTAGACCCGACTACAACCGACTGAACAGCAATACCAAGCCCCTTTCTTCCTGCATTTCCCCCTCCAGGATTTCCCTTGATGTTCTTGATTTTATTCCCCTATTTTCTCTAATTCTATACTCAAAATAGGCAATTTATGAGAATGTTAGAGGAAAACCTACCCAAATCTGGCAAGTACAACTTAACTATTTTCATTTCTTTGCTTACTGCTCCACAAAGCCCTGGCATTGTAAGGGTGAAGGTTATGTTGGGATCTTGAAGGCAGAGCAGTAAAGAATCCATGAGCAGGGTTAACATGTTGTCATGGCAACATACTGTGGCTGCTTTTCTAGGAGGAATTTAGCTATGATAGAGATGAAGAATTCCTGGTATTGAATCTTTAGCATTGGTAATCCATGAAGTAAATAAAAATACAAAATGGTTCCCATCTCCTGGCTCTCCTTTCTACCTCTGCACTGATGGTAGCAGTATGGTTTCAGGAGGCAGAGAATCACTCTGTGTTTAAACTTTCTAAAATAGTAATTATTTCTTGGTACTATTTAAGGCCCTTTTCTCCTCTGAGCTACACTCTTTTTGGGGAGGTGGGGACAGGACAATTAGGGGTTAAGTGACTTACCCAGGGTCTCACAACTAGTAAGTACCATAGGTTAGATTTGACCTCATTTCCCCTTCATTCTAGGGCTGGAATCCACTCTACGATTTAGCTGCCCCTATCTATATATTTTGAAAGAGAAGTTGGATTACTTTGGCTAAAGGGGACACTGAACCTTAGAAAGGGCAACCCATTCGCTCACAGCAGGTGGTCTCTGGTAATAATAATATTCTCACAGGAGTAATGAAGAGTTAGACCCGACTACAACCGACTGAACAGCAATACCAAGCCCCTTTCTTCCTGCATTTCCCCCTCCAGGATTTCCCTTGATGTTCTTGATTTTATTCCCCTATTTTCTCTAATTCTATACTCAAAATAGGCAATTTATGAGAATGTTAGAGGAAAACCTACCCAAATCTGGCAAGTACAACTTAACTATTTTCATTTCTTTGCTTACTGCTCCACAAAGCCCTGGCATTGTAAGGGTGAAGGTTATGTTGGGATCTTGAAGGCAGAGCAGTAAAGAATCCATGAGCTCCAAGCAGGGTTAACATGTTGTCATGGCAACATACTGTGGCTGCTTTTCTAGGAGGAATCTAGCTCAGATAGAGATGAAGAATTCCTGGTATTGAATCTTTAGCATTAGCAATCCATGTAGTAAATACAAATACAAAATGGTTACCATCTCACAGCTCTCCTTTCTCTCTCTGCAGTGACGGTATCTATATTGTTTCTGGAGGCAGAGAATCACACAGGTTTTGGGTTTGTTTATTTGTTTTTTTTAATATAACTTTATTTTTATTTTATATTTTTCCTATTACATATAAGGCTACTTGTCAACATTCATTTTCATATGATTTAGAGTTCCAAATTTTTCTCCCTGTCTCCCTTTTCTCCTCCCTCCGCAAGACAGCAACCAGGTTATATATGTACAATCCACAAGTGCTCTTTTTATCAGTTCTTTCTATGGCGGTGGATAGTAAGGTTTGTCTTTAGTTCCTTGGGATTGTCTTGCATCATTGCATTGCTGAGAGTAGTTGTCATTCACAATTGGTCATTGAACAATACTGTTGTCACTATGCACAATGTCCTTCCAGCTCTGCTCACTTCACTATACATCAGTTCATGAGTCTTTCCAATTCATTTACTGACCTGCTCCTTCCTTATTTATTCCCCCACTTCATAAACCCTTTCCTGTTTCTTTCATGTAGGATTTCATCTCTGCCCTTCCCCTCCCTCAGTGAATTCCCCTCACCCCTCAATTTAAACCTAAAGATATCATCATGGGGCAGCTAGGTGATGCAGTGGACAAAGCATCCACCCTGGACCCAGGGGGATCCCAGCCAAAACCCAGCCTCAGACACAAGACAGCCACCCACTGCACAACCGCAGGTATGTCTCCCAACTCCAATTTTTTATGATTCTCTAGGGTCTTGTATTTGAAAGTTAAATTTGCCATTCAGTTTAGGTCTTTTCATCACAAATACCTGAAAGTCCTTTTTTTCATTAAAGTCCCATTTTTTTCTCTGAAAGATCATGATCAGTTTTGTTGGGTAAGTGAGTCTTCATTGTAATCCCAATTCCTTTGCCCTCTGGAATATCATATTCCATGTTCTCCAGTCCTTTAATGTAGAAGCTGCTAGATCTTGTGCTGTCCTGACTGGGGCTACACAGTACTTGAATTCTTTCTTTTTGGAAGCTTGCAATATTTTCTCCTTGACCTGAGAGCTCTGGAATTTGGCTATAATATTCCTAGGAGTTTTCCTTTTGGGATCTCTTTCAGGAGGTGATTAGTGGATTCTTTCAATTTCCATTTTATCTTCTGCTTCTGGAATATGGGGATAATTATTGCTGACAGCCTCTTGGAGGATAGTTTCTAAGCTCTTTCCTTGATCATGGTTTTCATGTAGACCAATAATTTTCAAATTCTCTCTCCTGGACCGATTTTCCAGGTCGGCAGTTTTTCCCAGAAGATATTTCACATTGCTCTCTATTTTTTTATTCATTTGGATTTGCTTTATTGTGTCTTGGTTTCTCATAAAGTCACTGGCTTCCATTTGTTCAGTCCAAATTCTTAGGCAATTATTTTCATCAGAGAGCTTTTGTACTTCCTTTTGCATTTGGCCAATTTGACTTTTCAAGTTATTGACTTTTTCTCATGTCTTTCCTGCATCTCCCTCATTTCTCTTTCCATTTTTTCCTCTACCTCTCTAACATTATCTTCAAAGTCCTTTTTGAGTCCCTCTATGGCCTGAGACCAATTCATATTTTCCTTGGAAGCTTTAGATATAGGGGCCCTGACATTGACATCTTCCTCTGAGGATGTACCTTGATCTTCTTTGTCACTGAAGAAACTTTCTATGGTCCTCATCTTTCTCTGTCTGCTCATCTTGCCTTTCTTTTACTTGAATTTTAGCTCCTTAAAGTGGGGTACTGTTTCCAAGCTGCAGTGTCCCAAGCTTCACAAGTCCCAGGTGGTATGATTTAAGGAGGAACAGGTTCTTCACTCACCTTGCCTGTTCCCTGGTCTGTAGATGACCCTAGATCAACTTGCTAATCAACCAGCTTTGTGTGTTGTGGCTGTCAGCTCTGAGGAGCCTGTGCCTCTCCCCTACCTGGGCCACTGCTACTCATGCCTACCTCCTGGTTCCCAGCTGCCTTGGCACCAGCATAGATCCCTGAAACCTCCCCCCTACTAAGGGCTCAGCCTTCTTGCCAGACTATGAGCCTAGTTCCAGATGGCACTGGAGCTTCAGCTGATTCAGAGGCTCTGGCTATCTCCTTCTCTGGTGAAGCCTTCCTGGGACTGGATCTGTGTCAGGGTGATTGTGGGGTTGGGCTCAACTCCTGTCTGAGCATAGCAGCTCCCTCCTTCCGACCTTCCAAGTCGTTCCTGGTTAGAAGATGATTTCAGCACATTCTTCTGTGGGTTTTGCTGCTCCAGGCATTGTCCTATGGCAATTGGGGTTTAAACTGTCTAAAACATTAATTTAGGGGCAGCTAGGTGGTGCAGTGGATAGAGCACTAGCCCTGGAGTCAGGAGTACCTGAGTTCAAATCTGGCCTTAGACACTTAACACTTATTAGCTGTGTTACCCTGGGCAAGTCACTTAACCCCAATTGCCTCACTAAAAAAAAAAAAAAGAATTAAAACATTAATTTAGTTCTTGGTATTATTTAAGGCCCTTTTCTCCTCTGGCCCACATTCTTTTTTTTTTTTAGGTGAGGCAATATTGGTTAAGTGACTTACCCAGGGTCACAAAGCTAGTAAGTATCTGAGGCTGGATTTGAACTCAGTTCCTATTGATTCCAGGGCTGGAATCCACTCTACAAGTTAGCTGTCCTAAGTATAAATTTTGAAAGAGAGTTTGGAGAACTTTGGCTAAGTGGGATACCGAACCTTAGAAAGGTCGACCCATGCTCTCACAGCAGGGGGCCTTTGGTAATAATAATATTCTCACAGTGGTAAGGAAGAGTTGGACATGACTGAAACCAATTGAACAGCAATACCAAGCCCCTTTCTTCCTGCTTTTCCCCCTCCAGGATTTCCCTTGATACTCTTGACTTTATTCCTCTATTTTGTCTAATTCTATACTCAAAATATACAATTTATGAGAATGTTAGAGGAAAGCCTACCCCAATCTGGCAAGTACACCATAACTGTTTACATTTCTCTGCTTAGTGCTCCACAAAGCCCTGGCCTGGTAAGGGTGAAGGTTATGCTGGGATCTTGTAGGCAGAGCAGTAAAGAATCCATGAGCTCCAATGGGATCAACATGTTGTCATAGGAACCGAATGTGGCTGCTTTTCTAGGAGGAATTTAGCTAAGATAGAGTTGATGAATTCGTGGTACTGAATCTTTAGCATTAGCAATCCATGTAGTAAATATAAATACAAAATGATTACTATCTCCTGGCTCTCTCAGTATGGTTTCAGGAGGCAGAGAATCACAGGGTGTTTAAACTGTCTAAAACATTAATTTAGTTCTTGGTATTATTTAAGTCCCTTTTCTCCTCTGGCCTACACTCTCTCTTTCTTTCCTTTTTTTTTTTTTTGTGGTGCAATGAGGGTTTAGTGACTTGCCCAGGGTCACACAACTAGTAAGTGCCAAGTGTCTGAGGTCAGATTTGAACTCAGGTCCTCCTGAATCCAGGGCCCCTGCTTTATCCACCTTGCCACCTAGCTGCCCCCCTGCCCTACACTTCCAATATAGCCATCTAGTTGGTCTTCCTGGCTCCTGTCTCTCCCCTCTCAAATTGATCCTTTATACAGATGCCAAGGTGATAAAAATATGATCTCCTCCACTTGGTATTTAAAGCCCTTCATGATTTGTCTCCAGCCTACCTTCCCAGGCCTATTGTATATTATCATCCTTCACCTACTGTATGATCCAGCCAAACCAGCCTGCTTGCCGTTCCCCATACGTAACACTCCATTTCCCATATCTATGCCTTTACACAGGTTTGTCCACCATGAATGTCATGTATCCCACCTTCATTTTTGCTGTGTAGAATACCTACCCGAGAGATGTGATTATTAAAGCCTAGGAGTGGCATGGGATTGAGGGTGATCAAAGTCATATCCTCCAGGCCTGCATTATAATGGGTTCTCCTCTCATTAAAACATTAATTCTTCTCATTGTTAACAGATCAGAGTCCACTGCCACCCTCATGAACACCTACTCTTCCAAGAGCATATAAGCATTGAGTGGGTTCCATGAGGAGTCTTTGCCATTGGAGAGTGCCACTGACTCCATTTATTAATTATCCAGGAACTATGTCACTCGAAGTTTTTATATGTCACATAGCAATGTTGCAAGCTTAATTGTCACCATCTAACTAATCTCGTCCTGGTTTCCTCAGTTTTTCGTGCCCCCTCTCCCTGAAATTATTTTGTGTATATGTTTTACTTAAATATGTCTCCTAATTTTGTTTTCCTCCCCCTCAAACTCCCTCCCCCAACAAGTGGCCCATTCTGGACCCTCTACTCTTCTGTGCTCTCTCTGTTGGTGACCTTATCAGATCCCATAGATTTATTTATTCTCTCTATATCACCCACAAATCTACATATCTATCCCCAGTCTCTCTTCCAGATGTTTAGTCCCTCATCAGTCATCTATTGGATATCTCAAATTGGAGATTCCTTAGTCATTTCAAACAATATGTCCAAAACAGAACTCATTATCTCTGCCCTATTTCCACCACCCTCCAACCCCTGAAACCCACCTCTATTCCAAACTTCCCTATTTCTGTCAAAAGCACCACCATTATTTCAATCTTCCAGGTTCACAACCTTTGAATTTTCTTTGATTCCTCTCTCTTTCTCACCCTTCACAGACACTTGGTTGCCAAATCTTTCCATTTCTAATCCCACAACATCTTTTATATCCAACCCCTTCTTTACTCACATAGTCATAACCTTAATTCAAGTCCTCACCAGTTTTCATGTAGAATATTGCGATGGTCTCTTAGTCTTTCTTCCTCAAGTCTCTCCTCTATTCACATTGTCTTTTACACAGCTAACAACATGATTTTCCTTAAGTGTAGATCCAACTATGTCACTCCCCAACTCAGAAAGCTTCTGTGGCCCCCTATTTATTACCTATAAAATATTTGCTCTTCTAGTTGACTTTTTAAAACCTTCAGAGTTTGCCCCCAACCTATATTTCAAGCCTCATTCTACATTACTCATCTTCCCAAACTATATGATCTTTTCTTTATTCCTCACACTTGATGCCCTATTTCACCCCTCCTTTTGTACTTCCCTCATGCAATGGCAGCAAGATGGTGTGGTGGATAGACTGATGGGCCTGAAGTCAGAAAGACTCATCCATCTCCCTGAGTGAAAATCTGGCTTGAGGCACTTACTAGCTGTGTGACCCTGGGCAAATCACTTAACCCTGTTTGCCTCAGTTTTCTTGTCTGTAAAATGAATTAGAGAAGAAAATCGCAAACCACTCCAGTATCTTTGCCAAGAAAACTCAAAAGGAGTTACAGAGTTGAACATGACTGAAACAACTGAACAATGACATGTCAATAATACACTCCCTTCTCACTACTGCCTCATAGAATTCCTTTTTTGTTTTAAGACACAGCTCAAGTATCACCTTTCCTGATTCCCCCAACAGCAAGTACATTTCCTCTTTATCTTTTATTTAAGTGTATTTTGTTTATTTATATTTATTTTGTATATACTTATATGTGCACTTATCTTTTCTGTTAGAATGTAATTTCCTCGAGAGTAGGGGTTGTTTCATTTTTTTACATTTATATTTCCACTGCCTAGCACACTGCCTGGCACAAGGTACTTAATAAATTACTGTTGATTGATTCTGTATTTACTTATCTATGTTCATGTTACTTTTCCCCAATAGAATTTAACCAGAAGAGCAAAGTTGACTTGCATAGTGCCAAGCACTTAGAAGATGCTTGTGGGATGAATTGAATAGATTAATCCTTATCTAATAATGAATAGTGGGTCTTGCTATTCTCATTACAGATGAAATCTGAAGACAAAAAGAAATCACAGTGAGATGGTAGACTAACATAATTACTCCTTACAGAGGCAAATAAAGGACTTGGTAGAGTTTTTAAAGTTGCTTATCTAAAAGCAACAAGAAACTTCATTCCACGGTATAGTTGGCTGTATGTATCACAGTATTCATAAGAAACATTTACCAAGAATACCCCCACGAAAATGTGTGTTGACTTATGTGTGAAACTGATATGTCAACATCTATTGCAGAGAAATTCTTTTTAGCGGGGACAGCTAGGTGGCACAGTAGATGTCATTCAACTCTCATTGCCCCACAAAACAAAAAAAAACAACAAAAAATTCGTGTGTGTGTGTGTGTGTGTGTGTGTGTGTGTGTGTGTTTCAGGGCAATGGGGGGTTAAGTGACTTGCCCAGGGTCACACAGCTAGCACATATCAAGTGTCTGAGGCCAGATTTGAACTAAGGTCCTCCAGAATCCAAGGCCAGTGCTTTATCCACTATGCCACCTAGCTGCCCTCTTATTGCAGAGAAATTCTACTGTGAACTCAGTAAGACATTAAATTAATTCAAAATGTTTGAAACTTGATTTCAGTGCAAAGGTGAGGATAACAAAAAGTAAGTTGGAAACTATGGTTTAGGAGTAAGGAACAAGAAAGGCCCAATGACTTGTATAGTATTACACAAAAGTCTCACATCACAAATGTTTCCTTTGAGAAAAGAACTGGAAGACAATGACCATTGCAAGCACTAATTAACAAAACCCTTGTCTCTCACACGTTCCAAATCATAAGAGTGGATTTCTTATGACTTACTTATGAGAAAAAAGAGAAGAAACAAATTCAGAAAGAACCCACCATTAGAAGTTCATACTAGAGAAAACAAATCCTGGCATTGCCTTTTTATTCTTCAGTTGATCCCTATCCAAAAGAGGAAAAGAAAAAGAAAAAAAAATATGTAATACTTACTATGTGCCAGGTCTGCACTTAGTGCTCTATGATTATTATCTCATTTCATCCTAATAACAACACTGTCAGGTGGGTGCTATTATTAATCCCATTTTACAAATGAGGAAACCAAGACAATGAGATTAAGCAGTCACACAACTAAGAAGTGTTTAACTCTGGATTTGAACTCAGGTCTTCCTAACTCCACTGTGCCACCTGTCTAGTGACATACCACACACCTCTGCCTTTTCCCTTGGAAAGACTTTATGAAAAAATTCAGTAATCAGATTTGTCTACATATAATGTCAAACAACACAAGAATGAACCAAGCTAGAAGTAGGATGTTCCTGCCTTTGTTTAATTCCACAGTTTAAAGAAACAATCAAATAAGTAAAAACACAAAGCAGCCACAAATTGATATCCCATTTACATACCTGATCATCTGCTTCACATTTGTTTATGCCTACCCTCCTCAAATTTCAGTATTTGGGTGCATATTATAGATTGATCCTACAGATCAGACAGACAGACAGACAGACAAGACAGACAGACAGACAGACAGACACACACACACACACACACACACACACCCCACGATGACCTCAATGGCCTCTTCTTCCAGAACAGGTTCCTGAACTAATTAACACAGCTAAAGTATAGCCCCTGACTCAGCTTTATTTGACTAGGACTTTAGAAGATCTCTGGCTCATGGTCTGGTATTTCACTATAACCAAATGTGAGAAAGATGACTCCTCCTCGATAATTCTCTCAGTGGTGGTGAAAAGTCAAAGGCGTGTTTATTGTCATTCTCTCCAGAATGGGCCACCCAGTGTGCAGCTGGTGGGTGACCCCCAAAATGGAGGCTCGCAGGCCCCTTTATCTCTTAATCCCTAATGCGAAATGGCCCCTTTCCTTTTTCAAGGATTACAATCTACATGGGAGAACTAGCTAGTCGACCAAGTATTCTCCAACCCTCTGCCCCTCTGCGCCTCAACTCTCCCAGGGGAAATTTCTCTATCTGAATCTGTGAATATTAGCATTTCAGTGTCTGCTTCTGTTTTCCCAGGGGCTGAATTAACTCTCTCCCAGACTGGTCTAAATTAGTCTTTTGAATTAACCCTTGAGAGGAGGCAACCCTATCCCCCCAATTCCTCACACAAATATTTAGCTAAAATAAAACTATAGCTAGACAAATAATAAATATGTAAAGAAAAACCTATCCCACAGATACTGTTTTCAACAATGTGAGAAATCCCATTTAAAATTTCTGGGACTCAGTGTTGGAGAAGTATCAAAGGTCTTTATTTACATTCATGCACAAATGAGCCAGCTCCCTAATGGAAAAGGCAGCAAGCATGGGACTCTGGCGCCCTTTTATCTCTTAACCAGGCTGGCCCCTTCCTTCTTCCTCAATTACAATCTCTGGGCCAAGACTCTGGTGCCAAACGCTAGCTAATTGGAATACAGTATAGTCAAAGGGGCAGCCCTCTAACCTCCTCCCCGACATGAACAGGCTTGGGTCTCTCTCATCATGTGATCCTGATTGCTGGGGAGGGGGAGGAGAGGAACCATTATTAAGCACCCTTCTCCCAGCTGAAATTCACCTCCCAGACATTAATTGTTCCCCAGACAACTTCAATCAGCTTTTGAGGGGAGCCCATATTTTTCCACAAACAATAAATGAAAAAGATTCTAGAGCGGCATGTCTCACGATGCTCCTCTGGATCTGTGAACTGGGCTGTACTATATTATACGATATTTAAGTGATAAGGTGGGAGAAAGCTCCAAGAGATTTCTGCCTTTTAGGCTCAGCCTTATGGAAGCATCCATTCTTGAAGATCAGGCTTGAAAATGTTCTGCCCTATCTCTCGCCTATATGGAGGAGAATTTGCTAAAGGTAAAAAAGGATAGGAATCTGACCCATTGCCAACTATCTAGGATCACTGATTTAGAGCTATATGGAACCTAGAAGTTATCTAGGGTAACCGCTTCATCTTACATTATGAGGAAACAGAGTCTCATGGAAGTTAAATGACTTGTCCAAGGTCATACAGGTAAGAATTTTCAGAAGTGGGATTGAACCTAGGTCCTCTGACTCCAAATACATTTTCTTTTCACTGTAGTACTTATTTTAAGTAATAAAAAGATTATAGATGAGAAAACCAAAGATCTGGTCTGCTAACTGGAGTAGAGCTAATATCTTTCTTTGTTGCACCTGCTGCCAGTCTGACATCTCACCTAGAGTAGGAAACCTGGCTGACCCCCATTTTTTTCCTTTGGAGAGGAAGGGAATGGGAAATGGTTATCTATAGTACCAAAGGGACAGAAACTCAGTGAATCAGAATGGAAAAAGTCAAAGTAAGGACAAGAAGAGAGGAAAGGACAGGAAGGGACAAGAGACTGAGGCTTAACTATTGGGATTTTGTTGTTCAGTTGAGTCTGACTTGTCATGACTCCATCTGGAGTTTTCTTGGCAAAAATACTGGAGTGGGGTTCAGTGTTTCTTTCTCTATCTCATTTTACAGATGAGGAAACTGAGGCCACCAATGTTAACTTGCCCAGGGTCACACAGCTAGTGTCTGAGGCCAGATTTGAACTCAGGAAGATGAGTCTTCCTGACTCCAGGCCTGGCAATCTATCCACTGTGCCACTGAGCTGTATCTACTGGGGTAGCAGAGTACAAATATTAGGCAGTAGATAAAAACAGATTAGGGATAAAGGCTAAACTAAGTATTGGACTTTGTGGGCTCTTTTAGAGAAAGGGAGTAGAGAGTGAATCACTTTTTGGTTTCTCTCTACTATTGTTTATGATACAACCTAGTGTGGTCATGGTGAACCTGGAGTATACTGAAGGCAAAGCTGACTTGCCAGGTAGAAGGAACAGTTTGGTTTTAATTTTCTTTCTTTTTTCTTTATTGTAGGGTAAGTGGGAGGAAGAAAAAACGGAAATGTTTGATAATTGAAAAAAATTTAAAGAATATATTTGCTTACTGTCTTGTAAATCTAGATCATTGTATTGCTGAAGATAATCAAGTCATTCGCAGCAGATCATCTTACACTATTGTTGTTATTTTGTATACAGTATATTTCACTTTGTATCAGCTCATATATGCCTCTCCTGGCCTTTCTGACAGCATCCTGCTCATCATTTCCCACAGCACAATAGTGTTCCATCCCAATCTCATCCCACAATTTGTTCAGCTATACCCCAATTGATGTGCATCACCCCAATTTCGAATTCAACTTTTTTTTTTTTACTCTCTTTTAGGATACCAACCTAGTAGTGGTATTGCTAGTCCAAGAGTATGCATGGTTTTATAGCCCTTTGGCCATAGTTCTAAATTTCTCTACAGAATGTTTGAATCAGTTTATGACTTTACCAATAGTGTATTAATGTCTTGTTTTCCCCATATCCCCCACAACATTTGTCATTTTCCTCTGCTGTCCTATTATCCAATCCAGTAGGTATGAGGTAGTACCCAGAATTGTTTTAACCCGAATCTCTCCAATCAATAGTAAATTAGGGCATTTTTTTCATGTGGCTATAGGTAGCTTTGATTATTTCATCTGAAAACTTCATGTCTTTTGCTCATCTACCAATTGGGGAATGGTTCTCTTTTTAACAAATGTGACTCAGTTCTCTATGTGTTTGAGAACTGAGGCCTATCCTGTCCAGTAAATCTACTTTAAAAGGTAATTGTTTAGGGGGGCAGCTAGATGGCGCAGTGGTTAAAGCACCGGCCCTGGATTCAGGAGTACCTGAGTTCAAATCTGGACTCAGACACTTGACACTTACTAGCTGTGTGACCCTGGGCAAGTCACTTAACCCCCATTGCCTTAAAAAAAAAAGGTAATTGTTTAGTTTTGTTTCACAAAAGAAACAAATCAAACAAGTAGAGAAACAACCAGCTGGGTGTGATTGGGGCATAACTAAAAACTGGGCTTCCTTAAAACATTTCCTCTCACCTGTTCATTGTGTTACCCTGTATGCTAGCTTTAGAAAGCAAGTGTTTTAACTGGCTTAAGGGGGCTGGTTACTTTGGTGATTTTATTTTATTTTTTTTGGTGAGGCAAGTGGGGTTAAGTGACTTGCCCAGGGTCACACAGCTAGTAAGTGTTAAGTGTCTGAGGCTGGATTTGAACTCGGGTCCTCCTGAATCCAGGACCAGTGCTCTATCCACTGTGCCATCTAGCTGTGCCCCAAATATTCAAGTACCAATACTTGCAGTATATTATCATTTTTTAAAAAAAAATTTTGTGAGGCAATTGGGGCTAAGTGACTTGCCTAGGGTCACACAGCCAGTAAGTGTTAACTGTCTGAGGCCGGATTTGAACTCAGGTACTCCTGACTCCAGGGCTGGTGCTCTATCCACTGCACCATCTAGCTGCCCCGGGCTGGTTACTTTGGAGGAGTTATGAATTGCAAAGGACCTCTATTGTTACCTAATTTACTCATTTCTGCACCCAGGCTTTTGGAGCAGACTCCAGAGGGTATGAAACACTTTGTTGTTCAGTCGTTTTCAATTGGGTCTGACTCTTCATGATCCCATTTGGGGTTTTCTTGGCAGAGGTAGTAGATTGGTTTGCCATTTCCTTCTCCAGCTCACTTTACAGATGAGGAAAACTGTGGCAAACAGGGTTAAGTAACTTTCCCAGAATCATACAGCTAGTAAGTGTCTGAGGCTGTATTTGAATTCAGGAAGATGAGTCTTCCTGACTTCAGGCCTGACATTCTATCCACTGTACCACCTAGCTGCCCAAGGATAGGTAATAATGGTTCACATTTACATCAACAACTTGTATACAAGCCTGGAAAGGTAGACAATACCTTAAGCACTCCAAGGGGGAAACAAACGAGAGTATAAGAGACTTAAAACTTAATTCCACACTCAAGTTTTGAAACTAAGTCTTAGAATTCCAAATCTGGGTCTTTCTTCTTACTGACTCTCAGCAAATTCTACTATATGGCAAACAAAAGAAGGGTTTAGAGTCATGGGGCATTATCCACATATGTGATGTCACAGTGGAGGATCCAAGGCAAAGGTATGGGAGCATTGAGGTCTGGGAGGAGAAAAGGATGAATGGGTAGTAATCCCTGAAGGAATGACTTGGAGACAACTCTGCAGTACTTTACAACTTTGACTAGGATCAATCTCCAAAAGTAAGGGATCTAATATTGTCTAATGGATATACATTAATGTTGTGGGCCCAAAGTTCCCCAGAAGTTCTCTGGGGCACATTGAGGAATGTTCTCCTTGAGAAACTAAACCAGAGGACAGATAAGCCTAAAGAGATATGCAGAACCAAATTGGACTGAGCTAGCTTTGGAACCTCCACCCTTCATTCTGGTCTCCCTTACCCCTGGGGAGATGTTTGAATGTGGCTGCTGCCTTTGTATCCTAAAGAGAGAGATGGCTTGAGAGATCGGCAGCCACCCCTCACCCAATTCCTCTAGCTACCACCAGTGGGGGATGGTCCTCCCTCACTAAAGGAACTTTCCACAGGCAGATGGTCCACCCCCATCAGCCCCCTATAAAAGTACTTACCAGCCTCCTGTTCAAGGAGATTGGTACCTCAGAGCCATGTGCTTTGTGCCTATCTCCCCATGAGAAGTCCAAGGATTTCTTTCATGGTTTCCCTTCCACCCCACCCACCTTCCCTTCCCTTGCCCCTAAATAAACTACCATCTTATTCTAACTGCTTTTGTGTGCAAGAGGGTGTAATTCTTTAAAGAGGAATTCCTAAGAAACCCAACCCCTAACCCAACCCGTACCCCATTTTCCCCCATAACATTTATAATTGACTGAGAAGCAGCCCAGCCCAGTCCATAAGAGAAATGGTCTCAGAATCAGGAAGATCTGGATAGAAATCCAGCCTTTAACACCTACTGGTTGTTTGACCCTAGGCAACCTCTTTTTTTTATGTTAAATAGTCTTTATTTTCAAATGACCAACTGTTACTAAATTTAATAAGGTATTCATAAGCACCAGAGTTCAGTCAGCTCCATTAAAGTTAACTCAAAGGATCCTAAGTGGCTGTATCAGCAACATTATTATGCTAAAACCCATCTAATTTGGGAAGTCCATTACGTCCCAATCCTTAATTGAATTGATGTTTACAATAAAGAAGCCCTTGAGAATGCTACACAGAAATGTATAAAATGAACTCCTTTTTTTAAGGAATTTTCTTCAACACTAAAACCATCTAGGAAGCAGTGTAACATTCTCCAGCCTACCAACTAAAAGGCACAAAAAAGCTGTACTCACTAAATGAGTTAGTATGACTATTAACTCTTTGGATGGGGGGTAGCTAGGTGGTGCAGTAGAAAAAGCACTGGCTCTGGGTTCAGGAGGACCTGAGTTTAAATCCGGCCTCAGACACTTGACACTTACTGTGTGACCCTGGGCAAGTCACTTAACTCTCATTGCCCCCCCCTCCAAAACACAAACTCTTTGGATGAGCTTTGTCTGTATGAAGCTAGATTCTCTAGTTTCCAAAAAGATTGAAGTACCATACTGTGAGAAATGGGTAGTTGTCTCCTCTCAATGTGGCTATAACAAGTCAGTCATACTCCTCCTGACCTGTTTGTAGGACAAAGGTCTCAGATCCCCTCCTCCCCCTCAGGTTAGCAAGGTCACATGGTTCAACGAGCCCTGGTCTCAATTAGGTCCTCTCCAGAGTTCTGTCCATATAAGGAAGTATAAGGTCCACTCCTGAGTCATGCCCATACAAGGAAGAGGGGTGGGAATACTGTGTTCCGATTAGCTAGTTTTTGCGCGTAGATTGTAACCCCGACCAGTGATGAAAAAGGGGAAGGTCCAGTCACGTTAGGGACTAGGGTATAAAACAGGGCCTGCGAGCCCCCTTCCTGGGCACCCACTAGCTGCACACTAGGGTGCCTCCTTCTCATGAGAAGAAAATAAAGCCTTTGTCACCTCGCTGCTGAGTTCCTGAGAATTATTGAGAAGAGGATGAATTTTTTCCTCACATATACCAAATTCTATTCAGAAATAATTTAAAATCTTTATACAAGAATGTAATTGCAGCATAGCTAAAGCTTCACATTCACAATAGGGCAATTTAGCTGCCAACCTATCTATCGAATGTGAGCTTATTTCTTTTAGTCTATCCATTTATGCAGTAGTTTTCACGAATTTCTGGATGGATGTCACACACAAAAGCCAACAGGTTTTCCAGGACTTCCTCCCTGTTCTTCCGGAAGTGGATCTGGAGGACAGACATATTCTCCAAGGTTTCCTTCTCTACTTCAAAGCTGCAGTTGCCACGGCTACCAAGTGCTGCAGCTTCTTTGGCTTTAGACTTTCTCCCTCTGCAGTAAGCACTGCGCAGTATCAGCCTGAGCTTCTTTTGCTTGCTTCAGTCTCCAGTTCTTTTGTTTGCAGAACTCAGAAACCTTCTTGGTGGCACATTTCTCTGCCTGCAGCAGCTGCTGGATACTCTGCGACTGGCTGGCCATGGTGACACCAACACTGCTAGACCACAACAGCTCCCAAACCCTCTTCTAGTTATACTTCTTCACCACAGGTCAGCTCCTAGGACACCTCTTAATGTGTCCCAGTAACTCCTTTTAAGACTGTAAGTTGCACTACAGGTGTATTGGTAGAGAAAGTTCCTTACCAGGAGCTCCCTACACTCATGAAATCACAGATATGAAAATAAAACTAATCAAATGGCCTTGACATTTATGTAGCATTTGATACACATTGCCCAATTTGAGTCCCATAGCATCCCTGGGAGGGAGGTATTACAGGGAAGGGGTAAGGGAATAAGCATTTATATAGCACCTACTATGTGCCAAGGCCTTTGCTAAGCACTTTACAGTAAGTTATTATTCCCATTTTACATTGGAAGAAAGTGAAGCAGATGGAATGTTTGCATGGTTTCGGGTTAATGGACAATGTTTTTTCACTTTCCCAATGGAGTGAAGCAGGGCTGTGTGCTTGTTCCCATACTTTTTAGCATGATGTTTTCTGCAATGTTGTTGAATGCCTTCAATGAAGACAAAAACAGCATAAAGATTAGCTACCACACTGATGGTAAATTATGTAACTTGAAAAGTCTATTTTGCAAAGCAGAATTGCAGTAGCTCCAAAGAAATGTGAGACGTGCAAATGTAGAAACATCCCCACTCCAAATGTTCATATGGAATATTTATGCCAGATCTGTGGTAAAGCCTTCCAAGCTTGTATTGGTCTGATCAGTCACAGTTGGGCCCACAGTAAGCTGACCCCAACATAATGATGTCATTTTGGTCCTATTCAAGTATGAAAGATAACAACCAAATATTATCATCATCTCTCTTTCACAGATGATGGAACTAAGTAAGGTTCAGAGCTTTTGATTGGCCCATGGTCACATGGCTGATAAGTAATTTTTTTAAATGCTAAATAATATTTTTTCCAATTACATACAAAGACAATTTTAGCATTCTTTTTTTAGGGGGAATTCACCTTTATTTTTACTTATTACACAGCCTCTTTGTATACTCCTCCCAATATAACCTGTCACATATTCAAGGTAATACCCTATCATGCCATCTTATATAATACTTTCACATCTGAAGTAGTTCTTTATCCTTTTATTTTGTTTTATTTGCTGTATTAAAATAAAATGCAGAAAATGTCATATTTACAATGACCCAACTAGAGTGATACATCTTGCTATTTATCATATATAACCTAAAACCCAGGAAAAGCAGGTGTAAAAGAGATGACTGGCAATTCACGAACACAGACTGTGCTTCGGATAAATCTGGCTTTTCACAAAAAGGAAGCTGTGTGCAAGCATCTTCACATAGAACACTACTGTGTCATAAAATTTAACATTAATTTTTATTTTTTTCACTTAATAGTATTTTTCCCAATTGTATGTAAAGATAGTTTTCAACATCCAATTTTGTAATATTTTGAATTCCAAATATTTTCTCCCTCTCCCTTCCCTCCCTGATCCCCAAGACAGCAATCTGATATAGTTAACATTCATTTTTTTAAAACTCAGTTACAAATTTTCTCCTTCCCTCTCTCACCTCCCCCTCCCTGAGATAGTAAGAGATTTGATATAGGTTATACATGTTCAGTAATGCAAAGCCTATTTCCATATTAGTCATTTTGTGCAAGAAAACTTAAACAAAAAAAGAAAGTGAAAAACAATATGCTTCAGTCTGTATTCAGATGAAATCAATTCTTTCTCTGGAGGAGGATAGCATTTTTCATCATGAGTCCTTTAGAATTGTCTTAGATCATCATATTGCTGAGAATAGCTAAGTCACTCACAGCTGATGTTTGTGCGATGTTGCTGTTACTATGTACATCATTCTCCTGGTTTTGCTCACTTTACTTTGCATCAGTTCGGGTAAGTTTTTCTAGAGTTTTCTGAAATCAGCCTGCTCATCATTTTTATAACATGATAGTATTCCATCTCAATCATATACCACAACTTGTTCAGCCATTCCCCATTTGATGGTCATCCTCTCAATTTCCAATTCTTAGCCACCACAAAAAGAGCTGCTACAGATGTTTTTGTACAAATAGGTGCTTTCCCTTATTTTTTATCTCTGTGGGATACAGACCTACTGGGGGTATTGCTGGATCAAAAGGTATATATAGTTTCATAATGGCTGGTAACTATTAAGATGTAGACTGTGGACCCAGGCTTTTTTGACTCAAAAGCAGGCTACCCACTATTGCACACAACTAACCCAAGGCTTTATTCAAAACAGTTAACCTTCTTCTGAATTTTCCAGGTCCATTGGATAAATTATTAGATTCCCTTTAACTTTCACTACGAAGACCTAAACACAGTGATAGACTTCTGGAGGAAAAATGAGAACAAGCCAGAGACCAGAAGGAATCACAGGCCAGAAAAACATTTGTGAAAGTCACTTAACAAATTTATTATAAGCTTAAAAAGAAAACCAAGATCTCTACAATAGAGATCCACAGTTTTATGAAGCATCCTCTCCTTTTGTTCCACAATGTCTGTGGAAAATTCATTTTATTGGGCATTTCTTAAGTTTGGCATAATAAATGAATGAATGAAATTTAAGAAATAGAGGGGAAGTCTTTCAGTCAGGAAGGGAAGCAGTCTGTTCAGGGACTAAAACTAAACTAAAACTAGTGTTGGAGAATCTAGAAAAAACAAAGAATATAGACATGGTTAGGGGCAGATGGATCTGACTCAATGAAGCTATAGAGCAAACTACATAAAAATTCAAAACAAGCAGTCAAGAAAAAAACAGCATGAAAAAAGGAAGCCCTGTGGTGTCATGGGAAGAGAGATTCAGAACAGATCTGGGCTTCAATTCTGAGTTGCTTAACCTCTGAATCTCAATTTCCTCATCTGTAAATTGAGGATAACACTTTACCTCCTCATAAAGCTGCTGCTACAGGGATTGATCAATCAATCAACAAGCATTTATTAAGTACCTACTATGCACCAGGCATTGTAAAAAAGATAAAAGCAAACGAGTCTGCCCTCAAGGAGCTTGCAATCCAGTGGGGGAGAGAACATGTATACATATATCATAATATATAAAAAGTCAAGATCAGATAATATTTTGAGTGAGAGGCATTAGCTGCTTGGATGGTGAGAGGTCTCATGTAGAAGTAGCACTTGAACTGAGCTTTGAAGGAAAGAGTAGCTTTAAGAGGCAGAAGTGAGGAGGAGGTACATTCCATGCATGGAAGGAAGCCTGTAGAAAGGGAAAGAGATGGGTGTTGGTTTGTAATGTATGAGACACAAGAAGATGGTCCATTTGAATAGAACAAAGAGTATGTGAAACAGAAAAAAGCATAATAAATCTGGAATTGTTGGGATCTAAATGCTAATGAAGGCATTTATATTTGATTCAGGGAGCTAATGGAGTTTATTGAGCAGAAGAGTGACAGGAGTAAGATGCATGCTTTAGGAATATCACTTTGGCAGTTATGTGGAAGATGAATTGTAAAAGATAAACACTTGAGGTAGGGAAATCAGTTAAGAGGGTATTGCAACAGCCTAAGCTAGAGGTGATATGGCTAGATTGGCAGAGACAAGGTACAAATGAGGGAGATGTGGAGGTAGAATTTATGAGACTTGGCAGCTGATTGGATATGATAGGGAGAGGGGTGGTGGATAATTGGTGGATTGGATATGGTAAGGAGGGGGTGGTAGAGAATGAGGAGTCAAGGGTAACTTGTGGACTTGGATGACTCAGACAAATGACAGAAGTTTGGAAGAGGGATGAGTTTGGAAGAAAAAATGAGTTCTGTTTTGGACATGTTGAGTTTGAGATACCTATGGTATATCCAACAAGTAGTTAGTGGTTAGAGACAGGAGATTGAAGCTAAGGTGAGAGATTGGATGAATTCAGCCAGGTAATCTTGGGTATAAAATGGAGAAAATCAACTCTCACATATTTGGTGTAACCTTTCAAGGAAAGGAAGCCTAGGTTAACCTACTTAATAGAGGGAATAGAAAATTCTTTCCAAGGTGCCATAATTTCCACTCCAATTTCTTCCCATCAGCCTGTTTGTGTAACTTAGTCATTTTGGTGTATGCTTGAGCTAGGCATTCTCAATCCACCCAGAAACCAAAGTCTTCAAAATCTGTTGTTTCCATTTTGAGATCATAGACTCAGATGCCTGCTATAACTGTTGCAACTCTTCAGTGGGAAAATTATATGGACAAGTCTTAAAGCTTAAGCAGAACATGGTGTTTGTAGACATCAGCAGAACAGAAGATTTTAACATCCTCATTTTAACATCTGGCAAGTTATTGCAAGTCAAAGCTGTTATTTGAACTCTGATGTACATCACAAAGTTTTCATAATCCTTCCATAGCTACTAATCTGTTCATCTTGTTATCTTTGATAAAGATAATAAATTTTGATTCACATTCAAACCCTGCTTGCTATAGTCCCAGACTCTGTTAATTCAAGTTCAATTGATTCAAATGATCAGAACTCTTGACAAGATAATTAAAGTTGAGGAATGAGTCATAGGCTTAGAACATGGCATGTTTACAATTTTTTACCTTCTCAAATAATTTAACTCTGTTAATGCAGGTGCTGGGCAGCTAAGCACTGGGCTTGGAATCAGGAAGACTCTTCATGAGTTCAAATCCAGTCTCAGACACTCTGTGTGTGTGTGTGTGTGTGTGTGTGTGTGTGTGTGAGAGAGAGAGAGAGAGAGAGAGAGAGAGAGAGAGAGAGAGAGAGAAACACCAGCTGTGTGACCCTGGCCAAGTCACTTAACCCTGTTTGCCTCAGTTCTTCATCTGTAAAATGGACTGGAGGAGCAAATGATTCTAGTATCTTTGCCAAGAAAACCCTAAATGGATATAACTGAAACAACTCAACAACAACAACAATGCAGGTGCTACAATGAGATGAAATTGCTATGAAACAATTAGGGAATATTGTTGCTAAAAGGAATCACACAGACATCCTCTTCTCTCACCTTGTTCTTCTCAGGGACTTCCTGACTATTTTCCCTATATTTTATATGGTCCTTGTTTCTGACACTGTTTTGTGATCTTGCTTCTGTCTTTCCCTTTTTCTTCCAAGCTTGGCTTAACATACTTTACTTCTGTTTTTTTTTTCTGGGGGGGGGGTGGTGGGCAATGAGGGTTAAGTGACTTGCCCATGGTCACACAGCTAGTAAGTGTGAAGTGTCTGAGGCCAGATTTGAACTCGGGTCCTCCTGAATCCAGGGCCAGTGCTTTATCCACTGTGCCAACTAGCTGCCCCTTTAACATACTTTAGGAGAGAGCTTAGCATCACAGTCCTTTCCATGTTCTGAAAACTAAACATTGAGCTGTCCCAATATTAGCTCAGATAACCCTTGGCATCAACCTTGATGATCAACTATAAAGCATAACTTGACTGTTTATCTGGTTTCTAACCCAGTATCTTGATTTCATTTACTTTTCTCTTCTCTGACTCCTAACTGCTGACCAGGTTTCTGAAAACCAATCATGTCTTAGGATCAAAGTTTTAGACCAGAAGAGACTGCTAGAGATTATCTAGACTCTCATTTTAGATGAGTAAATTGAGGAACATACAGGGTCACACAAGTAATGAGAACTTTTGACCATTAGCTTTTGGGTCTTCCTCAGTTCTAGCCTACTCCCATTCCAGACTTTACCTTTTATTTCTCAGCTTTCCTCTTGGTTTTGCCTTCCATTCCTGTCTCCAAGATTAATTTTCGTTCCTACTCCTAATAGAATAATCCTCGTATTAATTCTTTATAAGACCAGAAAATTTATGGAGTTTAACTTCTTTTGACAGACTATTGCAGCAGGTAAATTTGTCCAATATCCATTTTTCATTTCAATTCCTTAAAAGTATTTGAGTGTGTGTGTGTGTGTGTGGGGGGGTTTGTGAACTATCCTTGGTGTATATAGCAAATGCTATACGTTGGTGGAGGGAGAGTGAGGGGCTGGTGGTGCTGGGAAATGAGGAAATATTACATGAATACTTATTGATTCTAAGTATGTTCAGGTCTCCTGGCCTTAACACACAGAGTCCTGAAAGAATTTAGAGATGAGATTAAATGGCTACATTTTTTTTAATCAGTAATTGTTGAGGAGTCATAGAAAATAGGAAAAGTGTTGAAGAAAAGGGAATATTGAAGGAAATAAGAAGAAAATAAGGAAATAATAGCTTCTAAGGAGCAGAGGTAAAAATAAGAAGAAAAGAGACATATTGAATGAGAGGTAGGTGAAGGACTTGAGGATATTAAACTGGGCAAAAAAAAACTTGGAAGAGGAGATAAAATAGTTATCTCAAAATATTTGTAGAGCCATCTTATGAAAGAAGGCTTGTAAATATTCTCTGTAGCTCTAGAGGGCAGAAGTAAGAGCAGTGGAGGGAAGAGGGAAGCAGATTTTAGCTCAGGATAAGGGAGAATTTTCTAACAATCACAATTGTCCAAAATAACTTGTCCAAACACTTGCTTTGTGAGGTAGTGATTTCCCTATTACTGGGAGTGACTATACAAAAGGCACATGATCAACTTGAAGAGATGGCCAAAGGAGGATTCATTATGAAATAAGAGATATGGCTACGTTGACTCTAAAATCCATTCTTAAGTTAAGATTCTATGATTCTAGAATTCAACCCTAGTGATATTTAACATAATCATTACTTGTTTTGACTTATATAATATTCTATCTTAAAGGGACCAACATGATCTTGTATAACCTCCTTATTTTATGTATGTGGTCAGGTGTGTTTGTCTTAATGTTAACAAAAATTCCCATGCTCTCTCATTGCTCTTACCTCTTCATTTATTTTTTTTTTCATTTATTGGAGATGAGTGACATTTCACCTTGTTTGGAAGACTGGAATAGAAGCAGCTTTCTGCCTGAAAACCAAATTCAATTTCTTCCTTATCATTATTTTTCTTTTGAATATCTCTGTAGTTTCCCCCCTTTTATTGTCAATTTCCACACTCCACCTTTCCTACATATACAGATACACATTATTTTTTCTTAAGTTAAATCCTTTATGATGTTTCCTCTGCATATTTCCCACTGTTGAGCCAAATAAATTATTTTAAGAACCCAGAAGAGTAAAACAGAAAACTAGTTTGAAAAGATTAATTAGATCCCTGGAAAATATGTAGTTGATGTTTTACCCTTCAATAAGTTTTCTAGAACCATCTATACCCCATCCAACACTTTAAAAAATAAATTTTTATTGATGCTTTAAAAAAACACACATTACCATCTTGTGCCAATAATTCTCTTTCTCCCAATAGAACCCTCCCTTGTAATAAAGGACAGTCAAGAAAATTAAGCTAACACATTGACTACAACTGGAAATTCATGCTTCATACCATACCTCTAGTTTACCTGGGCTATGCCAAGAAATGGGAGGGCTATTTCAATGGCTGGCTTCTGGTTTTGATTGGTCACTGCATTTATGAGAGTTCTGAAATCTTGCAGAATTCCATACCTTCCAGGGGTTAGTTTTTTTAATATGCAGCAGTACGTAAGTTAGCAACTGATTATGTGTCTTTTATGTCCTTATGTCTATAAGATCATCTTCTGGCTCAAACATCTTATGAGATTCTAAGAGGATTTTTCAGTGTTCTGGGATGTTCTATCCATATGCTTTGGTTGGAAAGTGGAAACTATAAGACTTGTTGAACTTTTACTTCTTCCCCTCTCCCATCCTGAGATTACTTGAATGATGGTATCGTTTTTAGGAACCACTAACCTCCAACGTTTGGAAGGAGTAAAGGAAAAGGGCTGGTGTCTAATGCTATTAATCTCTTATCCAGTTTGAAGAACCTTCAATAATAAGGAACCTTTATAGGGATGGGCTCCTTCAGTGCAGAGCTGGAGTTAGTGAAGGTGCCCTCCCCCATCTCCCTGCTTTGACGGTAATAGCTTGCTATATCTATACAAGGTATTCCCAAAGTTGTAGCGTTATTGTAGGCTTTAAAACTTATACACTCAAATATATATACATATGTATATGTATATGTGTACATGTACGTGTATGTATAAATACATTTATATATGAATACATATGTATTATGATATACCCCCAGCTTGGCTCGCTCCCCTGCCTTCTCTACCTCTTTGCCAGCAGCCTTCCTATCCTGAAGAATCCTTTGCTCTGATGCCCAACTCTCCAGATTGGTGTGTCCCTAGCCCTGACTGCCATCTCAGGAGAGGCCCCAGCCATGCTCACTCATTTCATTCCCAATTTGAATTACTATTCTATGGATTTTTCATCATTCTCCTTACCAGCTTCCTTACTCCTGTAAAAGTACCCTATTTTCCTCCTTCAAGCCTCTTTCCAGCTCCCCTTTATGTATTGTCTTCATCCCACTAAATGTAAGCTCCCGGGATAGTACAATGCCTGGAAAATAGGGAAGCCCCATTAGGCACCTTAACCATCTGTTTTGAATGTTAAGGTTTACAAAATGCTTTATATAGACATGTTCTCATTTGATCTTCACAACAAACATGTGAGGTAGGTAATGCAAACATTATTATCCCACCTGGCTACTTTCCTGGACTTCATCATCTGCAGAAACCATTATTCTGCAAGATAAAATCACCCCTGAAACTCACACCTCTTCAGCACTCTCTGCCCCTGGGGTGCTTCCTTTCTGTTAGAGAAGATGGAGGTAGAAAGCTGGGAACTCCTCCCAAATCTTCCACCATTTAAGGAGGGTAGCAGAGAATTCTCCTCATCATTTTCCATCTGGCTGCTTCCATGGACTTCATCATTTCCAGAAAAATCATTATTCTGCAAGACAAAATCAGTTCTCAAACTCTCATCTCCTCTGATCATTTCCTATTCTAGCTGCAGGACCTGATCATGCCTCCATTTGGGGCAACTTTTTATGTGTTGTCTTGTCCCATGAGATTGTCAAGCTCCTTGAGGTCAGGGGTTGTCTTAATATCTTTCTTTTGTCTTCCCAGTGCTTAGCACAGTACCTGGCACATAGTAGGCACTTTATAAATGTTTATTGACTTGCCATTTTAGAGATGAGGAAATTGAGGAAACTGAGATACAGAGACCATTTAATGATACCAACATAACTAGGAAGTGGCAGAACTGGCATTCAAACCCAAGTGTCCTAGAGCCCAGCCCAAGGCTCTTCCTATTACATAACTCTCTCCTGGAATCTGAGCCATATCACCAGAATGGTAGTATAATCATTAGTTTAAGTGAATTACCTTTTTGCTTCTGGGTACAACACAAGGTGTTAAATTTAATCTTCAAAGCTCCATTAGGTTTGGGCATCCTTTGAGAACAGAGCTCCCTTTTACTTCTGATATAGCCCACAGCTTCTGAGTAGTTTTAAACACTTGGCTTTGGCTCCCTGAGTAAATTAGAAGTAAGGAGGATATTAAGATCCAGTGCCGGGGCAGCTAGGTGGCGCAGTGGATAGAGCACCGGCCCTGGAATCAGTACCTGAGTTCAAATCCGGCCTCAGACACTTAACACTTACTAGCTGTGTGACCTTGGGCAAATCACTTAACCCCAATTGCCTCACTAAAAAAAAACAAAAACAAAAAACAAAACCAAAAAAACTGAGGCACTAATCTTGCAGTGAGTCAGTCCTCTGAGTCTCCCTGACCTTGTTTATTGATGTATAGAACTAATGGGTCAAATCCAAAGGACTAGTGCCACACCTTTTTCATCTCCAGGAACAAAGCTACCAAAAAGAAAACCACCCCGCAGATAGGACCTTGCACACACACCCCGAAAGCAATAGATGGATGTTCATCAAGAACAGAAGGAGGGGCGGCGGCAGGTGGGGGCCAGCGGGGAGAGGCTGAGCATTGCAGGGGAGCGATGGGGTGGGGCATGGGGAGGGGTGGGGGACATCCGGGCCTAAGCATCGACCAGAGGACGTCAGAGAGGCGTCATTGGTGGCGGGGGCGCTGCAGGGCTCCCACGCCCCAGTCACTCTCCTCTGCAGTTCCGGTCAGCAGGGCACCGCATCCTCTGCGGCAGGGTCCGCCTCTGCGGGGTCCGCCTCCTAGGCTGCGGCAAAGTAATCTGTCTCCGACTCTGCATCTGTGGCATCGGTCTCCCAGGTCTCTGGGGAGGGAGGAGGAGCAATCGAAGGGGAGGGTGCCCAGGAGCGAGCAGGAGGAGGCTATGGAGACCGTGGAGGAGCACGACGATGAGCTCATGAGGAGCCCATGGGGGAGGACGTGGGGAGGACATGGGGGAGGATGACAAGGAAGCTCCCGAGTCGGAGGCTAGTGACTCCGAGCCTCCCGAGGACGAGATCTCCAGCCTCAGTGTCCCTACTTTTGGCTTTGGCCCGGGTGCTGCTGGAGGGTTTGATAGTGCAAAGTAACACTGAGGACCACTGAGCACCTACAGCGCTGGGCTGCTACTTGGGGCCATGAAGGAGGACCCCTTCCCATCCCCCCCCCAACCCAGAACCATGCTTTTTAGACTTAGAGCAGCCCCAGAGGTGACCTGATTGGCCTGGGGGTGCTGCTTCCTTGGACTACATTTTTCTCTGGAGCCCCTGACTAAGTCGGGGCCGGCCAAGCACCTCTTGGACCAGGCTGAGTCCAGGCCAGGCCCCTTCCCCTCTTCCCTCCTTGCTCACTCTTCCACCAGAGGCCCCTCGTCTGTCTTTGTGTTTGTCTTGTCGGTCTGTGAAGCATAGACCCCTGGTGTGCCCACCAGGAATCCCTGGAGGACACTCAAGACTATCTCCTGGTGCAGCCGTGCCTGCTTCAGGCTATCTTGAGGTACCTTCTAGGGACTGCTCCCCATCCCCGTGAACCTAAACTAAGTGCGAGTAAGCAAAAACAAAAACCAAAACCCAAAAAACAAAACAAAACAAAACAAAAAACCCAAAACACCAGAAGGAGAAGAAAATGCCAAAGTTGTTCAAAGAAAATAGAAATGCCAAAGGGAGGGAAATTCCGGGAAAGAGACAACACCCTCTTAACTACCCTTCCTGTAGACTCTACCAGGTGTACTCTGGCAAAACTCCCTGCTTGAGAAAGCCTGGTAACAATAAGGCAGCTCAAACAAAGGCACCATCCTGGCATCTGCAAACACTTTACAGTACTGAGTTGTGTTTATACAACACTTGACTTTCTATTATCCCCACACCAGAAGGGGAACAGCAGCTTAAATCATTGTGATCAGCAAATAATGCAAACACTACCTATATTTGGTTTAGGAATGCATCAGAGATGGGAAGGAGAAGAGAATAAGCATCTAGTAAGCACTGACTTTGTGCTAGGCACTGTGCTAAGCACTTTGCAAATTGTCATTATTGTCCTCATTTTATAGTTGGAGAAACTGAGGCAGACAGATGTTAAGTGACTTAATCTGTGCTTTCATTGATATAGGGAATGCTTTACGAGAAAACTCACTCTACCAATGCATACTTGTATGTTCTCTGTAATGGGTAGACAGGTATCTGGAACACTGGGAGGCTGAATAACTCTCCCAGGGTCATATAGCTTATATGTGTCTTGGTGGGGACTTGAATCCTCATTATGATTTCAAGGCCAGCTCTCTGCCACTCTGCTATCCTGTTTCTCTCTTTAAATCACACATTAAAGCAACAACACCATATAGTTCTCATGGTCCCAGAATCACACAATCTCAGAATTGGAAGAAATCTCAGACACCATGTCATCCAACTTATGACTAATTAAGAATCCCATCTATAGCTTCCCCAACCAAAACATCAGTGGGGGGCAGCTAGGTGGTGAAGTGATAAAGCACCAGCCCTGGATTCAGGAGAACCTGAGTTCAAATCCCCCCTCAGACACTAGCTATGTGACCATGGGCAAGTCACTTAACCCTTATTGCCCCAGAAAAAAAAAAGAACATCAATGAAGGGGAGCTCATTATTTCTCAAGGGAGCCTATTCCGACTGGTGATAGCTCTAAGTTTTAGAAAGTTTTTTTTTTCCCCTTCTTACATCTGGCTTTATGAATCTTTTACCCATACCTTCTAGTACAGTCCTCTGAGGCCAAATAGAACAATTCAAATCCTTCCCCTTGGTTACCTGCCCAACCATTGTGCCTTGTGGTCCACTAGTTTTTTGTTTTGTTTTGTTTTGTGGGGCAATGAGGGTTAAGTGACTTGCCCAGGGTCACACAGCTAGTAAGTGTCAAGTGTCTGAGGCTGGATTTGAACTCAGGTCCTCCTGAATCCAGGGCCAGTGCTTTATCCACTGCACCACCTAGCTGCCCCCATGGGCCACTGGGTTTTAACATCTGTTCTGCTGTTGAAACTTCCAGACTACAAGACCCTGTCATCTTCCTTTCTGCTGCACCCTCTAGACTTCTGGGTATTTCCATCTGCTCTGCTGCTGTACCCTAAAGATCACAATGAGTTAACATTTGCCCAGCAGCTTCACCCCAAGGACACTCAGTCCTTTCCACCTGCTCTGTTACTGAACGCTAAAGACCACAGATACTTTCCATTTACCCTTCCAACTGAACCTCCCAAAATGTGTTGTGTCCACCACTATAATGTGAGCTCCTTGAAAGCAGGGACTAGCTCATTTTTTTTTTCCATCGTTTTGTACACATTAAGTGCTTAATAAATGCTTTTTTTTGTTGTTCATTCATTCTATATGTTGTTAATCATTTCAGTCGTGTCCAACTCTGAACTCATTCGACGTTTTCTTGGCAAAGATACTAGAGTGGTTTGTCATTTCCTTCTGCTCATTTTACAGTTGAGGAACTGAGGCAAACAGGGTTAAGTGACTTGCCTAGGGTCACACTGCTAGTAAGTGTCTGAGGCCAGATTTGAACTCAGGGCTTCCTGACTCCAGGCCCAGTGCTCTATCCACTGTACCACCTAGAGAGCAGCTATCATGTCACACTTAAATCTTCTCTTCTTTGGGTTAAACATTCCCAGGTGCTTTAAAGAATCTTCTCAGGGCAATTTCCTGTCTTATCAACTCCTTGATCACCAACTTCTAGACTCACTCTAGAATTGTTGAGAACAGTATCTGTGAAGAACATGATAAAAGTAGAGTAGAAGTAATGCTAAGCAGCAATGAGGGACTAGTTGAAGGATATTAATCAACAAACATTTATTAAGTGCCTACCATGTGCTACGCACTGTACTAGGCCATGGGAATATAAAGCCAAAGATGAAAGAGTCTCTGCTCTCAAAGGGCCTACATTCTATTGGCAGAATCAAGATAGATAAATGATAGAGAGATGATAGAGAGACAAATAGATTCATATATATGTGTGTATATATACATATGCATGGGTAAATAAAAAGAAATATAAGGTAATTGGGGGTGAGGGGTACAACTAGCTGAGAACAGGAAAGGCTTCACATATTTTAATGGTTTGTCTGTCATGTGGAAGAGGGATATGAATTGTTTTCCTTGGCTACAGAGGACATCTCTAGGACCAGATGGTGGAAGTTATAGGGCAGAACTCCCTAACAGTTATTGCCATCCAAAAGTTGGCTGAGCTGTATTATAAGGTGGTGAGTTCCTCATTGGAAGTCTTCAAGCAGAAGCTTCATGACCAGCTAGTGAGAATAATGGAGGAAGGGTGATATGTGTTGGACTAAGTGACCTTAAAGTCCCTTTTGACTCTGACAGGAAGGCTTGCCAGAATCTCCCCAGGCTAAATGAGAATTGTCAGCATTTGACTATTTGTGCCCTTTCAACTGGAATACATGTAGACAGAACAAACAAGTGTATTAAAATAGTCTGCGAGCAGTCATTTTTGATGTTTATCTTCAAGTGCTATCCATGTAGGTATTCAGTTATACTGACTATTCAACCCAGTTTGTCCTGGGACAGCAATCTGTCATTCAATCAAGAGACACCCAGATCCTTGCGGTCTTCTCACCTCATTTAAAATGAAAGGAAACTTCCTCTCTTAATAGGATACATCCAAACCCTCCCCTCAAGGGAAATAACATGCTTTTGGACAAAGGAAAGCCTGATAAGTAGAGGGAATATGATAGGGTATCAGTCGTTTCCTCTCAGATCACACTGATACTGACCAGCTGCTATCCTCTTTCCTTAGGAACACTTTCAAGGTCTATGCCTTGGTCTAACACATTCTGCTACAGTGCTACTTGTTTTGCATCTTCTGCTTTGGGGAGATAGGATACCTGCGGAAGTAAACCCCATTCTGATGCTTGGTTTCAGCTCTCTGACCAAAAGGATAAGTTTACAGTTGCATCTAAGAGACACCTATTGCCCATTCTCCTATATAGAAATGACCAAGCTGTTTTACAATGGGTTTTCCCAGAGGAACCCTTTAAACCATATATTCTTCTAGTTCTTGCTTCTTGTTCTGCCCCCACTGGACATGAAGCCACTAAAATCAGCACAAGACCTGGTAGTAACTAGGTTGAGCCTCCAAGAAACCATTTTCCAAAAAGGAAACTCTTTTGATCAAGTTTCAAATGCTACTCATACAATGGATATGGGTTCTTCTAGTTATTCTTGTTAATAATAATTATGGACATTTAAATAGTGCTTTAAAATTAGCAAAGAATTTCAAATACATTATTTCAATTTAATTTCACCTCTATCCTACAAGTATATGAGCATACATAAATACATATTCTCATTATTTTTCAGGTGAGGAATTTGAGGCTATGAAGTGAAGTGAATTGACCAAGGCTTATGTATCTAGTTAGTGTCTGAAATAGGGTTTAAAACCCAGATCATCCTGACTTCAACCATATTTCATTATCATTAGATGCTTTTTTTTTTTTTTTTTTTGCTGGGCAATGAAGGTTAAGTGGCTTGCCCAGGGTCACACAGCTAGTAAGTGTCAAGTGTCTGAGGCCGGATTTGAACTCAGGTACTCCTGAATCCAGGGCTGGTGCTTTATCCACTGCACCATCTAGCTGCCCCTATTAGATGCTTTCTAGTATGACACTATTCCATATAGAAAGAGCAGGTAGAAACAGTCAATTATAAAGGTCCTGGTAATTATTCTACTGCTCAGTATGCTGAGATACTCAGATGCTCAGATGCTGAGAAATAAATTAACAAATAAATGAGAGAATAGATTGATAGATAAATACACAAAGAAATAAATAATGCCAATTCAGGACCAGGTCATCACCACCAGAAGGGATATCCTTACAGACCCAGGACCTGTTCTTGTTGTTGTTTGTCCTTCATGCTTAAAGAGGACCAAAAGGACATGACAATATCAGGATCAACATATAGTGTGTCTGACTGGCTGATCAGACCAATATGAGCTCTGAAGGCTCTACCACAGGTCAGGCACAAATCGTCTATATGGCTATTTGGAGTAGAGATGTCTCTAAATTTGTGCATCTCATGTTTGTTTTGAGCTACTTTGATTCTGCTTTGCTTACAGAGCATAGTACCTTCTTTGATTGGGGCACATCATGCTGGGTGGTCCTGTGCCAGTGTCTCCCATGTTTCACAATTGATAACCAGTTTTTCAGAGAGATGTTGAGAGTGCTTCTAGACTTAAAGATTAATGTAGATTATGCAAGGAGAAGGAAATGGCTGTGTAATACATTACTGCAAGCCATACAAATATAGTACCTACTAGATACTAAGATAGGACCTAGTGGGTAGAATTATTCATCACTATCTTTCATGGACTGTTATATCACAAATTGCCATACTACATGTACAGACCTCAAAATATCCTAGAGGACTGAACCAACACAATCTATTGGCACCAGACCATTATCATAGACTGAATTGTTGCCCTACAATCATCTAGACATGACATTGATCCCAAAATACTCCTTAACAATGTCGTCAATTGATGTTGTCAGACCATATACTCAGAAGCTGCAAGCTCTATGAATGGAGCTTTAAAATATAGAGACTCAGTTGAGGAGATCAAAAACACTTGGAAACAGGATGCCAACATCCCTGTTGTCCTATCTGCTAATAAGGATGCCTTTAGTCCACTTACCGAGATCCTAATACTTTTATTCAATCACAAAATCCAGTTATTCTATTCACCTGGGAAGCTAGGTGGTATAGTGGAGACAGCATGAGACTTGGGAGTCAGGAACACCTGAGTGTGAATCCTGCCTCATACACTTACTATCTGTGTGACCTTGGGCAAATTACTTCATCTCTCTGTGCAGTAATCCATAGAACATTGAAATACAAAATAAAAACAGCATGAGAGCAATTTGCCTCAGGCCTGTTTCTATTTGAACTCCTTTGAGAATGATGAGAAGGACCTAACAGTAAGAACAGTAGAAGCTATTATAATCCTTTAGAACATACAAAAGGCTCTCATGACACTTCTGTGATGTAGATAATAAAAATAAATTTCCATGACAACTGAAGGTTTACAAAGTACTTAATCTTCAGATAGAGCAAATATTATTGGCTTCATTTTTATAGGTAAAGGAACAGACTCTGAGACTCACATGCCCGAGGTCAGATGGCTAGGAATTGGTAAATCTAGGACTCACCCCTGGCCTCTAGGTGACAAGCATAGTGTTTCTCCCACTCAGAAAACCAGGGCTTGTTGTCCTTCAAGTTCAGGGAGGTTGGGGCCCACCCCTTAACCAGACTCAATCTCTTCTGAGCATCTGAAAATGCTAGATGGTGGGTGTATTTATGAGTCATTCATTTTTCAGAATGAAAAACGTCCTGTTTTATTATTTTAGCAGGGAGGCAGGAAGGAGGAAGGAGGAAGGATTAAATTGATGAAATGTCAAAAGGGTGAAAAGATTTAGTGAATAGGTATTTTTTGGTTCAGGATGAGGAAAACTGCCATCAATTCAAGTCACAGTTCCAGCCCTGTTAAGGGAAAACATTCTTCAGGCATGAAGTATTTGGATCTAGCCAATTGACAGAGATAAGGACTCCCTCTTTTTGAATAAGGTTAGATTTTGGCAGTGGCCTCACCTCCTTAGGACCAATCCTGTTCCCCAAATAAAATCTAGCACATTTCTTCATTATTTCTTCTGAAGACAGGTTTCTATCACTTATTATTTTACACTCATCACAAAGCTGGTTAGGAACAGAAATGTTTGTGCCAACTGATTATTCCCCTGAGGAAATACCTCCCACATATTTAGCAACTGAACACAAGGCAGGAAAAAATAAGAAGAGAGAGTGGAAATTTTTTTCCCATGGTTACAGGTAATAAGCCAGATAACATACACCTGTGGTCCTAACTTACTGGACCTAACTTAGTGTGTCTGATCTATTAGATTAAACTTTAAAAATAATTGACAATATTGGATGATGAAGGTGATGTAAAAACAAAATAATTTTTAAAAGTAATAAATAATAGGGGGGCAGCTAGGTGGTGCAGTGGATAAAGCACCAGCCCTGGATTCAGGAGGACCTGAGTTCAAATGAGGCCTCAGACACTTGACACTTACTAGCTGTGTGACCCTGGGCAAGTCACTTAACCCTCATAAGTTCCACAAAACAAATAAACAAATAGATAAACAAACAAATGAAGGAATAGACAGATAGATAAGCAAGCAAATAAGCAAACAAATAAATAAATGAATAGACAAATAAACCAACAAATAAATAACAGGCTACATTCTGCATTTCAATAAAAGTTCAAACACTCATGTATGCAATGCAGATCATGATGTGACTTCCCCAGGAAGAAAAGTGCAACAAGGCTGTCTAGACTTTAAATTTCTTTTCTTCTTTTTTTTTTTTTTTGGTGGGGCAATGAGGGTTAAGTGACTTGCCCAGGGTCTCACAGCAAGTAAGTGTCAAGTGTCTGAGGCCAGATTTGAATTCAGGTCCTCCTGAATCCAGGGTCAGTGCTTTATCCACTGTGCCACCTAGCTGCCCCCTCTTTTTTTTTTTTTTTTTTGTCTGGGCAATGAGGGTTAAGTGACTTGCCAGGGTCACACAGCTAGTAAGTGTTAAGTGTCTGAGCTCAGATTTGAACTCAGGTCTTCCTGACTCCAAGGCCAATACTCTAGCCACTGTACCACCTAGCTGCCCCCCTCTTTTTTTAACTTAATTTTAAAGTTATAAGCATGAGTTATTTCTCTCCTCCAGCACTACCTCTATTTAAAAGGAAAATAAAATTCTTGTAACAAATAAGCATAGTGAAACAAAACTAATTCTCACATTGGTCCCATCCAAAAATGAATGTCTCATTCTGCATCTTGAATACAGCTCCTCTTCCCCATTGTTTGATCTTGAATTTCTGGTGTTTTTTCTACACTTAAGCTGCAGTGCAGAATTACTAGCTGTGATGATGTTTGCCCTGTAGCTAATGGGTACTGGAGCCTCACCAGGGCAGGGCAGAATAAGAGAACATTACAGTGGCACAAAAGTTGAGTAAGAGATGAAATTTGCCAAGTTAGAGGCATCATGGTTTAAGGCAGATGGTCTCTTTGACTAATGTTGCCTCAAGCAAAATTTCATGGAGAATGGAAGAGAATGGAACCAAGCAGAATTCAAGATCAAAATGCATAGGCTAGAACTGCTATGGGCATGGAGCAAGAAGGCAGCTAGGTGGCACAATGGATAGAGTTCCTGGCCTGGAGTCAGAAAGATTCATCTTCCAGAGTTCAAATCTGGCCTCGGACACTTACTAGCTATGTGACCCTGGGCAAGTCACTTAACCCTTTTTGCCTCAGTTTCCCCATCTGTCAAATGAGCTGGAGAAAGAAATGGCAAACCACTCCAGTATCTTTGCCAAGAAAACCTCAAATAGGGTCACAAAGAATCAGACACAACTGGAATGAACAACAACCCAGACAGGGGAGCAGAAGGGGTGCTAAAAGAGTTAATGGCTTACAATCCAGGGTTAGCAAGGCTATAAGTAGGTAAGGTCAGACCCAAGCAGGGCTGGTCAAACCAGCAAGGATTGGGGCAGATAGGTGGCACAGTAGATAGAACACTGGCCCTGGAGTCAGGAGGACCTGAGTTCAAATCCAGCCTCAGACACTTAACACTTACTAACTGTGTGACCCTGGGCAAGTCACTTAACCCCCATTGTCTCACCAAAAAAGCAAAACAAAACAGCAAGGATTATTTGAAGAGAGCTGCTACTGTGTGACACCTGAATTCAAAGCTATACCATCACATCACCACTAGTTTAATGTCTTATAGACTTTTAAGAGTCTAGACTAATTACAGTTATCCCTTCCATATCACTCTTTCCCCATTGTGGTTTTTATATATTGCAGGTTGGCATAAGAAAATAAATGGGGAGTTTCGCAGAAGCCACAGACAACATAAAAAAAGTTTAGAAACTCAGAAGCACATAAAATATATGTATTGTATTAGATAATATCTACCCAGATTTTATAATAAGGTACTATAAACACCTCATAAAAGAAAAAGAAAAAGAAAAAATTCAGACTTCTTCTCTGGTATGAAGGGAGGGCCAAACAATTTTACTCAGATTTTCCAATTCTTGGGGGCGGGGTATGCCCATAACACATGATCTGGAAGGGATAACTATAAAGTGAGCCCTATTTTTGGGGGGTGGCAGGATACTCTTCATTAACAGAGGATTCTTTGATATTCCTGTCAAACATAAAGTCATGTCCTCTTAGCATATCTGGGATTTTGTTAGGGGACAAATTTGTCTCCCCCAAGGCCTCCACTGAATCAAATCTTGGATAGGGAGAGTTCCCAGGCAGGTGAAGGAAATTTCAGTTTCTCATCAACTTCATTCAGGGTAGGATCAGACCCCTGTAGCAGGAATCATGACAGGATTATTTATTTGCAAGGTTCAGCCCATTGTTTCAAAATTTCAAAATGGATTAAAAGGTATAAACATCCCTATAAATTGCTATTTATGTTACACTTTTTCTAGTTTCAAATGCTGTCATATGTAAAAGAAATTGGACTCTTTTGTTTGGCCCTAGATGGCTGGGCTAGTTGGGTGGAAGTTTCAGAGAAGCAGAATTTAGCTTGAGATTAAAAACAAAAGATAAAAACAAATACTTAAGTGGGATAGGCTGCCTTGGGAGGTAGTGAGTTCCCCATCTCTGGAGATTTTCAAGCAGATGTTTGATAACTACTTGATGGGAATGTTATAGAGGAGATCCCTATTCACAAGAAGGTTGGAACTAGATGGTTCCTGAAATTCCTTCCAAGGCAGAGATTTTATGATTCTAGAAAAATAATACAAGACACGATCCATGACCCTGAGGTAGCTTCTTTAGTCTCTGAACTCTAGAAATTATATCTTTCCTGATTTTGAAAAATCCTTTGTTTCTTTTCCCAAATTTGGTTTCTTGTTTTTTTGTATTCATAAAGATGTTATTTATTAAATTTGAGCTATATGCTAGATAACTGTAAGAAAATAAATAGAAACCTAAAAAAATAATGACATTCAGTATTTAGAAAAACAGAGAAATTTTTCTAAGTTTAGACAAAGAATGTAAATAGAATTTAAGAAATATTAGAGAGGATATATCTCTGGTAATTGCTGAATGGTAATAATTCAACCAAATAAGCATTTATTAAGCACCTATTATATACTAGGTCCTGTGCTAAGTTCTGGGGATGCAAAGACCAATACAAAATAGAAAGCCCCTACCCTCAAGAAGCTTACAATCTAATGGAAGAAGACAACCCAGAAAAGGAAACTGGAGAACAGGAGTGTGTGGGGGGGGAGAGGGGGGAGGGGAAGAACAGCAGGAGCTACCTGCATTGGGGGCATCTTGTATAGTGGATTTCAGATCAAGCAGAACTGCAGATACAAAGTGGAGTGTAGGGCAAAGGAATTTACATATATGATACATGTAAATAGTTTTATGTGATACTTTGACAAAAATTGATCATGTATTAGGATAATTAGCTAGCTAGGAAAGATAAAAGTTTTCAGATAAGAATCTCCTAGCCAAGATATACAAAGGATCAATTCAAATTCATAAGACTAAGAGCCATTTCCCAAGAGATAAATAGTCAAAGGATATTAAAAGGTAACTTTTATTTTTTTTTGTGGGGCAATGAGGGTTAAGTGACTTGCCCAGGGTCACACAGCTAGTAAGTGTCAAGTGTCTGAGGCCAGAATTGAACTCAGGTACTCCTGAATCCAGGGCCAGTGCTTTATCTACTGTGCCACCTAGCTGCCCTGAAAAGGTAGCTTTTAAAGAAAGAAATCTAAGCTATCAATAGCCATGTGGAAAAAATGCTCTAAATCACCAAAAATAAGAGAAATGAAAATTAAAGTAACTTAGAGGTTCCACCTTTCCAATATCAGACTGGCAAAGAAGAAAAAGAAGAAAATGACAAATGTTGGAGGGGCTTTGGAGAAACAAGTACATTAATTCACTGCACTATTGGTAGAGCTTAGAATTGGCCTGGCCATTCTCGAAAACAATTTGAAACTATGATTAGAAAATTTTCAAACTGTATAGTATATGAATGGAATGGAATGTTAGTATGACATAAGAAATGATAAAACAACTTTGAAAAACTTTAGAATTCTGATCAACAAAATGATAACAACCATAAACTCAAAAGAATGAAGAGAAAACATGCCACTCGCCTCCTGACAAAGAGGATTTGAACTTAAAATGTAGAAAAAAGACATTAATTTTTGGACATGGCTAATTAGGAATTTGCTTTGTCTGTACAGCTTTGTATTAAGAGGGTTGTTTTTTTAATTGCTCAGTGTGGGGGTAAGGATTTGAAAGGCCAGATTAATTTTAAATGTTCTATAATTTAAAAAAATTAAAATAAAACATTAAAAAATGAAATGTTTTCTTTCTACCTCATATAGTTAAGACAAGTTTCTTTAAAAAATACTTTGTGTTAAGCTCTCTAATCTTTGATAATTATTTTGTTGCCCTTTCAACCATTTATTTCACTTAAAAAACTGTCCCCTAGAATCCAAAGTCATTGTCACTTCCCAGGGACTTTAAGGGGATTTAAATTAAACTATCCAATGATGCCAAAAGCAAAATACCTTTATTGGATACATTTGAAAGTAAACAAGGGTAACCTGGAGGCTTAAAGGGGACAGTTAGGAATAGCAATACATAGTGGGAGACAAAGACAATATTCTGCCAAGGTCATTGCAGCATAAGGAAATCCATGATGGTCTAGATTCTGTATATCCAGATTACAAAAACCCCATCCTGACTCCTCCTAATCTCCATTTGATCAATTTCATCAATGCAAGATATCTGAGCAAATGTTCATCTGTTTACTGTATCTATAGCACACGTATAAGTCGAAATTGTCTCAGGAGAGTTAAGTGAGAAAATCAGGCCCTGAATAAATTTAATGGCACCCATTTTCTTTTTGGTATCATGGTATTTCCTGAACCTTGAACCACTTATCTTAGGAGCTGTAGCTGCCTCTGTGAAGGGATCTCAAAGGCTTTGGGGAAGTTTCCCAGACCTTGAGCCATGGCCGTGAAAGAAAGTTTCTATATGCAGGGGGATAGATCTAACAAATTTGCAAAGTCAGTCATGGAATACATCAGACTATCTTGCCCTCCATCCTTTTCTCTTTCCTTTGGTCCCCCAACCAATTATAATATTCAAAGATCTATTTATCTAGATTATTGAGTGTGAGTTCGAATAACACTTTGCTTCCCTACTCTACTAACATTCCTTGGAAGTGAGGAAAACTGGCAAAATATCACTGACATATCAGACATGGGAATATTGTGTATAAAAAAGAATGCTTGACCTGAAAAGACTTATGTGAACTGATACAAAGTGAAGTGAGCAGAACCAGGAGAACACTGTGCACAGTAACAGTGATATTGTATAATGAAGAGCTTTGAATGACATAGCTATTTTCAACAATAAATGATCTAAGACAATCCCATAGGATTCATGATGAAAAATGCTTTCCTCTTCCAGAGAAAGAATTAATGTCTGAATACAGACTGAAGCATACTATTTCTCTCTCTCTCTCTCTCTCTCTCTCTCTCTCTCTCTCTCTCTCTCTCTCTCTCTCTCTCTCACACACACACACACACACACACACACACACACACACACACACACACACACTCTCTCTCTCTCTCTCTCTCTCCTCTCTCTCTTCTTCCTTCCTTCCTTACATAAAATGACCAGTATGGAAGTGTTTTACATGATTGCACATATATAACCTAAATCAGATTGCTTACTATTTCAGGGAGGGGGAGGGGATGGGAAAGGGGAAGGAGGGAGGGACAGAATTTGGAACCCCAAACTTAAAAATATATATTTTAAATTATTTTTTTACACGTAATTGAGGGAAAAGAAAATATTATTTTTTAAAAAACAATGCTTGGAAACAATTTTTATTGCTACACCTCCATAGACTGATCTGAAACCTAAGGTGACTGCACAAATAGCAAATGGAAACCCACCTTGAAATATAGACAAAGCCTAGCAGAATTCTTCATTTCTAGCTCTTCCGAGGCTTCATTTAGCCACAAATAATGAATTTCAATAAATCTCATTACTGTATCTAAGTTTTATGTCTGAGCTGTTTTTTTTCCTCTTGTGGTCACTGATTTAACACATATACCCACAAAGATTCACTCCTTCATTTAGAGAAGTCTTTGCTACTAAGGAGAGAAATGGAATCAGTGGAAGAACTAGATCCTTTTCACTTCAAAGAAAAAGGCTACAGACCCCAAATTGCCCTAATTCACTGGGATACTGGAGTCACTTATTATTACACACATCAAAATAGCTCCATGTTTTGGGCAAAGGTCAGCTGTTTTATAAAAAAGGTGAGGTCTAACACAGGCCACACATACACCGTCACAGTCAGAAGACACTAAAGATTTGGGTGGAGAAACCCTGGCTTTACCATAGGGTATGAGAGATGTTATCGTAGGGGTTTCCAGAAAAGGGGTAGGGCAAGAAGGAATGGTGCATCTATAGCAGATATAGTATGTCTCAAGAAAGACTTAGCACTCCTAAAACCACTTTTTTTTCAGACTTCTATTGTGAGAATCAGGGTGCCACGCCCCTGCTGAGGAAGACACTTTGAGAACCAGGGCAGCGCTCCCCTGAGGAGAAAGCATGTGAATAGCATCCTGAAGATCCCTAGAATATCCCTAGAACTGCCTGTAAGTCATGTCAATCAATGCTACCAGCCAATTAGCTTGGAGCTCTGTGTGGGGACTGCCCCTCTTCTGGTCCACAAGGAGCTTCTGCTCTAGGAGACTAAGGATTTGCTCTTTTGGTTAGAGGTCCCAGCAGAGTCACCAGGGTAGCTAGGTTTCCTTCTGCACTACACGTGTTCTTCTCTCTTTTGCTAACTACTAAATACTTTAATAAATGCTTAATGCCCCAAAGACTGGTGCTATGAGCTTCTAATTTAAGGCAACCACATATTAGATTTTGGTTTTTGCGGGGGTTTTCTGGTGAGGCAATTGGGGTTAAGTGACTTGCCTAGGATCACACAGCTAGTAAGTGTTAAGTGTCTGAGGCCAAATGTGAACTCAGGTCCCCCTGAATCTAGGGCCAGTGCTTTATCTACTGTGCCACCTAACTGCCCCCACACATTAGATTTTAATCATAGCAATTAGATTTTATACATCGCACTATACAAATTCAGTTCACAACATAGAAAAGTGTCTTGGCAAAAACAAGGCTGAGAATGAGTTTAGACAAGATCCTCTTCAAATAAGCAAGGAGGGGCAAAGCTCCCCAAATATTCCAAATCACCATTTACCTTTTGTCCTGAGACAAAACTCTCCTTTTTCCCGTCACACCTAAGGTTTGCCTTGGGTGAACTGCTTTGTACTGCTTGAGAACAGTGCTTAAGAATTCTACAATCCAGGTATGTGATTAGTTTCTAGGGGAGCACTTTATCAGGAAACACCTCAATGTACCTTATTAGACATCACACCAATCACCTTTTAGAAAAGGAGATGAATCCAGACTTTCAGGTATTTCAACTGGAAAGGACTTCAGGAGTCACATATTCTAGCCCCTTTATTTTTCAGATGAAGAAACTGAGGCCCAATAGGTTAAGTGACATGCCTAAGGTCATATAGGTTGACTAAGTCAGTACTTGAACTCAGTTCTGCTGGCTCTAAACCCAGTACTGTTGTCCCCTGTGCCATCCATTTCAGTGGGTCTAATTAATCCCTTGTTAAAAATACATTTAGGCAACTAGGTTGAGAAGTGGTTAAAGTAGCAGGCCTAGAGTCAGGAAGACCTGAGTTCAAGTCTGGCCTCAGGCACTTACTGTCTGTGTGACCCTGGGCAAGTCACTTAATCCTGTTTGCTTCAGTTTCCTCATCTATAAAATGGGCTGGAGAAGGAAATGGCAAACCACTCTAATATCTCTGCCAAGAAAATCCCAAATGTGGTTCACAAAGAGTTGGACACAACTCAATCACAACAACAAAATACATTTTTTAAAAAATCCAACAATAAGAACCCAAAATGAAGTATTCAGGAATAATAATCTAATATGGAGATAAATTATATTATGTATATATTTTATAGCTAAACACTATATATATATATATATTTTTCATGTCTCTGACACCTAGCATAAGTAGGGTGTGCTTTGGGGAAGTGTAGTTTTCCTAGATGGAAGGAGAGACATGTATCATCCATAGGAGCAAGTGAAGGGTGTTGTTGCTCCAGAATGACTCACTACAGGATCATCTATAATCATGAGTAGTTAGAGCCTTGACAAGCTCCCTGATTAAGGAATAATTTGCATAGACAAAACTTGCTGTTTGCCTGAATGTACCTGATTCAGTGTACTAATCAGTCTCTATACCCTTTCTTCCCTTGACCCCAATTATTGCCTGGTAAAACCTGTGTCCTTTACCTTTTTGGAGTTTTCTACTCTTCTAAAAACTTTTTTGTTTGTTTTTGTATTTTTATACAGAATTTTCTTTCCATATAAAGTTGACTTAACTTTTTTGGTATTTTGAGTGTTTGATAGGGAAGAGTGAGTAAGAAGGGAAAATAGTGCCAGTGCTTTTGTCCACTATGCCACCTAGCTGTGCCTGGGTTTCTGTTTTTCATAAGTGCTTTGGGATTTTTAGTGGGGTGGGAAAGGAGGCTTAGCTACTTGCTTTGTCTCAAAGTGGTGGTGAAAATACTGTACTCCTATTCTTCTTTACTTGAAACTGTGTACAAATTCATCTTGTAGGTTTGCCTAGGACAACACACCTCACACCTCCTGGAGCATATGGTATCCAGGACAATCAATACTTATTGAGGGACAAAGGCATTGCAAGCATATTCATATCATCACTACCTTCTAGTTTGATATCACTGTCCTAGTTAACCCCTCTGTCAGAGATGACACCTGCTCCAACACTTTGAATAATTTCTTAAAGCAGGAAAAAAAAGCTATGTGCCAGAACGATCAAACTACAAAAAATTATTTCATAGAGGTAGAAAAAAATAATAACAAAATTCATCCAGAAGACCAAAAGGTCAAGAATATCAAGGGAATTAATGAAAACAACATGCAAAGGAAGGTGGCCTGGCTGTACCAGATCTAAAACTATATTATAAAGCATCAATCTTCAAAACTATTTGGTACTAGGGGCAGCTAGGTGGCACAGTGGATAAAGCACTGGCTCTGGATTCAGGAGGACCTGAGCTCAAATCCAGCCACAGACATTTGACACTTAATAGCTGTGTGACCCTGGGCAAATCACTTAACCCTTATTTCCCTGCAAAAAGAAAGAAGGAAAGAAAGAAAGAAAGAAAGAAAGAAAGAAAGAAAGAAAGAAAGAAAGAAAGAAAGAAAGAAAGAAAGAAACAGAGAAACAGAGACCCAACCACCAGAAAGTAAAACTCCAAACTATTCTTCCTAGTCCCTGAGCATGGTAAATTGTAAATGATTTCAGTATAATTTTAAGAAACATGGCACCTAAGAAATCTCTCCAATAGGAACATAGGCCCTAACTCCTATTAATCAACAGTATCTTTGACATCTGTTACTAAGGTAACACATAGGTTACCATAGTAGTTGGCAGCAAGAATTAGGTTAAGGTATTTGAGCCTTGAGAAAAGATGTTGGAGCAAAAGTTCAGAAAAGGATTCTTGGATTGTCAAGAGGAGGGCCAATTGGCTGAGGAGGAAAAAAGGTGTGTGTGTGTGTGTGTGTGTGTGTGTGTGTGTGTGTGTGTGTGTGTGTGTGTGTGTGACATTAAAGGGCAGGAGGCACAGTGGGAGTGGGGCATGGGGAAGGCTTTACACAGTATCAAAAAGACTAGTTCCATTTAATTACTTAATATAGATGTGCTTTTATAAAAAGAAATTTACTTCAAAGATTTGTACATTTGCAAAAACAAATGTACATGGGCAGCTAGGTGGCACAGTAGATAAAGCACCAGCCCTGGATTCAGGAGGACCTGAATTCAAATCTGGCCTCAGGCATGTGACACTTACTAGCTATGTGACCCTGGGCAAGTAACTTAACCCTCATTGTCCTGCAAAAAAAAAAAATGTACAAACATATCCTCTAATACCTTGGAGGGGGTGGGGCATATTGTACCCTATACCACCTAGGTCTTTGTGGGGAACAAACTCATAATTTCGTTTAGTTTCTACATAGCATCAATCCCAGCAAGTTCACTTTCAGAAACATCTCTGCCAGATGAGTCCCTGTCTCAGTTTCAGAAGTACTGGGGTCCTAAAAGTCATTCCTTCCTCCTTGTGGCATCAATACTGTGCTGGTTGCAGAACCCATCCTGAACTCTGACTACTGGATTTTTATGGCTATTTCTCTTATGTTTCAAAACTCCCAAACTCAGAAACTTTACTTCCTTTATTGGACCTGTGTCCTAAGGAATCATCAGATGAAGGCAAAAGAATGAATGAGGCAAAGAAGTGGTTGAAGCTGCTCAATTTTTTGGAATGCCTCCTTAGCTCATCAAAGATCCCCCTCTCTAATACATGGTTAACCAACCAGGAATAATTACAGAATGTCCCACAAGCTCCATAGTTTCTATATGGCATTTCCATTCCATGTCATCCCAACTTTTTTGGATGCAAAGTTTTAGTCTCTCCAAATAGTGAATTGCATCAGTTGAGCAAGTTGATGGGAATGTGTAAAAGCTCCAGAACCTGGTTACACCAGGCACAGACCAATACAGGTCCTTTAAATTCACCCTCCTCCCCCTGAGACAAAAGCCAACAAAGACCTTACTTGGTTCCCGATTTAGGTTGGTGTTATGGGGGAAAGAAAAAGCCATCCAAGCCCACTTGGGAGCAAGTCAACTAAATTTGACAAAGTTGAGTTGGGGAATCAAATAATTCAATCAAGAAATATCTATTAAGCACCTACTATGTGCCAGGCACTGTGCTAAGTGTTAGGGATACAAAAGACCAAAGACAGTATAAATACAAATGGTTATAAAAACAAACTTTTAGGAAGTAGACTGTGAAAATGAGTGATGGTATTATGTTTTCCTCAGGATAGACACATATCATGCCTTTTAATAAGGACAACTAGGTGGTGCAGTGGATAAAGCACCAGCCCTGGATTCTGTAGGACCTGAGTTCAAATGGGGCCTCAGACACTTGACACTTACAAGCTGTGTCACCCTGGGCAAGTCACTTAACCCTCATTGTCCCACAAAACAAACAAGTAGATAATAAACAAATGAAGGAATGGACAGATAGATAGAAAACCAAGCAAATAAGCAAACAAACAGAGAAATGAATAGACAAATAAACCAACAAATAAATAACAGGTTACATTCTGCATTTCAATAAAAGTTCAAACACTCATGTATACAGAGCAGATCATGATGTGACTTCCCTAGGAAAAAAACCAGGACAAGGCTGCCTTGACTTTTTTTTAAATAAAGTATTTTATTTTTTTCCAGTTACATGTAAAGGTAGTTCTCAACTTTTGTTTATACAAGCTTTCCAATTTCAGATTTTTCTCCCTCCCTCTTCTCCCTTCCCCCTTTCCTAGACAGCAGGTAATCTGATATAGGGTTTATACATACATACATACATACATACATATATATATAATAACATTAGACATATTTCTGCATTAGTCATGTTATAAGAGAAAAATCAGAGCAATGAGGAAAAACTTCAAAATAGAAAAACAACAGCACTAAAAACAAAGGAAATAGTATGGTTCAATCAGCATCTATACTCCACAGTTCTTTTTTTTTTTTTCCTGGATTTGGAGATCCTCTTTCATCATGAGTCCCCTGGAATTCTTCTGTACCATTGCAATGGTGAGAAGAATCTAGTCCATCACAGTAGATCAACACATAATGTTGATGATACTGTGTACAATGTTCTTCTGGTTCTGCTCATCTCACTCATCATCCGCTCACGCAAGGCCCTCCAGGTGTCTCTGAACTCCTCCTGCTCATTGTTTCTTACAACACAATAGTATTCCATTACATTCATATACTACAACTTGTCCAGCCATTCCCCGATTGATGGGTATCCCCTCAATTTCCAATTCCTTGTCACCACATAAAGAGCAGCTATAAATATTTTTGTACATGTGGGTCCTTTTCCCTTTTCCTTGATCTCTTTGGGAAAGAGACCCAAAAGTGGTATTGCTGGGTCAAAGGGTATGCACAGCTTTATAGCCCTTTGGGCAGAATTCCAACTTGCTCTCCAGAATAGTTGGATCAGTTCACAGCTCCACCAACAATGCATAAGTGTTCCAATTTTTCCACAGCTTCTGCAACATTTATTATTTTCCTTTTTTGTCACTTTAGCCAATCTGATAGGTGTCAGGTTGTACCTCAGAGTTGTGTTAATTTGCATCTCTCTAATCATTAGTGATTTAGAGCATTTTTTCCTATGGGAATAGATAGCTTTGATTTCTTCATCAGAAAACTGCCTGTTCATATCCTTTGACCATTTCTCAATTGGGGAATGACTTGGATTCTTATAAATTTGTTTTAATTCCCTACATATTTTAGAAATGAGGCATTTATCAGAAGTACTGACCATAAAAATTGTTTCCCAACTTTCTGCCTGCCTTCTAATTTTGGATGCATTGCTTCTTTTTGTACAAAAACTTTTAAATTTAAGGTAATCAAAATCATGCATTTTGCATTTTATAATATTCTCTATCTCTGGTTTGGTCATAAACTGTTTTCCTTTCCAAAGATCTGAAAGGTAGACTATTCCTTTCTCTCCTATTTTTCCTATGGTATCACCTCTTTTTCTAAATCATGTATCCATTTTGACCCTATTTTAGTATAAGGTGTAAGATGTTGGTCTATGCCTAATTTCTGCCATACTATCTTCCAGTTTTCCCAGCAGTTTTTGTCAAATACTGAGTTCCTATCCCAGAAGCTGGAGCCTTTGGGTTTATCAAACACTACATTACTAGTGCCATTTACTACTGTGTTTCCTGTGCCTAGCCTATTCCATTGATCATTCTATTTCTTAGCCAGTACCAGATAGTTTTGATGACTGCCACTTTATAGTAAAGCTCCAGGTTTGGTACAGCTAACCCACCTTCCTGTGAATTTTTTTTCATTATTTCCCTTGATGTTCTTGACTTTTTGTTTTTCCAGATGAATTTTGTTATTATTTTTTCTAGCTCTATAAAATAATTTTTAGGTAGTCTGATTGGTATGGCACTGAATAAGTAAATTAATTTAGGAAGAATTGTCATTTTTACTATATTAGCTCTGCCTATCCAAAAGCAATTGATATCCTTCCAGTTATTTAGATCTGATTTGATTTGTGTGAAGAGTGTTTGGTAATTGTGTTCATAGAGTTCCTGGGTTTGTCTTGGCAAATAGACTACTAAGTATTTTATATTATCTACCATTACTTTAAATGGAATTTCTCTTTCTATCTCTTGCTGCTGGACGTTGTTGGTCATGTACAGAAACGCCGATGATTTATGTGGATTTATTTTCTATCCTGCTACTTGGCTGAAGTTGTTCATTGTTTCAAGTAATTTTTGAGTTGATTCTCTAGGATTCTTTAAGTATACCATCATATCAACTGCAAAGAGTGATAGTTTTGTTTCCTCCTTGCCTATTCTAATTCCTTTAATTCCTTTCTCTTCTCTGATTGCTAAAGCTAACATTTCTAGTACAATGTTAAATAATAGGGGTGATAATGGACATCCCTGTTTCACCCCTGATCTTATTGGGAAGGCCTCTAATTTATCTCCATTGCATATAATGCTTGCTGATGGTTTTAGGTAGATACTGCTTATTATTTTAAGGAAAGCTCCACCTATTCCTAAGCTCTCTAGTGTTTTTATTAGGAATGGGTGCTGTATTTTGTCAAAAGCTTTCTCTGCATCTATTGAGATAATCATATGATTTTGGTTAGTTTTCTTATTGATGTGGTTGATTATGTTAATAGTTTTCCTAATGTTGAACCAGCCCTGCATTCCTGGTATAAATTCTACCTGGTCATAGTGTATTATCCTGGTGATCACTTGCTGTAATCTCTTTGCTAATATCTTATTTAAGATTTTGGCATCAATATTCATTAGGGAAATTGGTCTGTAATTTTCTTTTTCTGTTTTTGCTTTGCCTGGTTTTTGGTATCACCACCATATTTGTATCATAAAATGAATTTGGTAGAACTCCTTCTTCATCTATTTTTCCAAATAATTTGTATAATATCAGAATTAATTGTTCTTTAAATGTTTGGTAAAATTCACCTGTAAATCCATCTGGCCCTGGGGATTTTTTCTTAGGGAGTTCATTAATGGCTTTGTGGTAAAAAGTTTTAACAGTCGGTTAGATAATGGAGAGACGCCAGTTTTTTTTAGGACCACACTTTTGGGGAGGAGACCAACAGCATGAGCTACGCACACCAGTCCACCTGCTATGCAGGCCAGATTGCCTGCTGAGCACTCGACTTCTGACTCCCGGGGTGTGAGCTTAAAAGGCAAGGAGAGAATGGAAGTGGGGCCTTTTTCCTGCTCTGCTGGTCTCCTGGCTGCGCTGCACAGATAGATGTGGACTGGATTTGACTCGGCCCGGCTCTCGGTTAATAGCACGCGCTTGACTCAGTCTCTCTCCCTAAAAGGTGGCCTTCGGCTTTTGGTGAGTTTTCCATGGAATATAGACTAAGCCTAGACTTAAGACGATTTGTATTGTATTTCTACTTTCATATCCTTCTAATCAACATCACCTTGTGACTACCATACAATAAAAGCTCTATCTAGAAAACCAGAATCTTCTTCCATTTACTAGCCTGGGAGATAAATAAAGGGAAAGGTTAAGTAGGGGAGATTTATGATCTAATATCCAATTTTAATCTCACAGCTTGTTCAATTTCTTTTTCTAATATGGGCTTATTTGAGGATTTTATTTCCTCTTCAGTTAACCTGGGAAGTTTGTATTTTTGTAAATATTCATCCATTTCATTTAGATTGTCAAATTTATTGGCATACAGTTGGGCAAAATAATTCCCAATTATTGATTTAATTTCCACTTCATTGGTGGTAACATCACCCTTTTCATTTTTAATACTGGTAATTTGGTTTTCTTCTTTCTTTTTTTTAATCAATTTAACCAATATTTTATCTATTGTATTGGTTTTTTCATAAAACCAGCTCTTAGTTTTATTGATTAATTATGTAGTTTTCTTGCTTTCAATCTTATTAATTTCTCCTTTAATTTTCAGATCTCTGCTTTAGTATCTAATTGGGGATTTCTAATTTGTTCTTTTTCTAGCTTTTTAGTTGCATGCCCAATTCATTAATCTCCTCTTCCTCTTTTTTATTCATATAAGCATTTAGAGCTATAATTTTCCCCTAAGCCCTGATTTGGCTGCATCCCATAGATTTTGGTATGTTGTCTCATTATTGTCATTGTCTTGGATATAGTTATGGATTGTTTCTTTGATTTGTTGTTTGACCCTTTCATTCTTTAGAATGAAATTATTTCGTTTCCAATTGATTTTCATTCTACTTTTCCATGGCTCTTTTTATTGCATCATGATCTGAGAAGCATGCATTTCCTATTTCTGCCTTTCTACATTTGACTATGATGTTTTTGTGGTCAGTTTTTGAAAATGTGCCATGTACTGCTGAGAAAAAGGTATATTCCTTTCTATCCCCATTCAATTTTCTCCAGACATCTATCATGTCTAACTCTTCAAGTAATCTATTCACCTCTTTCACCTCTTTCTTATTTATTTTTCGGCTGGATTCATCTAATTCTGAGAGGGGGAGATTCAGATTCGCCACTACTATAGTATTACTGTCTAATTCCTCTTGTAACTCATTTAACTTCTCCTCTAAGAATTCGGATGCTATACCATTTGGCGCATACATATTTAATATTGATATTACTTTATTATCTATAGTACCTTTTACCAAGATGTAGTTTCCTTCCATATCTCTTTCAATGAGATATATTTTTGCCTATGCTTTGTCTGAGACAAGGATTGGTACCCCTGCTTTTTTTACTTTAGCTGAAGCACAATATATTCTTCTCCAGTCTTTTACCTTTACTCTGTGTATCTCTCTGCTTTAAAAGTGTTTCTTGTAAGCAGCATATTGTAGGATTCTGGTATTTAATCCACTCTGCAATTCGCTTCCATTTTATAGCAGAGTTCATCCCATTCACATTCACACTTATTATTACTGTCTATTCCCCTTTATTCTATTTACCCACTTTGTACTTTTCCCCTCTTCTTTCATCCTATTCCTCCTCTCCAACATTTTGCTTCTCACCCCTGCCTCTCCCAATCTGCCCTTCCTTTTTATCACCCCCTCCCTTTTCTTTACCCTTTTCTCCCTTGTTTTTGTCCTCCCTTCCATCCATCCCCCCCTTCCCTTCCGCTTTTACTTCCCTAAAGAATGAGCTAAGTTTCTTCATCCCAATGAATGTATATGTTATTCCTTCTTTGAATCAAATCTGACGAGGGTAGGGTTGAAACAATGTTCACCCCTCCTTTCTTTACCTCTATTGTAATAGGTTTTTTTTTTCACCTCTTCATATGATGTAATTCACCCCATTCCACCTCCCCTTTACCTCTATTGTAATAGGTTTTTTTTTCACCTCTTCATATGATGTAATTCACCCCATTCAACCTCCCCTTTCCTCTCCTCCTCATAGACTTCCTTTTTAACCCCTTAATTTTCTTTGTATCATCACATCAAAGACAATTTATATTAATACCTTCTGTGTATAGTCCTTCTCTCTGCCCAAATACATTTACAGTTCTTTAGAGTTATGAGTATTATCTTCCTGTGTAGGGATCTAAACAGTTTAATCTAATTGAGTAATTTTTTTTCCCTCTGTTTACCTTTTTAAACTTCTCTTGAGTCTTGTATGTTAAGATTGAATTTTCTATTCAGTTCTGATCTTTTCATCAGGAAACATTGAAAGTCCCCAATGTCACTGAATGTCTATCTTTTCTCCTCAAAGAGAATGCACATTTTTGCTCGGTAATAGATTCCTGGCTGCAATCCAAGCTCCTTTGCCTTCCGGAATATCATATTCTAAGCCTTGCGGTCCTTTAATGGTGAAGCTGCCAGGTCCTGAGCAATCCTGACTGTGGCTCCATGATATTTAAATTGCTTCTTTCTGGCTGCTTGGAGTATTTTCTCCTTCACCTGATAATTCTGGAATTTGGCTACAATATTCCTTGGAGTTTTCCTTTTGGGGTCTCTTTCAGGAGGTGATTGGTGGATTCTTTCAATGATGATTTTATGCTCTGATTCTATAATATCAGGGCAGTTCTCCTTAATAATTTCCTGGAATATGGTGTCTAGATTCTTTTTTGATCATGGCTTTCAGGCAGTCCAGTGATTCTCAAATTGTCTTTTCTAGATCAGTTGTCTTTCCAATGAAGTATTTCACATTTTCTTCTATTTTTTCATTCTTTTGATTCTGCTTGACTGATTCCTGGTGTCTCATGGATTCCTTATCTTCCAACTGTCCAATTTTAATATTTTGTTGTTGGGGTTTTTTTTGGTTTTTGGTTTTTGGTGAGGCAATTGGGGTTAAGTGACTTGCCCAGGGTCACACAGCTAGTAAGTGTTAAGTGTCTGAGGCCGGATTTGAACTCAGGTACTCCTGACTCCAGGGCTGGTGCTCTATCCACTGCGCCACCTAGCTGCCCCCCAATTTTAATTTTTAAGGCATTGTTTTCTTCAATGAGATTAAGCACCTTTTTCCATTTGGCCGAATTAATTTTTTAAGGAATTGTTTTCTTCAATGAGATTATGCACCTTTTTTTCCTTTTGGCCAGATGAATTTTTTAAGGAATTGTTTTCTGCAGTCAATCTTTGTGCTTCCTTTTCAAAGCTGCTGATTCTTTTTTCATAGTTTTCTTGTTTCGCTTTCATTTTTCTCCCCATTTTTTCTTCTACCTCTCTCAATTGATTTTTTAAAATCCTTTTTAAGTCTTCCAGGAATGCTTTTTGTTCTTGAGACCAATTCACCTTCCCTGTTGAGGCTTCACATGTAGGCAATTTGAGGGTATTGTCCTCATCTGAGTTTGTGTTTGCTTCTTGCCTGTTGATACAGAAGCTCTCAATGGAGAGGGCTCTTTTTTGATTCTTACTCATTATTGCAGCTTATTTATTTATTTTTTAAGTTGAGGTCTGCTCTCTGGACACCAGGGTCTTTGTTTTGAGTTTCATGTGCTGGGGTACAGGTCCTATGTCACTGGCTTTTTGCACTGAGGCCTTTATGGTGTGTGGAGTTCCCCCACCCTTCAATTCCTGTCTGAGTGTTCTGGGATCAGTTGGCCTAGTTGTGCCTATCCTGTGTGTGTCCCTCCAGCTGGCAACCTGTCCTCTCAGCTGGTGCAGGTAGATTTTTCCTCTGTCCTGCTTGGCCACCTGATTTTTGAGCCAGGATCCAGGGGCCTCAGTTGCTCAGCTGTGGCCCGCAGCTTCCTGCTGACTTGCCCTGACCCCCTCGGGGCTGGGCTGCCACCCTGTGCTGTGCCTCCCTTTTGCTCGAGTTCGACAGACCTTTCCTGAAGTCTTCTAAATTATCTCTGGTTGGAAGACTGTGTCTCTCTGTCTCTTTGCTGCTTCTGTAGTTTCAGAATCCCTCCAGAGGCTTGATTTAATGTTCTTTTTGAGGGAACAGAAGGAGAGCTTAGGCAGCTTGCTGATTCCTCTCTGCCATCTTGGCTCCACCCGCTGCCTTGACTTTTAATTTCTTTTCTTTTCTTTTTCTTTTTGGCGTGGTAATGAGAGTTAAGTGACTTGCCCAGTGTCACTCAGCAAGTAAGTGTCAAGTGCCTGAGGCCAGATTTGAACTCAGGTCCTCCTGACTCCAGGGCCAGTGCTTTATCCACTGTGCCACCCAACTGCCCCACACATTAGATTTTAATCATAGCAATTAGATTTTATACATCACACTATACAAATTCAGTTCATATTATAGAAAAGTGTCTTGGCAAAAACAAGGCTGAGAATGAGTTTAGACAAGATCCTCTACAAGAAAACAAAGAGTGGCAAAGCTCCCCAAATATTCCACATCACCATTTGCCTTTTGTCCTGAGACAAAATTCTCCTTTTTCCCTTCACACCTAAGGTTTGACTTGGGTGAACTGCTTTGTACTGCTTGAGAACAGTGATTAAGAACTCTATAAGCCAGGTATGTGATTAGTTTCTAGGGGAGCACTTTATCAGGAAACACCTCAATGTACCTTATTAGACATCACACCAATCACCTTTTAGAAAAGGAGATGAATCTAGACTTTCTGGTATTTCAACTGGAAGGGACTTCAGGAGTCACATATTCTAGCCCCTTTATTTTTCAGATGAAGAAACTGAGGCCCAATAGGTTAAGTGACATGCCTAAGGTCATACAGGTTGACTAAGTCAGTACTTGAACTCAGTTCTGCTGGCTCTAAACCCAGTGCTGTTGTCCCCTGTGCCATCCATTTCAGTGGGTCTAATTAATCCCTTGATAAAAATACATTTAGGCAACTGGGTGGAGAAGTGGTTAAAGTAGCAGGCCTAGAGTCAGGAAGACCTGAGTTCAAATCTGTCCTCAGGCACTTACTGTCTATGTGACCCTGGGCAAGTCACTTAATCCTGTTTGCTTCAGTTTCCTCATCTATAAAATGGGCTGGAGAAGGAAATGGCAAACCACTCTAATATCTCTGCCAAGAAAATCCCAAATGTGGTTCACAAAGAGTTGGACACAACTCAATCACAACAACAAAATACACTTTTTAAAAAATCCAACAATAAGAACCCAAAATGAAGTATTCAGGAATAATAATCTAATATGGAGATAAATTATATTATGTATATATTTTATAGCTAAACACTATATATATATATATTTTTCATGTCTCTGACACCTAGCATAAGTAGGGTGTGCTTTGGGGAAGTGTAGTTTTCCTAGATGGAAGGAGAGACATGTATCATCCATAGGAGCAAGTGAAGGGTGTTGTTGCTCCAGAATGACTCACTACAGGATCATCTATAATCATGAGTAGTTAGAGCCTTGACAAGCTCCCTGATTAAGGAATAATTTGCATAGACAAAACTTGCTGTTTGCCTGAATGTACCTGATTCAGTGTACTAATCAGTCTCTATACCCTTTCTTCCCTTGACCCCAATTATTGCCTGGTAAAACCTGTGTCCTTTACCTTTTTGGAGTTTTCTACTCTTCTAAAAACTTTTTTGTTTGTTTTTGTATTTTTATACAGAATTTTCTTTCCATATAAAGTTGACTTAACTTTTTTTGTATTTTGAGTGTTTGATAGGGAAGAGTGAGTAAGAAGGGAAAATAGTGCCAGTGCTTTTGTCCACTGTGCCACCTAGCTGTGCCTGGGTTTCTGTTTTTCATAAGTGCTTTGGGATTTTTAGTGGGGTGGGAAAGGAGGCTTAGCTACTTGCTTTGTCTCAAAGTGGTGGTGGAAATACTGTACTCCTATTCTTCTTTACTTGAAACTGTGTACAAATTCATCTTGTAGGTTTGCCTAGGACAACACACCTCACACCTCCTGGAGCATATGGTATCCAGGACAATCAATACTTATTGAGGGACAAAGGCATTGCAAGCATATTCATATCATCACTACCTTCTAGTTTGATATCACTGTCCTAGTTAATCCCTCTGTCAAAGATGACACCTGCACCAACACTTTGAAAATTTTCTTAAAGCAGGAAAAAAAGCTATGTGCCAGAACAATCAAGCTACAAAAAATTATTTCATAGAGCTAGAAAAAATAATAAAAAAATTCATTTAGAAGAACAAAAGATCAAGAATATCAAGAGAATTAATGAAAACAACATGCAAAGGAAGGTGGCCTGGCTATACCAGATCTAAAACTATATTATAAAGCATCAATCTTCAAAACTATTTGTTACTAGGGGCAGCTAGGTGGCACAGTGGATAAAGCACTGGCTCTGGATTCAGGAGGACCTGAGTTCAAATCCAGACACAGACATTTGACACTTAATAGCTGTGTACCCTGTAAAAAGAAAGAAGGGAAAAAAGAAAGAAAGAAAGAGGGGCAGCTAGGTGGTGCAATGGATAAAGCACTGGCCTTGGATTCAGGAGGATCTGAGTTCAAATCCAGATCAGACACTTGACATTTAACTAGCTGTGTGAAAAAAAAGAAAGAAAGAAAGAAAGAGAGAAACACAAACCCAACCAACAGAAAGTAAAACTCCAAATTATTCTCCCTAGTCGCTGAGCATGGTAAATTGTGAATGATTTCAATATAATTTTTTTTTCTTTTTTTTCCGGTGAGGCAATAGGGGTTAAGTGACTTGCCCAGGGTCACACAGCTAGTAATTGTTAAGTGTCTGAGGCCAGATTTGAACTTAGGTCCTCCTGAATCCAGGGCCAGTGCTCTATCCACTGCGCCACCTAACTGCCCCAATTTCAGTATAATTTTAAGAAACATGGCACCTAAGATAACTCTCCAATAGGAACATAGGCCCTAACTCCTATTAATCAACAGTATCTTTGACATCTGTTACTAAGGTAACACATAGGTTGCCTTAGTAGTTGGCAGCAAGAATTAGGTTAAGGTATTTGTGCCTTGAGAAGAGATGTTGGAGCAAAAGTTCAGAAAAGGATTCTTGGACTGTCAAGAGGAGAGCCAATTGGCTAAGCAGGAAAAAAGGTGAGTGAGAGTGTGTGTGTGTGTGTGTGTGTGTGTGTGTTTGTGTGTGTATGCATGACATTAAAGGGCAGGAGGCAGGGTGGGAGTGGGGCATGGGGAGGGCTTTACACAGTAACAAAAAGACTAGTTCCATTTAATTACTTAATATAGATGTGCTTTTATAAAATGAAATTTACTTCAAAGATTTGTACATTTGCAAAAACAAATGTACATGGGCAGCTAGGTGGTACAGTAGATAAAGCACCACCTCTGGATTCAGGGGGACCTGAATTCAAATCTGGCTTCAGACACTTGACACTTACTAGCTGTGTGACTCTGGGCAAGTCACTTAACCCTCATGTCCTGAAAAAAAAAAAGTACAAACATGTCTTCTAAGACCTTGGAGGAGATGGGGCATATTGTACCCTATACCACCTAGGTCTTTGTGGGGAACAAACTCATAATTTTGTTTAGTTTCTACATAGCATCAATCCCAGCAAGTTCACTTTCAGAAACATCTCTGCCAGATGAGTCCCTGTCTCAGTTTCAGAAGTACTGGGGTCCTAAAAGTCATTCCTTCCTCCTTGTGGCATCAATACTGTGCTGGTTGCAGAACCCATCCTGAACTCTGACTACTGGATTTTTATGGCTATTTCTCTTATGTTTCAAAACTCCCAAACTCAGAGACTTTACTTCCTTTATTGGACCTGTGTCCTAAGGAATCATCAGATGAAGGCAAAAGAGTGAATGAGGCAAAGAAGTGGTTGAAGCTGCTCAATTTTTTGGAATGCCTCCTTAGCTCATCAAAGATCCCCCTCTCTAATACATGGTTAACCAACCAGGAGTAATTACAGAATGTCTCACAAGCTCCATAGTTTCTATATGGCATTTCCATTCCATGTCATCCCAACTTTTTTGGATGCAAAGTTTTAGTCTCTCCAAATAGTGAATTGCATCAGTTGAGCATGTGTAAAAGCTCCAGAACCTGGTTACACCAGGCACAGACCAATACAGGTCCTTTAAATTCACCCTCCTCCCCCTGAGACAAAAGCCAACAAAGACCTTACTTGGTTCCCGATTTAGGTTGGTGTTATGGGGGAAAGAAAAAGCCATCCAAGCCCACTTGGGAGCAAGTCAACTAAATTTGACAAAGTTGAGTTGGGGAATCAAATAATTCAATCAAGAAATATCTATTAAGCACCTACTATGTGCCAGGCACTGTGCTAAGTGTTAGGGATACAAAAGACCAAAGACAGTATAAATACAAATGATTATAAAAACAAACTTTTAGGAAGTAGATTGTGAAAATGAGTGATGGTATTATGTTTTGCTCAGGATAGACACATATCATGCCCTTTAATAAGGGCAACTACGTGATGCAGTGGATAAAGCACCAGCCCTGGATTCAGGAGGACCTGAGTTCAAATGGGGCCTCAGACACTTGACACTTACAAGCTGTGTCACCCTGGGCAAGTCACTTAACCCTCATTGTCCCACAAAACAAACAAGCAGATAAATAAACAAATGAAGGAATGGACAGATAGATAGATAACCAAGCAAATAAGCAAACAAACAAAAAAATGAATAGACAAATAAACAAACAAATAAATAACAAGCTACATTCTGCATTTCAATAAAAGTTCAAACACTCATGTATATAGTGCAGATCATGATGTGACTTCCATAGGAAAAAAAGCAGGACAAGGCTGCCTTGACTTTTTTTTTAATAAAGTATTTTTTTTTTTCCAGTTACATGTAAAGGTAGTTCTCAACTTTTGTTTATACAAGCTTTCCAATTTCAGGTTTTTCTCCCTCCCTCTTCTCCCTTCCCCCTTCCGTAGACAGCAGGTAAGCTGATATAGGTTTTATATATATGTATGTATGTATGTATGTATGTATGTATGTATGTATGTATGTATGTATGTGTGTATACATGTATATATACATATATATATATTTAATAACTTTAGACATATTTCTGCATTAGTCATGTTATAAGAGAAAAATCAGAGCAACCTCAAAATAGAAAAACAACAGCACCAAAAACAAAAGAAATAGTATGGTTCAATCAGCATCTATACTCCACAGTTCTTTTTTTTTTTTCCTGGATTTGGAGATCCTCTTCCATCATGAGTCCCCTGGAATTCTTCTGTACCATTGCATTGGTCCATCACAGTAGATCAACACACAATGTTGATGATACTGTGTACAATGTTCTTCTGGTTCTGCTCATTTCACTTATCATCAGCCCACAAAAGACCCTCCAGGTTTTTCTGAACTCCTCCTGCTCATCGTTTCTTACAGCACAATAGTATTCCATTACATTCATATACCACAACTTGTCCAGCCATTCCCGATTGATGGGCATCCCCTCAAATTCCAATTCCCTTTTACCACATAAAGAGCAGCTATAAATATTTTTGTACATGTTGGTCCTTTTCCCTTTTCCATGATCTCTTTGGGAAAGAGACCCAAAAGTGGTATTGCTGAGTCAAAGGGTATGCACAGCTTTATAGCCCATTGGGCAGAATTCTAACTTGTTGGATCAGTTCACAGCTCCACCAACAATGCATTAGTGTTCCAATTTTTCCACACCTTCTCCAGCATTTATTATTTTCCTTTTTTGTCACTTTAGCCAATCTGATAGGTGTCAGGTCGTACCTCAGAGTTGTTTTAATTTGCATCTCTCTAATCATTAGAGATTTAGAGCATATTTTCATATGGGAATAGATAGCTTTGGTTTCTTCATCAGAAAACTTCCTGTTCATATCCTTTGACCATTTCTCAATTGGGGAATGACTTGGATTCTTATAAATTTGATTTACTTCCCTATATATTTTGGAGATGAGGCCTTTATCAGAAGTACTGGCCACAAAAATTGTTTCCCAGCTTTCTGCCTGCCTTCTAATTTTGGAGGCATTGCTTCTGTTTGTACAAAAAATTTTTAATTTAATATAACCAAAATCATCCATTTTGCATTTTATAGTATACTCTATCTCTTGTTTGGTCATAAACTGTTTTCCTTTCCAAAGATCTGAAAGGTAAACTATTCCTTTCTCTCCTAATTTTCCTATGGTATCACCTCTTATATCTAAATCATGTATTCATTTTGACCCTATTTTAGTATAAGGTGTAAGATGTTGGTCTATGCCTAATTTCTGCCATACTATCTTCCAGTATTCCCAGCAGTTTTTGTCAAATACTGAGTTCCTATCCCAGAAGCTGGAGGCTTTGGGTTTATCAAACACTACATTACTAGTGTCATTTACTCCTGCGTTTCCTGTGCTGAGCCTATTCCATTGATCCTCCACTCTATTTCTTAGCCAATACCAGATAGTTTTGATGACTGCCATTTTATAGTAAAGCTCCAGATTTGGTACTGCTAACCCACCTTCCTGTGCATTTTTTTTTCATTATTTCCCTTGATGTTCTTGACTTTTTTTTTCCAGATGAATTTTGTTTATTATTTTTTCTAGCTCTATAAAATAATTTTTAGGTAGTCTGATTGGTATGGCACTGAATAAGTAAATTAAGTTAGGTAGAATTGTCATTTTTACTATATTAGCTCTGCCTATCCATAAATAATTGATATCTTTCCAGTTATTTAGATCTGATTTGATTTGCGTGAAGAGAGTTTGGTAATTGTGTTCATAGAATTCCTGGGTTTGTCTTGGCAAATAGACTCCTAAGCATTTTATATTATCTACCATTACTTTAAATGGAATTTCTCTTTCTATCTCTTGCTGCTGGACGTTGTTGGTCATGTACAGACACGCCGATGATTTATGTGGATTTATTTTCTATCCTGCTACTTTGCTGAAGTTGTTCATTGTTTCAAGTAATTTTTGAGTTGATTCTCTAGGATTCTTTAAGTATACCATCATATCATCTGCAAAGAGTGACAGTTTTGTTTCCTCCTTGCCTATTCTAATTCTTTTAATTCCTTTCTCTTCTCTGATTGCTAAAGCTAACATTTCTAGTACAATGTTAAATAATAGAGGTGATAATGAACATCCCTGTTCCACCCCTGATCTTATTGGGAAGGCCTCTAATTTATCTCCATTGCATACAATGTTTGCTGATGGTTTTAGGTAGATACTGCTTATTATTTTAAGGAAAGCTCCACCTATTCCTAAGCTCTCTAGTGTTTTTATTAGGAATGGGTGCTGTATTTTGTCAAAAGCTTTCTCTGCATCTATTGAGATAATCATATGATTTTGGTTAGTTTTCTTATTGATGTGGTTGATTATGTTAATAGTTTTCCTAATGTTGAACCAGCCCTGCATTCCTGGTATAAATTCTACCTGGTTATAGTGTATTATCCTGGTGATCACTTGCTGTAATCTCCTTGCTAATATCTTATTTAAGATTTTGGCATCAATATTCATTAGGGAAATTGGTCTGTAATTTTCTTTCTCTGTTTTTGCTTTGCCTGGTTTTGGTATCACCACCATATTTGTATCATAAAATGAATTTGGTAGAACTCCTTCTTCACCTATTTTTCCAAATAATTTGTATAATATTGGAATTAATTGTTCTTTAAATGTTTGATAAAATTCAACTGTAAACCCATCTGGCCCTGGGGATTTTTTCTTAGGGAGTTCATTAATGGCTTGTTCAATTTCTTTTTCTAATATGGGCTTATTTGAGGATTTTATTTCCTCTTCAGTTAACCTGGGCAGTTTGTATTTTTGTAAATATTCATCCATTTCATTTAGATTGTCAAATTTATTGGCATACAGTTGGGCAAAATAATTCCCAATTATTGATTTAATTTCCACTTCATTTTTGATATTGGTAATTTGGTTTTCTCCTTTCTTTTTTTAAATCAAATTATCCAATATTTTATCTATTGTATTGGTTTTTTCATAAAACCAGCTCTTAGTTTTATTGATTAATTCTATAGTTTTCTTGCTTTCAATCTTATTAATTTCTCCTTTAGTTTTCAGGATATCTAGTTTAATATCTAATTGGGGATTTCTAATTTGTTCTTTTTCTACCTTTTTAGTTGCATGCCCAATTCATTAATCTCCTCTTCCTCTTTTTTTATTCATGTAAGCATTTAGAGCAATAATTTTCCCCTAAGCACTGCTTTGGCTGCATCCCATAGATTTTGGTATGTTGTCTCATTATTGTCATTGTCTTGGATATAGTTATGGATTGTTTCTATGATTTGTTGTTTGACCCTTTCATTCTTTAGAATGAAATTATTTCGTTTCCAATTGATTTTCATTCTACTTTTCCATGGTTCTTTCTTACATGTAATTTTTATTGCATCATGATCTGAGAAGCACGCATTTCCTATTTCTGCCTTTCTACATTTGACTATGATGTTTTTGTGCCCTAATACATGGTCAGTTTTTGAAAATGTGCCATGTACTGCTGAGAAAAAGGTATATTCCTTTCTATCCCCATTCAATTTTCTCCAGACATCTATCATGTCTAACTTTTCTAGTAATCTATTCACCTCTTTCTTATTTATTTTTCGGCTAGATTCATCTAATTCTGAGAGGGGGAGATTCAGATCCCCCACTAGTATAGTATTACTGTCTAATTCCTCTTGTAACTCATTTAACTTCTCCTCTAAGAATTTGGATGCTATACCACTTGGCACATACATATTTAATATTGATATTACTTCATTATCTATTGTACCTTTCAGCAAGATGTAGTTTCCTTCCTTATCTCTTTTAATGAGATATATTTTTGCCTGTGCTTTGTCTGAGATAAGGACTGCTACCCCTGCTTTTTTTTCTTTAGCTGAAGCATAATATATTCTGCTCCACAGAACCAGGAGAACATTGTACACAGTATCAACCACATTGTGTGATGATCAACTGTGATAGACTTAACTCTTCTCAGCAATACAATGATCCATGACAATTCCAAAGGACTCATGAGGGAAAATACTCTCCCCATTCAGAAAAAAAAGAACTGTGGAATCTGGATGCAGATTGAACCATACTGTTTCTAATTTTTTTCTTTCTTGAGGTTTTTCTTTTTTGTTCTCATTCTTCTTTCATAACATAACTATGGAAGAAATATGTTTAATGTGATTGTACATATAAAAACTATATCAGATTTCTTGCTGTCTTGGGGAGGGGGGAGGGAGAATAATTTGGAACTTTTAATCTTATAAAAATATGTTGAAAACTATCTCTACATGTAACTGGAAAATAATAAAATATTTTTATGATTTAAAAAAAATATATATATATATATTCTGCTCCAGCCTTTTACCTTTACTCTCTGTGTATCTCTCTGCTTCAAAAGTGTTTGTAGGATTCTGGTTTTTAATCCACTCTGCAATGTACTTCTGTTTTATAGCAGAGTTCATCCCATTCACATTCACACTTATTATTACTGTCTATTCCCCTCTATTCTATTTACCCACTTTATACTTTCCCCCTCTTCTTTCATCCTATTCCTCCTCACCAACATTTTGCTTCTTACCCCTGCCTCCCCCAATCTGCCCTCCCTTTTTATCACCCCCTCCCTTTTCTTTACCCTTTTCTCCCTTGTTTTTGTCCTCCCTTCTATCCATCCCACCCCTTCCCTTCCGCTTTTACTTCCCTAAAGAATGAGCTAAGTTTCTTCATCCCAATGAATGTATATGTTATTCCTTCTTTGAATCAAATCTGACGAGGGTAGGGTTGAAACAATGTTCACCCCTCCTTTCTTTACCGCTATTGTAATAGGTTTGTTTTTCACCTCTTCATATGATGTAATTCACCCCATTCCACCTCTCCTTTCCTCTCCTCCATATAGACTCCCTTTTTAACCCCTTAATTTTCTTTGTATCATCACATCAAAGACAATTTATATTTATACCTTCTGTGTATAGTCCTTCTCTCTGCCCAAATACATTTACAGTTCTTTAGAGTTATGAGTATTATCTTCCTGTGTAGGGATCTAAACAGTTTAATCTAATTGAGTAATTTTTTTCCCTCTGTTTACCTTTTTAAACTTCTCTTGAGTCTTATATGTTAAGACTGAAATTTCTATTCAGTTCTGATCTTTTCATCAGGAAACATTGAAAGTCCCCAATGTCACTGAATGTCTATCTTTTCTCCTCAAAGAGAATGCACATTTTTGCTCGGTAATAGATTCCTGGCTGCAATCCAAGTTCCTTTACCTTCCAGAATATCATATTCCAAGCCTTGCGGTCCTTTAATGGTGAAGCTGCCAGGTCCTGAGCAATCCTGACTGTGGCTCCATGATATTTAAATTGCTTCTTTCTGGCTGCTTGGAGTATTTTCTCCTTCACCTGATAATTCTGGAATTTGGCTACAATATTCCTTGGAGTTTTCCTTTTGGGGTCTCTTTCAGGAGGTGATTGGTGGATTCTTTCAATGATGATTTTATGCTCTGATTCTATAATATCAGGGCAGTTCTCCTTAATAATTTCCTGGAATATGGTGTCTAGATTCTTTTTTTGATCATGGCTTTCAGGCAGTCCAGTGATTCTCAAATTGTCTCTCCTGGATCTGTTTTCTAGATCAGTTGTCTTTCCAATGAAGTATTTCACATTTTCTTCTATTTTTTCATTCTTTTGATTCTGCTTGACTGATTCCTAGTGTCTCATGGATTCCTTATCTTCCAACTGTCCAATTTTAATTTTTTGTTTTGGGGTTTTTTTTTGGTTTTTTGTTTTGTTTTTTGTGAGGCAATTGGGGTTAAGTGACTTGCCCAGGGCCACACAGCTAGTAAGTGTTAAGTGTCTGAGGCCGGATTTGAACTCAGGTACTCCTGACTCCAGGGCTGGTGCTCTATCCACTGCGCCACCTAGCTGCCCCCCAATTTTAATTTTTAAGGCATTGTTTTCTTCAATGAGATTATGTACCTTTTTCCATTTGGCCAAAATAATCTTTTAAGGCATTGTTTTCTTCAGTGAGATTATGCACCTTTTTTTCCTTTTGGCCAGATGAATTTTTTAAGGAATTGTTTTCTGCAGTCAAACTTTGTGCTTCCTTTTCAAAGCTGCTGATTCTTTTTTCATAGTTTTCTTGTTTCGCTTTCATTTCTCTCCCCATTTTTTCTTCTACCTCTCTCAATTGATTTTTTAAAATCCTTTTTAAATCTTCCAGGAATGCTTTTTGTTCTTGAGACCAATTCACCTTCCCTGTTGAGGCTTCACATGTAGGCAATTTGAGGATATTGTCCTCATCTGAGTTTGTGTTTGCCTCTTCCCTGTTGATACAGAAGCTCTCAATGGAGAGGGCTCTTTTTTGATTCTTACTCATTATTGCAGCTTATTTATTTATTTTTTAAGTTGAGGTCTGCTCAGTGGACACCAGGGTCTTTGTTTTGAGCTTCATGTGCTGGGGTATAGGTCCTGTGTCACTGGCTTTTTGCACTGAGGCCTTTATGGTGTGTGGAGTTCCCCCACCCTTCAATTCCTGTCTGAGTGTGCTGGGATCAGTGGGCCTAGTCGTGCCTGTCCTGTGCATGTCCCTCCAGCTGGCAACCTGTCCTCTCAGCTGATGCAGGTAGATTTTTCCTCTGTCCTGCTTGGCCACCTGATTTTTGAGCCAGGATCCAGGGGCCTCAGTTGCTCAGCTGTGGCCTGCAGCTTCCTGCTGACTTGCCCTGACCCCCTCGGGGCTGGGCTGCCACCCTGTGCTGTGCCTCCCTTTTGCTCGAGTTAGACAGAGCTTTCCTGAAGTCTTCTAAATTATCTCTGGCTGGAAGACTGTGTCTCTCTGTCTCTTTGCTGGTTCTGTAGTTTCAGAATCCATCCAGAGGCTTGATTTAATGTTCTTTTTGAGGGAACAGAAGGAGAGCTTAGGCAGCTTGCTGATTCCTCTCTGCCATCTTGGCTCTGCCCCCTGCCTTGACTTTTAATTTCTTTTCTTTTTCTTTTTGGCGTGGTAATGAGAGTTAAGTGACTTGCAGAGGGTCACACAGCAAGTAAGTGTCAAGTATCTGAGACCAGATTTGAACTCAGGTCCTCCTGAATCCAGGGCCAGTGCTTTATCCAATGTGTCACCTAGCTGTCCCCACACATTAGATTTTATACCTCACACTATACAAACTCAGTTCACAATTTAGAAAAGTGTCTTGGCAAAAACAAGGTTGAGAATGAGTTTAGACAAGATACTCTTTAAATAAACAAGGAGGGACAAAGCTCCCCAAATATTCCAAATCACCATTTACCTTTTGTCCTGAGACAAAATTCTCCTTTTTCCCTTCACACCTAAGGTTTGCCTTGGGTGAACTGCTTTGTACTGCTTGAGAACAGTGCTTAAGAACTCTACAAGCCAGGTATGTGGTTAGTTTCTAGGGGAGCAGTTTATCAGGAAACACCTCAATGTACCTTATTAGACATCACACCGATCACCTTTTAGAAAAGGAAATGAATCCAGACTTTCAGGTATTTCAACTGGAAGGGACTTCAGGAGTCACATATTCTAGCCCCTTTATTTTTCAGATGAAGAAACTGAGGCCCAATAGGTTAAGTGACATGCCTAAGGTCATATAGGTTGACTAAGTCAGTACTTGAACTCAGTTCTGCTGGCTCTAAACCCAGTGCTGTTGTCCCCTGTGCCATCCATTTCAGTGGGTCTAAAAGTGGTTAAAGTAGCAGGCCTAGAGTCAGGAAGACCTGAGTTCAAATCTGTCCTCAGGCACTTACTGTCTGTGTGACCCTGGGCAAGTCACTTAATCCTGTTTGCTTCAGTTTCCTCATCTATAAAATGGGCTGGAGAAGGAAATGGCAAACCACTCTAATATCTCTGCCAAGAAAATCCCAAATGTGGTTCACAAAGAGTTGGACACAACTCAATCACAACAACAAAATACATTTTTTAAAAAATCCAACAATAAGAACCCAAAGTAAAGTATTCAGGAATAATAATCTAATATGGAGATAAATTATATTATGTATATATTTTATAGCTAAACACTATATATATATATATATTTTTCATGTCTCTGACACCTAGCATAAGTAGGGTGTGCTTTGGGGAAGTGTAGTTTTCCTAGATGGAAGGAGAGACATGTATCATCCATAGGAGCAAGTGAAGGGTGTTGTTGCTCCAGAATGACTCACTACAGGATCATCTATAATCATGAGTAGTTAGAGCCTTGACAAGCTCCCTGATTAAGGAATAATTTGCATAGACAAAACTTGCTGTTTGCCTGAATGTACCTGATTCAGTGTACTAATCAGTCTCTATACCCTTTCTTCCCTTGACCCCAATTATTGCCTGGTAAAACCTGTGTCCTTTACCTTTTTGGAGTTTTCTACTCTTCTAAAAACTTTTTTGTTTGTTTTTGTATTTTTATACAGAATTTTCTTTCCATATAAAGTTGACTTAACTTTTTTGGTATTTTGAGTGTTTGATAGGGAAGAGTGAGTAAGAAGGGAAAATAGTGCCAGTGCTTTGTCCACTGTGCCACCTAGCTGTGCCTGGGTTTCTGTTTTTCATAAGTGCTTTGGGATTTTTAGTGGGGTGGGAAAGGAGGCTTAGCTACTTGCTTTGTCTCAAAGTGGTGGTGGAAATACTGTACTCTTATTCTACTTTACTTGAAACTGTGTACAAATTCATCTTGTAGGTTTGCCTAGGACAACACACCTCACACCTCCTGGAGCATATGGTATCCAGGACAATCAATACTTATTGAGGGACAAAGGCATTGCAAGCATATTCATATCATCACTACCTTCTAGTTTGATATCACTGTCCTAGTTTATCCCTCTGTCAGAGATGACACCTGCTCCAACACTTTGAAAATTTTCTTAAAGCAGGAAAAAAAAGCTATGTGCCAGAACAATCAAGCTACAAAAAATTATTTCATAGAGCTAGAAAAAATAATAAAAAAATTCATTTAGAAGAACAAAAGGTCAAGAATATCAAGGAAATTAATGAAAACAATATGCAAAGGAAGGTGGCCTGGCTGTACCACATCTAAAACTATATTATAAAGCATCAATCTTCAAAACTATTTGGTACTAGGGGCAGCTAGGTGGCACAGTGGACAAAGCACTGGCTCTGGATTCAGGAGGACCTGAGTTCAAATCTAGTCACAGACATTTGACACTTAATAGCTGTGTACCCTGCAAAAAGAAAGAAGGGAAAAAAGAAAGAAAGAGGGGCAGCTAGGTGGTGCAATGGATAAAGCACTGGCCTTGGATTCAGGAGGACCTGAGTTCAAATCCAGATCAGACACTTGACACTTAACTAGCTGTGTGAAAAAAAAGAAAGAAAGAAAGAAAGAGAGAAACACAAACTCAACCACCAGAATGTAAAACTCCAAACTATTCTTCCTAGTCCCTGAGCATGGTAAATTGTGAATGATTTCAGTATAATTTTAAGAAACATGGCACCTAAGAAAACTCTCCAATAGGAACATAGGCCCTAACTCCTATTAATCAACAGTATCTTTGACATCTGTTACTAAGGTAACACAACACATAGGTTACCTCAGTAGTTGGCAGCAAGAATTAGGTTAAGGTATTTGTGCCTTGAGAAGAGATGTTGGAGCAAAAGTTCAGAAAAGGATTCTTGGACTGTCAAGAGGAGCGCCAATTGGCTAAGCAGGAAAAAAGGTGAGTGAGAGAGAGAGAGTGTGTGTGTGTGTGTATGTGTGTGTGTGTGTGTGTATGCATGACATTAAAGGGCAGGAGGCAGGGTGGGAGTGGGGCATGGGGAGGGCTTTACACAGTAGCAAAAAGACTAGTTCCATTTAATTACTTAATATAAATGTGCTTTTATAAAACGAAATTTACTTTAAAGATTTGTACATTTGCAAAAACAAATGTACATGGGCAGCTAGGTGGCACAGTGGATAAAGCACCAGCTCTGGATTCAGGAGGACCTGAATTCAAATCTGGCTTCAGACACTTGACACTTACTAGCTGTGTGACTCTGGGCAAGTCACTTAATCCTCATGTCCTGAAAAAAAAATGTACAAATATGTCTTCTAAGTCCTTGGAGGGGATGGGGCATATTGTACCCTATACCACCTAGGTCTTTGTGGGGAACAAACTCATAATTTCGTTTAGTTTCTACATAGCATCAATCCCAGCAAGTTCACTTTCAGAAACATCTCTGCCAGATGAGTCCCTGTCTTAGATTCAGAAGTACTGGGGTCCTAAAAGTCATTCCTTCCTCCTTAAGGCATCAATACTGTGCTGGTTGCAGAACCCATCCTGAACTCTGACTACTGGATTTTTATGGCTATTTCTCTTATGTTTCAAAATTCCCAAACTCAGAGACTTTACTTCCTTTATTGAACCTGTGTCCTTAGGAGTCATCAGATGAAGGCAAAAGAGTGAATGAGGCAAAGAAGTGGTTGAAGCTGCTCAATTTTTTGGAATGCCTCCTTAGCTCATCAAAGATCCCCCTCTCTAATACATGGTTAACCAACCAGGAGTAATTACAGAATGTCTCACAAGCTCCATAGTTTCTATATGGCATTTCCATTCCATGTCATCCCAACTTTTTTGGATGCAAAGTTTTAGTCTCTCCAAATAGTGAATTGCATCAGTTGAGCAAGTTGATGGGAATGTGTAAAAGCTCCAGAACCTGGTTACACCAGGCTCAGAACAATACAGGTCCTTTAAATGCACCCTCCTCCCCCTGAGACAAAAGCCAACAAAGACCTTACTTGGTTCCCGATTTAGGCTGGTGTTATGGGGGAAAGAAAAACCCATCCAAGCCCACTTGGGCGCAAGTCAACCAAATTTGACAAAATTGAGTTGGGGAATCAAATAATTCAATCAAGAAATATCTATTAAGCACCTACTATGTGCCAGGCACTGTGCTAAGTGTTAGGGATACAAAAGACCAAAGACAGTATAAATACAAATGATTATAAAAACAAACTTTTAGGAAGTAGATTGTGAAAATGAGTGATGGTATTATGTTTTGCTCAGGATAGACACATATCATGCCCTTTAATTAGGGCAACTAGGTGGTGCAGTGGATAAAGCACCAGCCCTGGATTCAGGAGGACCTGAGTTCAAATGGGGCTTCAGACACTTGACACTTACAAGCTGTGTCACCCTGGGCAAGTCACTTAATCCTCATTGTCCCACAAAACAAACAAGTAGATAAATAAGCAAATGAAGGAATGGACAGATAGATAGATAACCAAGCAAATAAGCAAACAAACAAAAAAATGAATAGACAAATAAACAAACAAATAAATAACAGTCTACATTCTGCATTTGAATAAAAGTTCAAACACTCATATATACAGTGCAGATCATGATGTGACTTCCTCAGGAAAAAAAGCAGGACAAGGCTGCCTTGACTTTTTTTTTAATAAAGTATTTTATTTTTTTCCAGTTACATGTAAAGGTAGTTCTCAACTTTTGTTTATACAAGCTTTCCAATTTCAGGTTTTTCTCCCTCCCTCTTCTCCCTTCCCCCTTCTGTAGACAGCAGGTAATCTGATATAGGTTTTATATATATACATACACATATATATATATGTAATAACATTAGACATATTTCTGCATTTGTCATCTTATAAGAGACAAATCAGAGCAATGAGGAAAAACCTCAAAATAGAAAAACAACAGCACCAAAAACAAAAGAAATAGTATGGTTCAGTCAGCATCTATACTCCACAGTTCTTTTTTTTTTTCCTGGATTTGGAGATCCTCTTCCATCATGAGTCCCCTGGAATTCTTCTGTACCATTGCATTGGTGAGAAGAATCTAGTCCATCACAGTAGATCAACACTCAATGTTAATGATACTGTGTACAATGTTCTTCTGGTTCTGCTCATATCACTCATCATCTGCTCACGCAAGGCCCTCCAGGTGTCTCTGAACTCCTCCTGCTCATCGTTTCTTACAACACAATAGTATTCCATTACATTCATATACCACAACTTGTCTAGCCATTCCCCAATTGATGGGCATCCCCTCAAATTCCAATTCCCTTTTACCACATAAAGAGCAGCTATAAATATTTTTGTACATGTGGGTCCTTTTCCCTTTTCCATGATCTCTTTGGGAAAGAGACCCAAAAGTGGTATTGCTGGGTCAAAGGGTATGCACAGCTTTATAGCCCTTTGGGCAGAATTCCAACTTGCTCTCCAGAATGGTTGGATCAGTTCACAGCTCCACCAACAATGCATTAGTGTTCCAATTTTTCCACAGCTTCTGCAACATTTATTATTTTCCTTTTTTGTCATTTTAGCCAATCTGATAGGTGTCAGGTGGTACCCCAGAGTTGTTTTAATTTGCATCTCTCTAATCTTAGTGATTTAGAGCATTTTTTCCTATGGGAATAGATAGCTTTGATTTCTTCATCAGAAAACTTCCTGTTCATATCCTTTGACCATTTCTCAATTGGAGAATGACTTGGATTCCTATAAATTTGATTTAATTCCCTACATATTTTCGAAATGAGGCCTTTATCAGAAGTATGGACCATAAAAATTGTTTCCCAACTTTCTGCCTCCCTTCTAATTTTGGATGCATTGCTTCTGTTTGTACAAAAACTTTTAAATTTAAGGTGATCAAAATCATCCATTTTGTATTTTATAATATTCTCTATCTCTGGTTTGGTCATAAACTGTTTTCCTTTCCAAAGATCTGAAAGGTAGACTATTCCTTTCTCTCCTATTTTTCCTATGGTATCACCTCTTTTTCTAAATCATGTATCCATTTTGACCCTATTTTAGTATAAGGTGTAAGATGTTGGTCTATGCCTAATTTCTGCCATACTATCTTCCAGTTTTCCCAGCAGTTTTTATCAAATACTGAGTTCCTATCCCAGAAGTTTTCCCAGCAGTTTTTATCAAATACTGAGTTCCTATCCCAGAAGCTGGAGTCTTTGGGTTTATCAAACACTACATTATTAGTGCCATTTACTACTATGTTTCCTGTGCCTAGCCTATTCCATTGATCCTCCACTCTATTTCTTAGCCAGTACCAGATAGTTTTGATGACTGCCACTTTATAGTAAAGCTCCAGATTTGGTACTGCTAACCCACCTTCCTGTGAATTTTTTTCATTATTTCCCTTGATATTCTTGACTTTTTATTTTTCCAGATGAATTTTGTTATTATTTTTTCTAGCTCTTTAAAATAATTTTTAGGTAGTTTGATTGGTATGGCACTGAATAAATAAGTTAATTTAGGTAGAATTGTCATTTTTACTATATTAGCTCTGCCTATCCATGAGCAATTGATATCCTTCCAGTTATTTAGATCTGATTTGATTTGTGTGAAGAGTGTTTGGTAATTGTGTTTATTGAATTCCTGGGTTTGTCTTGGCAAACAGACTCCCAAATATTTTATATTATCTACTGTTACTTTAAAAGGAATTTCTCTTTTTATCTCTTGCTACTTGGCTTTGTTGGACATGTATAGAAACGCTGATGATTTATGTGGATTTATTTTATATCCTGTTACTTTGCTGAAGTTGTTCATTGTTTCAAGTAATTTTTGAGTTGATTCTCTAGGATTCTTTAAGTATACCATCATATCATCTGCAAAGAGTGATACTTTTGTTTCCTCCTTGCCTATTCTAATTCTTTTAATTCCTTTCTCTTCTCTGATTGCTAAAGCTAACATTTCTAGTACAATGTTAAATAATAGGGGTGATAATGGACATCCCTGTTTCACCCCTGATCTTATTGGGAAGGCCTCTAATTTATCTCCATTGCATACAATGTTTGCTGATGGTTTTAGGTAGATACTGCTTATTATTTTAAGGAAAGCTCCACCTATTCCTAAGCTCTCTAGTGTTTTTATTAGGAATGGGTGCTGTATTTTGTCAAAAGCTTTCTCTGCATCTATTGAGATAATCATATGATTTTGGTTAGTTTTCTTATTGATGTGGTTGATTATGTTAATAGTTTTCCTAATGTTGAACCAGCCCTGCATTCCTGGTATAAATTCTACCTGGTTATAGTGTATTATCCTGGTGATCACTTGCTGTAATCTCCTTGCTAATATCTTATTTAAGATTTTAGCATCAATATTCATTAGGGACATTGGTCTATAATTTTCTTTCTCTGTTTTTGCTTTGCCTGGTTTTGATATCACCACCATATTTGTATCATAAAATGAATTTGGTAGAACTCCTTCTTCACCTATTTTTCCAAATAATTTGTATAATATTGGAATTAATTGTTCTTTAAATGTTTGATAAAATTCAACTGTAAACCCATCTGGCCCTGGGGGTTTTTTCTTAGGGAGTTCATTAATGGCTTGTTCAATTTCTTTTTCTAATATGGGCTTATTTGAGGATTTTATTTCCTCTTCAGTTAACCTGGGCAGTTTGTATTTTTGTAAATATTCATCCATTTCATTTAGATTGTCAAATTTATTGGCATACAGTTGGGCAAAATAATTCCCAATTATTGATTTAATTTCCACTTCATTGGTGGTAACATCACCCTTTTCATTTTTGATACTGGTAATTTGGTTTTCTTCTTTCTTTTTTTTAATCAAATTAACCAATATTTTATCTATTGTATTGTTTTTTCATAAAACCAGCTCTTAGTTTTATTCATTAATTCTATAGTTTTCTTGCTTTCAATCTTATTAATTTCTCCTTTAATTTTCAGGATCTCTACTTTAGTATCTAATTGGGGATTTCTAATTTGTTCTTTTTCTAGCTTTTTAAGTTGCATGCCCAATTCATTAATCTCCCCTTTCTCCTTTTTATTCATGTAAGCATTTAGAGCTATAAGTTTTCTCCTAAGCACTGCTTTGGCTGCATCCCATAGATATTGGTACGTTGTCTCATTATTGTCATTTTCTTGGATGTAGTTATGGATTGTTTCTTTGATTTCTTTTTTGACCCTTTCATTCTTTAGAATGAAATTATTTTGTTTCCAACTGATTTTCATTCCACTTTTCCATGGCTCATTCTTACATGTAATTTTTATTGCATCATGATCTGAGAAGCATGCATTTCCTATTTCTGCCTTTCTACATTTGACTATGATGTTTTTGTGCCCTAATACATGGTCAGTTTTTGAAAATGTGCCATGTACTGCTGAGAAAAAGGTATATTCCTTTCTATCCCCATTCAATTTTCTCCAGACATCTATCATGTCTAACTCTTCAAGTAATCTATTCACCTCTTTCACCTCTTTCTTATTTATTTTTCAGCTAGATTCATCTAATTCTGAGAAGGGGAGATTCAGATCCCCCACTAGTATAGTATTACTGTCTAATTCCTCTTGTAACTCATTTAACTTCTCCTCTAACAATTTGGATGCTATACCACTTGGCACATACACATTTAATATTGATATTACTTCATTATCTATAGTACCTTTCAGCAAGATGTAGTTTCCTTTCTTATCTCTTTTAATGAGATATAGTTTTGCCTGTGCTTTGTCTGACAAAAGGATTGCTACCCCTGCTTTTTTTACTTTAGCTGAAGCACAATATATTCTGCTCCAGCCTTTTACCTTTACTCTGTCTGTATCTCTCTGCTTTAAATGTGTGTCTTGTCAGCAGCATATTGTAGGATTCTGGTTTTTAATCCACTCTGCAATTTGCTTCCATTTTATCGCATAGTTCATCCCATTCACATTCACACTTATTATTACTATCTATTCCCCTCCATTCTATTTACCCCTTTTGTATTTTTCCCCCTTCTTTCACCCTATTCTTCCTCACCAACATTTTGCTTCTTACCCCTGCCTCCCCCAATTTGCCCTCCCTTTTATCACCCCCTCCCTTTTCTTTACCCTTTTCTCCCTTGTTTTTGTCCTCCCTTCTATCCATCCCCCCCCCTTTCCCTTCCCCTTTTGCTTCCCTAAAGAATGAGCTAAGTTTCTTCATCCCAATGAAAGTACATGTTATTCCCTCTTTGAATCCAATCTGATGAGGGTAGGGTTGAAACAATGTTCACCCCTCCTTTCTTTACCTCTATTGTAATAGGTTTTTCACCTCTTCATATGATGTAATTCACCCCATTCAACCTCGCCTTTCCTCTCCTCCTCATAGACTCCCTTTTTAACGCCTTAATTTTCTTTGTATCATCACATCAAAGAATTTATATTTATACCTTCTGTGTATTTATACCTTCTCTGTCCAAATACATTTACAATTCTTTAGGGTTATGAGTATTATCTTCCTGTGCAGGGATTTAAACAGTTTAATCTAATTGAGTAATTTTTTTTCCCTCTGTTTACCTTTTTAAACTTCTCTTGAGTCTTATATGTTAAGACTGAAATTTCTATTCAGTTCTGATCTTTTCATCAGGAAACATTGAAAGTCCCCAATGTCACTGAATGTCTATCTTTTCTCCTGAAAGAAAATGCATATTTTTGCTGGGTAATAGATTCCTGGCTGAAATCTAAGCTCCTTCACCTTCCGGAATATCATATTCCAAGCCTTGCGGTCCTTTAATGGTGAAGCTGCCAGGTCCTGAGCAATCCTGACTGTGGCTCCATGATATTTAAATTGCTTCTTTCTGGCTGCTTGGAGTATTTTCTCCTTCACCTGATAATACTGGAATTTGGCTACAATATTCCTTTTGGGTCTCTCTCTCTCTCTTTTTTTTTTTTTTTTTAGTGAGCCAATTGGAGTTAAGTGACTTGCCTAGGGTCACACAGGTAGTAAGTGTTAAGTGTCTGAGCCCAGATTTGAACTCAGGTACTCCTGACTCCAGGGCTGGTGCTCTATCCACTGCGCCACCTAGCTGCCCCATTGGGGTCTCTTTCAGGAGGTGATTGGTGGATTCTTTCAATGATGATTTTATGCTCTCATTCTATAATATCAGGGCAGTTCTCCTTAATAATTTCCTGGAATATGGTGTCTAGATTCTTTTATTGATCATGGCTTTCAGGCAGTCCAGTGATTCTCAAATTGTCTCTCCTGGATCTGTTTTCCAGATCAGTTGTCTTTCCAGTGAGAAATTTCACACTTTCTTCTATTTTTTTCATTCTTTTGATTCTGCTTGAGTGATTCCTGGTGTCTCCTGGATTCCTTATCTTCCAGCTGTCCAATTTTAATTTTTAAGGCATTGTTTTCTTCAATGACATTATACACCTTTTTTGCATTTGGCCAAATGAATTTTTTAAGGCATTGTTTTCTTCAGTGAGATTATGCACCTTTTTTCCATTTGGCCAGATGAATTTTTTAAGAAATTGTTTTCTGCAGTCAATCTTTGTGCTTCCTTCTCCAAGCTGCTAATTCTTTTTTCATAGTTTTCTTGTTTTGCTTTCATTTGTCTCCCCATTGTTTCTTCTACCTCTCTCAACTGATTTTTTAAATCCTTTTTGAGGTCTTCAAGGAAGGCTTTTTGTTCTTGAGTCCAGTTCACCTTCCCTCTTGAGGCTTCACATGTAGGCAATTTGAGGGTATTGCCCCATCTGAGTTTGTGTTTGCCTCTTCCCTATTGATACAGAAGCTCTCAATGGAGAGGGCTCTTTTTTGCTTCTTACTCATTATTGTAGCTTATTTATTTATTTTTTAAGTTGAGGTCTGCTCAGTGGACACCAGGGTCTTTGTTTTGAGCTTCTTGTGCTGGGTTATAGGTCCTGTGTCACTGGCTTTTTACACTGAGGCCTTTATGGTCTGTGGAGTTCCCCCACCCTCTACTTCCTGTCAGAGCGCGCTGGGATCAGTGGGCCTAGTTGTGCCTGTTCTGTGCATGTCCCTCCAGCTGGCAACCTGCCCTCTCAGCTGGTACAGGTAGTTTTTTCCTCTGTCCTGCTTGGCCACCTGATTTTTGAGCCAGGATCCAGGGACCTCAGTTGTTCGGCTGTGGCCCGCAGCTTCCTGCTGACTTGCCCTGACCCCCTCGGCACTGGGCTGCCACCCTGTGCTGTGCCTCCCTTTTGCTGGAGTCAGACCAACCTTTCCTGAAGTCTTCTAAATTATCTCTGGTTGGAAGACTGTGTCTCTCTGTCTCTTTGCTGGTTCTGTAGATTCAGAATCCATCCAGAGGCTTGATTTAATGTTCTTTTTTGAGGGAACAGAAGGAGAGCTTAGGCAGCTTGCTGATTCCTCTCTGCCATCTTGGCTCCACCCGCTGCCTTGACTTTTAATTTCTTTTCTTTTCTTTTTGTTTTTTTTTGGTGGGGCAATGAGGGTGAAGTGACTTGGCCAGTGTCACACAGCAAGTAAGTGTCAAGTGCCTGAGGCCAGATTTTAACTCAGGTCCTCCTGACTCCAGGGCCAGTGCTTTATCCACTGTGCCACCCAACTGCCCCACACATTAGGTTTTAATCATAGCAATTAATTTTATACATCACACTATACAAAAAACTCAGTTCACAACATAGAAAAGTTTCTTGGCAAAAACAAGGCTGAGAATGAGTTTAGAGAAGATCCTCTTCAAATAAACAAGGAGGGACAAAGCTACCCAAATATTCCAAATCACCATTTACCTTTTGTCCTGAGACAAAATTCTCCTTTTTCCCTTCACACCTAAGGTTTACCTTGGGTGAACTGCTTTGTACTGCTTGAGAACAGTGCTTAAGAACTCTACAATCCAGGTATGTGTTTAGTTTAGGGGAGCACTTTATCAGGAAACACCTCAATGTACCTTATTAGACATCACACCAATCACCTTTTAGAAAAGGAGATGAATCCAGACTTTCAGGTATTTCAACTGGAAGGGACTTCAGGAGTCACATATTCTAGCCCCTTTATTTTTCAGATGAAGAAACTGAGGCCCAATAGGTTAAGTGACATGCCTAAGGTCATACAGGTTGACTAAGTCAGTACTTGAACTCAGTTCTGCTGGCTCTAAACCCAGTGCTGTTGTCCCCTGTGCCATCCATTTCAGTGGGTCTAATTAATCCCTTGATAAAAATACATTTAGGCAACTGGGTGGAGAAGTGGTTAAAGTAGCAGGCCTAGAGTCAGGAAGACCTGAGTTCAAATCTGTCCTCAGGCACTTACTGTCTGTGTGACCCTGGGCAAGTCACTTAATCCTGTTTGCTTCAGTTTCCTCATCTATAAAATGGGCTGGAGAAGGAAATGGCAAACCGCTCTAATATCTCTGCCAAGAAAATCCCAAATGTGGTTCACAAAGAGTTGGACACAACTCAATCACAACAACAAAATACATTTTTTTAAAAATCCAACAATAAGAACCCAAAGTAAAGTATTCAGGAATAATAATCTAATATGGAGATAAATTATATTATGTATATATTTTATAGCTAAACACTATATATATAGATATATATTTTTCATGTCTCTGACACCTAGCATAAGTAGGGTGTGCTTTGGGGAAGTGTAGTTTTCCTAGATGGAAGGAGAGACATGTATCATCCATAGGAGCAAGTGAAGGGTGTTGTTGCTCCAGAATGACTCACTACAGGATCATCTATAATCATGAGTAGTTAGAGCCTTGACAAGCTCCCTGATTAAGGAATAATTTGCATAGACAAAACTTGCTGTTTGCCTGAATGTACCTGATTCAGTGTACTAATCAGTCTCTATACCCTTTCTTCCCTTGACCCCAATTATTGCCTGGTAAAACCTGTGTCCTTTACCTTTTTGGAGTTTTCTACTCTTCTAAAAACTTTTTTGTTTGTTTTTGTATTTTTATACAGAATTTTCTTTCCATATAAAGTTGACTTAACTTTTTTTGTATTTTGAGTGTTTGATAGGGAAGAGTGAGTAAGAAGGGAAAATAGTGCCAGTGCTTTGTCCACTGTGCCACCTAGCTGTGCCTGGGTTTCTGTTTTTCATAAGTGCTTTGGGATTTTTAGTGGGGTGGGAAAGGAGGCTTAGCTACTTGCTTTGTCTCAAAGTGGTGGTGGAATACTGTACTCCTATTCTTCTTTACTTGAAACTGTGTACAAATTCATCTTGTAGGTTTGCCTAGGACAACACACCTCACACCTCCTGGAGCATATGGTATCCAGGACAATCAATACTTATTGAGGGACAAAGGCATTGCAAGCATATTCATATCATCACTACCTTCTAGGTTGATATCATTGTCCTAGTTTATCCCTCTGTCAGAGATGACACCTGCTCCAACACTTTGAAAATTTTCTTAAAGCAGGAAAAAAAAGCTATGTGCCAGAACAATCAAGCTACAAAAAATTATTTCATAGAGCTAGAAAAAATAATAAAAAAATTCATTTAGAAGAACAAAAGGTCAAGAATATCAAGGGAATTAATGAAAACAACATGCAAAGGAAGGTGGCCTGGCTGTACCAGATCTAAAACTATATTATAAAGCATCAATCTTCAAAACTATTTGGTACTAGGAGCAGCTAGGTGGCACAATGGATAAAGCACTGGCTCTGGATTCAGGAGGACCTGAGTTCAAATCCAGCCACAGACATTTGACACTTAATAGCTGTGTACCCTGCAAAAAGAATGAAGGAAAAAAAGAAAGAAGGAAAAAAAGAAAGAAGGGAAAAAAGAAAGAAAGAAAGAGGGGCAGCTAGGTGGTGCAATGGATAAAGCACTGGCCTTGGATTCAGGAGGACCTGAGTTCAAATCCAGATCAGACACTTGACACTTAACTAGCTGTGTGAAAAAAAAAGAAAGAAAGAAAGAGAGAAACACAAACCCAACCACCAGAAAGTAAAACTCCAAACTGTTCTTCCTAGTCCCTGAGCATGGTAAATTGTGAATGATTTCAGTATAATTTTAAGAAACATGGCACCTAAGAAAACTCTCCAATAGGAACATAGGCCCTAACTCCTATTAATCAACAGTATCTTTGACATCTGTTACTAAGGTAAGATATAGGTTACCTTAGTAGTTGGCAGCAAGAATTAGGTTAAGGTATTTGTGCCTTGAGAAGAGATGTTGGAGCAAAAGTTCAGAAAAGGATTCTTGGACTGTCAAGAGGAGGGCCAATTGACTAAGCAGGAAAAAAGATGAGTGATTGAGTGTGTGTGTGTGTGTGTGTGTGTGTGTGTGTGTGTGTGCATGACATTAAAGGGCAGGAGGCAGGGTGGGAGTGGGGCATGGGGAGGGCTTTACACAGTAGTTAAAAGACTAGTTCCATTTAATTACTTAATATAGATGTGTTTTTATAAAACGAAATTTACTTCAAAGATTTGTACATTTGCAAAAACAAATGTACATGGGCAGCTAGGTGGCACAGTGGATAAAGCACCAGCTCTGGATTCAGGAGGACCTGAATTCAAATCTGGCTTTGGACACTTGACACTTACTAGCTGTGTGACCCTGGGCAAGTAACTTAACCCTCATTGTCCTGCAAAAAAAAATGTACAAATATGTCTTCTAATACCTTGGAGGGGGATGGGGCATATTGTACCCTATACCACCTAGGTCTTTGTGGGGAACAAACTCATAATTTCGTTTAGTTTCTACATAGCATTAATCCCAGCAAGTTCACTTTCAGAAACATCTCTGCCAGATGAGTCCCTGTCTCAGTTTCAGAAGTACTGGGGTCCTAAAAGTTATTCCTTCCTCCTTAAGGCATCAATACTGTGCTGGTTGCAGAATCCATCCTGAACTTTGACTACTGGATTTTTATGGCTATTTCTCTTATGTTTCAAAACTCCCAAACTCAGAGACTTTACTTCCTTTATTGGACCTGTGTCCTAAGGAATCATCAGATGAAGGCAAAAGAGTGAATGAGGCAAAGAAGTGGTTGAAGCTGCTCAATTTTTTGGAATGCCTCCTTAGCTCATCAAAGATCCCCCTCTCTAATACATGGTTAACCAACCAGGAGTAATTACAGAATGTCCCACAAGCTCCATAGTTTCTATATGGCATTTCCATTCCATGTCATCTCAACTTTTTTGGATGCAAAGTTTTAGTCTCTCCAAATAGTGAATTGCATCAGTTGAGCAAGTTGATGGGAATGTGTAAAAGCTCCAGAACCTGGTTACACCAGGCTCAGACCAATACAGGTCCTTTAAATTCACCCTCCTCCCCCTGAGACAAAAGCCAACAAAGACCTTACTTGGTTCCCGATTTAGGTTGGTGTTATGGGGGAAAGAAAAAGCCATTCAAGCCCACTTGGGAGCAAGTCAACTAAATTTGACAAAGTTGAGTTGGGGAATCAAATAATTCAATCAAGAAATATCTATTAAGCACCTACTATGTGCCAGGCACTGTGCTAAGTGTTAGGGATACAAAAGACCAAAGACAGTATAAATACAAATGATTATAAAAACAAACTTTTAGGAAGTAGACTGTGAAAATGAGTGATGGTATTATGTTTTGCTCAGGATAGACACATATCATGCCCTTTAATAAGGGCAACTAGGTGGTGCAGTGGATAAAGCACCAGCCCTGGATTCAGGAGGACCTGAGTTCAAATGGGGCTTCAGACACTTGACACTTACAAGCTGTGTCACCCTGGGCAAGTCACTTAATCCTCATTGTCCCACAAAACAAACAAGTAGATAAATAAACAAATGAAGGAATGGACAGATAGATAGATAACCAAGCAAATAAGCAAAGAAACAAAGAAATGAATAGAAAAATAAACCAACAAATAAATAACACGCTACATTCTGCATTTCAATAAAAGTTCAAACACTCATGTATATAGTGCAGATCATGATGTGACTTCCCTAGGAAAAAAAGCAGGACAAGGCTGCCTTGACTTTTTTTTTTAATAAAGTTTTTTATTTTTTTCAGTTACATCTAAAGATAGTTCTCAACTTTTGTTTATATAACTCTCCAATTTCAAAATTTTCTCCCTCCCTCCCTCCCCTCCCTTCCCCCTTCCTTAGATAGCAGGTAATCTGATATAGGGTTTATACATACATACATATATATATAATAACATTAGACATATTTCTGCATTAGTCATGTTGTAAGAGAAAAATCAGAGCAATGAGGAAAAACCTCAAAATAGAAAAACAACAGCACCAAAAACAAAAGATATAGTATGGTTCAATCAGCATCTATACTCCACAGTTCTTTTTTTCCCCCTGGATTTGGAGATCCTCTTCCATCATGAGTCCCCTGGAATTCTTCTGTACCATTGCATTGGTCAGAAGAATCTAGTCCATCACAGTAGATCAACACACAATGTTGATGATACTGTGTACAATGTTCTTCTGGTTCTGCTCATCTCACTTACCATCAGCCCACACAAGACCCTCCAGGTTTCTCTGAACTCCTCCTGCTCATCGTTTCTTACAGCACAATAGTATTCCATTACATTCATATACCACAACTTGTCCAGCCATTCCCCAATTGATGGTCATGCCCTCAATTTCCAATTCCTTGTTACCACATAAAGAGCAGCTATAAATATTTTTGTACATGTGGGTCCTTTTCCCTTTTCCTTGATCTCTTTGGGAAAGAGACCCAAAAAAGCACAGCTTTTTTGCTCTTTGGGCAGAATTCCAAATTGCTCTCCAGAATGGTTGGATCAGTTCACAGCTCCACCAACAATGCATAAGTGTTCCAATTTTTCCACAACTTCTCCAACATTTATTATTTTCCTTTTTTGTCATTTTACCCAATCTGATAGGTGTCAGGTGGTACCCCAGAGTTGTTTTAATTTGCATCTCTCTAATCATTAGTGATTTAGAGCATTTTTTCCTATGGGAATAGATAGCTTTGATTTCTTCATCAGAAAACTGCCTGTTCATATCCTTTGACCATTTCTCAATTGGAGAATGACTTGGATTCTTATAAATTTGATATAATTCCCTACATATTTTAGAAATGAGGCCTTTATCAGAAGTACTGAACATAATAATTGTTTTCCAGCTTTCTGCCTGCCTTCTAATTTTGGATACATTGCTTCTGTTTGTACAAAACCTTTTTAATTTAATGTAATCAAAATTATCCAT